>NC_142419.1:16201250-16535625 GCF_059516105.1 Syngnathus floridae
CAATTTCCGGCACACGGGGGCGATGTAACCACTTAAACGGATCCCTCCATATGTTTTTAAACATATTAAAGTTACCAACTAGTTTGAGATATACTGAGCACTCTATGTACCACCATAATGATCAATATTGAAGTAAAAAATGAGACAAATGAGATAAGTATAGATTCTTGGTGAAAAAGTTCTAATATAATACACAACAATAATTCAATGTATTGAAAACAAATATTAGATTTGTTTTTATGACTATCTCAACCTAATTGATTTATCGTGTAGTTTGCACTACAGTGCCGCATCATACTAAGGCCTCGTCCGTAAATTTTGGCTTTTTTATTTCACGATTGTTGCAACCTCTTTTAGTTAGTTAATCACCTGATGGGCCCAGCTCTGCACACACCAGCAACCGTGATGTGCAGTGACACGTCACATCAGATCTGTCAGTCCTCGAGAAGCCTGTCGCTTTAGATTTCACTCCAGACGTGCCTTTAACTCGCGCTCAAACCATTTCAACCTTCGGGCTATGTGGAACATGTAAGATACCTCATTTCCTCAAATAGATGCCGGCCGGGTGTGACGTCAGCTCAAACTGCTGCAAAAGCGAGTGGGCGACGGGGAACGCGCTCGTCAAGTGTCGTGAAAAAAAAAATAGGCTATCATCTTAACTTGCTTTTATCATTCATCCATCCATTTTTTTTTTCAAATAGTAAACCACGTATTTCAGATGATCAAGCCAATTTGATAGCACAAATTTTACGTCAAACTCACAACTTCCATTTAAAGGTTTCTCGCCAGACAAATGTACAAAACCCACTTGAGACATTGACGCCACTCGAACGTGTGCGCGAAAGGCCATTTGTTGCTGCACGGAAAGAGTAATTACAAGTGCTTTGAGAGCTTTCTGGAGAAGAAACAATGGAATTGTGGATAAATAAGGAAGGAAAAAAAAACCTTCTATAGCTAATTGAAAAATAAAAGACTCGAATGGAACGATTTAAAAAAAGTCTTGTTGTTTCTATTGTCGTCGTTTCAATTTGTAAATGAAGTTTTTGGTTACATCAGTTGGGGAAGTTGGACTACAAGGGATTTAATGGTAGCCCAAAAATCATGATTTGATTGGTACCTTGGTTTGAAGGTCACAGTTCAGGATAGGCGTTTGGGTTAGCTTAGCTGTTAGCATGGTTGCGCTTTGACTTGTCTTTCTTACAGGAAAGAATACAAAAGCAAACTTCAACTCTAATATCATGAATTAGACACAGTCAAATATTCCTAATGTTACTCCCCTCACCTTTCCATTTTTGACAGGATTGCAGAAAGGTGTACGCAGGCTAATTAATTAAACTGACTTGACGGCCGGGGCTGTCGATCGCCCCCTGCTCACCTGCCCCATTAACTTTCCAATCCAATAGCGTGGAGTCGTCGCACCGTTTCTCCACACTTAAAACACTCGACACTTCTCAATTAATTATTGTGACAATTCACCAAAATGGATTGCCCCCATTATACCATTAAATTGCCTTTTTTTTTTTTCCTTTCATAGAAATATTGAGGAAAAAAAATAATACCTGAAATGACATTCACAGCTGCATATTTTGAGAGTAGGAACGAGACCTCATCAATTTAGTGTCCCTTCATTTCAGCGTTGCCATGCGTGTCACTTTTGCTTCAATTAATTAAACCTCCCAGCCTAAAAGACACATTGTTAGTGTTTGACACTACATTGTAACACGGTTAATATACTGCTCTATCGAAAAGAGGTGCTCAATAGGCGGAATCCGGGATACAAATGGAGACCGGGCCGGCCTTGTAATTGGCACTCAATTAAATATGTTGGAATTTATTCATATTTTTTTTACTTTCTTGAGTCAGTACTATAGTACTGACTCAAGAAAGTAAAAAAAATATTAATAAATTTATATATATATATACATAGAGAGAGAGAGAGATATGGATAGATATGGATAGATATGGATAGATATGGATAGATATAGATAGATATAGATAGATAGGTATAGATATAGATAGGTATAGATAGGTATAGATAGATATAGATATATATAGAGAGAGAGAGAGAGAGAGAGAGAGAGAGAGAGAGAGAGAGAGAGAGAGAGAGAGAGAGAGAGAGAGAGAGAGAGAGATGGATAGATATAGATATAGCTATAGATAGGTATAGATAGAGATAGATAGAGATAGATATAGAGAGAGATATAGATATAATAGATATATATAGTAGTACATCAATAGGGGTAATGTAAACACAAAGTTCAACCCATAAGAGAAACACACACACACACACACATATATACACACACACACACACACGCACGCAGATGTGACTGGCAGCCCCATACACGTTTCTTGTTCATAAATTCTCTGATTAATACACACTGCTTATAATCTGTGAAAGCATCCTGGCGTGAAGGATGAGGATTATATTTTTTTTTTCATCTGGCAAACTAATTGAAAAGGGCCGCCATGGTGCTGCTATCGCTCACGTCCTCAGCTGAGTTATTGCCAGGTTGAGAGATGAATGACAGGGGGGAGGGGAGCAGAAAAAAAAAAGGGGGGGAGATTTAATGAAGGAGCGTGCGAGCGTTGAATAGGCAGGTGCTGGACTGGGCACCTGCAGCTTTTAATAAAGATATCTGATATTAGTCGGCTTTCATGAGTCCAGATAACACCTGCAATGTGTTGCTCCTTTTGTTCACTGATATTTGGACGCTAATGTCACATGAGAGGTTTTCATCTCGCAACATGTTTATTATTGCGGATGTTGCGCTAATGAGGCAATGAGAGAAGTTTGGCCCATGAGTACAGTTTTTTTTTTTTTTTTTTTGGGGAATTAAATAGCAATGTAGGATATTTGGAAATATCAAACATCTGAATGAAGTTTTAGGACATTTTCCCAACAAGATTTTGCGGCCTCCCGGCGGGTGCCTTTCATCTGGATTTTAGGAGATGAAAGCTTAGTTTATGCAGGCATTTTTTCCCCCCTCTAATTAATATGCAAATGTGTCCTGTTCCATAGGGAATGTATTGCTATTTAGAGGAATTGTCCTCAGACACGTCGAGTGAAGATGCACTCGGTCTATTCAACTTCACCAGCCGTGATAGTGAGACGTCAGAAAATTGCGATTTAGCCTCATTAACGCACGGCCATTACAAGACAATACTGCAAAGAAAGTGTTAATGGACACACGATTTATTACTGAAAGCAAAGGTACTTGAGAAAATATTCCCTGCAGCACTGAAATATTCCAGCACACCTTTTATGATCCTCAATGCAAATGAAGCGCCTTTAAACAGGACTCGTGATGTTGATGAGAAGATGTACTTTATTTTTAAAGTGGTGCATATGAGACAGATACTTTCGTCTCCTATTTTAAAAAATGTACATGGAGCACTTGAAATAAATTAATGTTCGGGGGGAGGGCAACAGGTCGCTAAGAGTACAGATGAGCGCTAAATGGCTTGAAGAGGCCTTGAGGTGGAAGTCCTCAAATGTTGGAGACTCGTAATGTGGATTTATGTAATAAAGAGGAAAAAGGCAAGCTTTTTTTGTCATAAATAAGCAAATAATTTCAGGTGTGCCACACACAATATGCAGGTAGGTACCCAGACCTGCTAGATGTTTCGCACCTCAAAGGCATCAAGAATTGATGACCTATGGTGTTATTTTGGGAATATCATTTCCTGTAATCATTCACCAATGTGCTTGAGATGGGCTAGCTGGGGATTCTATAAAAGTTGCTACGGCGTAATACGTAGGAAAATTATTGGTGACATTTTTACCGCGTTATTCATTCCATCGTATGAATGTACAGCTCATATATTATATGCCATGGTAAGCAGAGAACCTTTTAGGGTGTGGTTACTCTTTGGTGCATAAGGGCCACATTTGATTCTTAAAATGCAATAATAATTATTCATAATTATAACTAATCTGAATTTTTAATAAAAACATATTTATTTTATTAACATTTGTCTACAATGACAATCTACAGCAATTTATTACAGCTATTTTTTGAAGTAAAGTTGAGTTGTAATGAGTGCAAAATTTTAATTAACCTGGAAAAACTCAGCTCATGAAGTTTGGAATCATCAGCTGAGATCTTCACTCAAAGAATTCTAATTTCTAATCTAAATTATTGCTAAAAGTTAAAAAGCTGGTGGCCCAGTACGGACCCCTGAGGCACACCAGCGCCTTTTAAGTGCTGTGTTAAATTCAAACTTTGCCCTATGTTACAGTGGGCCTGCCTAAAATCATACTGTGATTTTTCTGAGTCCAACCTGTGCAAACAAATATGTGCCTAAATTGTGTCCAACTTTGAGAAGCGCTGCTAAATGCTTCCAGGAGCAGGAGCCTCACCAAATTGGTTTGTGTATGACTCGCCACTACATTAGACTCTCGGAAATTGTACACACCCATTCCTGCTTATTATCTTCTAGTATTTGTGTGTGGGCGGGGGTCAGTTGCAAGGCTCTGATTCAATTATTCTTTCCTTCACAACAGGAGGAAAACATTTTCATGGTGAACGGTTTTTGCCTAAATAGATTAGCATCTGAAATAATTCAATTTCCCCTAATTTGATTGATTCCCTTAGCAAGAGTAGAAGTGGGAGCGGGGTGGGCTGGGGGAAAGAAATCTTAATTTGAAACCATTGCATTTCTAATCAAACATTAAAAACCAAGAAAAAGACCCGGGCTGGAGAAAATCTTTTACTCGCACTTTTCACGCTAATTGAAAAAGCAAATGCTGACGGGAGCTCATATTAAATAGCCGCCAGTCTGCTTTGGAGCGAGCTATAAAACAAAACAAGGAAAACAAGCTGCTGTAATGACTGATGTCTACTCTTTTGAAATTTTCCAAGTACCTGTACTTTCTATTTGTATAAATACATTTTCCCATCTTTGGGCTGCACGGATGAGTGTTAAGTTGAAAACACCTTGCGGAGACATTGAGTGTGTGAGTGGCAGGGAGAACCGGCAACTGGCGAGCCGCCACAGATAATAACATCTGAAATAAATTTGATGTGCGCAATTCAATCTGTATGGAGAAAGAGAGCGAGCGAGAGAGAGAGAGAGAGAGCGAGCAGTGAACTTGTAAATGCTATCTGCTCATCCATGGAATGAGGACTGACACGACGGGCCCCGCCAAATAGATTGCGCAATTAGCGGCCTTTTGTGGCGTTTGGATGCGTGGAGATCGTCACGCTCCCGCAACGTTTCCAATTCCCAGTGTGCTAACTTTTATGAAAAGAAGAGACATTGTGTTAATTATTCTTTGAGTTTGCTGCGATTCGACAAGAACTTGCCACTGCTTCATGTTAGAACTACAGTGGAGGTAGTATATTTATAAAGTGCAGTACTCCATTAGCAGACAGGGGGCAGTCTGTAGTAACATTGAACATGATAGGGGGGCATACAAACGTCTTCATTTTTTTCCACGCATTTTCTCATTTCACTTCTTTTTCTATTAAAATTACATTTTGTCTATATGGGTGCACTCAGTACTCACTTTATAAAATACACTTTCTGAGCCAATGTAAATATTGCTGACACTTTTTCAGTGACACTGTCATAGATGCATTGCCATTACATTCATTCCCACTAAATCATAGTCAGAGACGTTTCCAAGACGTTTGATAGTTTGGGTTGCATATTAAAAATATCTGTCAGGATTAAATCCATATATGCAGTTTGTTTGTTTATACAGTATGCACTGTATCTTATGTTTGAATGTGTAATGAATATATATAATTGTAATTTACTTGATTGCTTGTTTTGTATAAAAAACACATTTATTTTATTCTATTTCAAAAATATAACGACGCAGTGACCCATGAACATACTGGGCCGATATTAGCGCGTCAAGTGTGCGATGTCCTGTTTGCCTTTTGAAACCGAATGCAGAATGCTTGACTCGACGTTTGATCCCTCCTCCTCCTCTCGCCCGTCCCCTCCTCTCTCCCTTCCCTCCCTCTCTTCTCCTCATGGGTGCACATTTCCATCCCATGGCCCTCTCTAGGTGATCTAACGCCGCCAGTCTCCAGCAGGTGTCCAACATGGCGAGCACGGCAAGCGGATCTCTCGCTCTCTCACTGGCTTTTGTCGTGATTTCAATGGGCTTCTTCCTCAAAGGTAAGTCATTATGGATTTGTCATTGCCATGTTGACGACGCAGTGTCTTAAAAAGAGGGAGCAAAAAAAAAAAAAAAAAATTGGGGAGAGCGCAAAGCTGGGGGGGTGTTGGCACAAGTTGTTTGCGCGCAGCGCTGGCGCACGAGAGTGCACTGGCTTTTCTTCATCGTCTTTCTTATTCGCACCCTTCCGCGCCGAGGTTGGAGTCCGCGACGAAACAGCGCATGTTATTCCTCGTGCCGCATCCCGGCCGTCAATTCGGCTTGGGTTTTAAGCGTGTTGTCGAGAGTTGCGACGCGATGTCGCGTGCTGAAAGTTGCGCACAAATATACGTACGTGCAGCGAGAAAGTAGCGCAGTTTGAATCAAGTTGAACGTCCCGCAATATTTCATAACACTACAGCTTTAAGTGTGCACCCAGGCAGGAAAACACGCATTGCAGCTGCGTTTTCACACAACGTGTCCTCCTTTGCGTGTGTGCGTGAATGTGTGTGTGTGTGTGTGTTTAACAACTGACATGTCTGTGCACGAATGCATGAAGCAGAGCGCGCACTTTCACTGGCTGCCTAGTCGTTTCCCTGCCAAAGACCTCCCCGGTTGCAATAGACTTGCAGTCGTCGGTGTGTATCCGTGTGGGTTTTAATCTGTGCGCGTGCGCGCGTGCGTGTGAGATACCCCTGCTGACACCGGTGGCGCATGTATAGCGGGTAAAATGTCAGCATGCTGCTGGGTTCGATCCCGCGCAGCGGTGTGTTTTGTGCTGTTGCTACTGTTGTTGTCACTTCCTGGCTTGTGCAAAAATGGCAAGCATGTATGTTTTTTTTTTTTTTTTTTTTTTTTAAATATTGAATTGCTTGTGTACGTGTTTCAGGCGCTTCAAGGGAAGCGCGGGAAAATGTGTGTTTATAAAAACGTGGCAAAACATCAGCACGGTATTTTCAAGGTATCGTGATTGAGCTTAAGACATTCTGCTTCCTTTTGGTTGTTGTCAAAACGCAATAGGATTCCTAAGCGGCTTAAAACGAGCATTTTCAGTTGTAAGTCGTCTTAGTTCACGAGGAAATTCTCGAGGTAATGGCTGAGCCTATTGGAACTCTGTTGCTAACCAAAACAGCAGCACCAAAGATGTTGGGTGAATGTGGACAGTGTTAAATATGATCATGGTTTATGTGACTGCGCTAGCACAGACTTTATTATTATTATTATTATTTCTGAAGTGTTATTGTACTATATTCATGTTTACACGCTGTTCCAGTCTTGCTCACGTCTTCATTTCTCCACTTTCACTTGACATCAGTTATCACAGGTGTGGTGGCTTGATTGACTAGTGGTTAGCGTATCTGCTTCACAGTTCTACAGTTCTGGGTTAGAATCTCAGGTAATTCATATTAACGACATCACCATTCGGGAAATAGCTGGAACGCCATGACACATTGCTTCAATCTCAAAATCTGTATAAAACCAACAAGTACGTTCATCAATACAGCTTTCAAAAGTGAGCACAGTTGAATTTTTTTATTTACAATTGTCTCACGAGCGTAGCCGTCATCCTTCAGCTGTCTCCACGTACCGCTTGTATTTCACAGTTGTTGATTGTATTATGCATCCGATTGGAGTGGAACGGCGTTCAGCAATGTCTTACCCCCGTCCAGGCGTTAATTTAATTAACCTCACAGTCAAAGAAAATAATGTATTGGCTTTGCGTCGCGCCGCACAGTAAGTGGACTCGTATTCGGACCTGCGCCAGCTGGATGCGGATGAAAAACAACAGCAACCAATGCCAGAGGTGGCAAAAAAAAAAGTACTCACACTCTGAATTTACTGTAAGAAGTACACATAGTCAAGTCAACTGATTTTTACAACAAGCAGCAGCGTTGCGCAGAAGGTGCTGTCGTAAACAACTCGTCTTAAAAAGACGCTCTGAGCTGTTTATCGCCACCGCCTGTTGAATTTTACATCAAGTGATTGCACTTTGGGTATTCAAAACAACTTTGCCTTGATGAAGTCCACTTAGCTCATTGCTAGCAAACAATAGAAAATGCCATAGATGTGCTAATAAATAGCTTTTTCCGGTACGTATCCGCTTTTGCGCTGAAATAATGAGTGAGAAAAATCGACTATTTCTACTCCATTTCTTCACTGGATTACCAGATTGCTAATCGTGCGCTAATCGTGAGTCGTGGCGACGTGTCCTCCCCCGACGTATTAGATGGCTTCATGTGAGAAAAGGTATTGTCGCTTGGAAGCTATCCGTCAGGCCTGAGCGATGGAGAAGTGGATCAATGCGGAGCTGTCACTGAGCCCGCGGGCGCTGCTGAAGGACAGCGTCTCAGAGAAACAAAAGGAAACATACAGTTGTTAGTTTGGGGGGGGGTTGCGGTTGGCACGCTCCACTCAAGGCAGCCCGCCGCCGCCGCCGCCGTCTGGCAGCCAGCAGTTTGCCAGCGTGAGTGATCGCTCGTGTCCGTCTCCCTATTCTGCTCCCTCGGTGATGATACAAGTGTTGAGATCACTCAGATTGACTTGTTGTTGTGGCTGCCGGGTGTGTGTGTGTGTGTGTGGGGGGGGGGGGGGGGGGGGGGTCCACATATCGTATTAGAGCGCATCGTGACAGGATTTTTTTTTTCAGTAGTCTGCCGTTCGATGACCTCTCATTGATAAAAAGATGGGTGAAATTAATGAAGATTATTTTCTGTTCAGTCTTCCTGTCTACCGGATTGTCAGTTGGTCTGTCGGTTGGCCGGATTGTCGCTTGGCCGGATTGTCGACGGGTCTGTCGATCCGTCTGTCTTTTGGTTGGACGATCAGTCGGTCCGTCTGTCTGTCACTCCGTCTATTGATCTGTCCATAAAAATGAAAGCAAGTGATTTCATTTTTAACGACCGTACTCTTTCATTGGATTGTCAAAATATCGATTCTAAGGGAGGAAGCGATCAATGAATCAATGTATTGTCGCGTGGGCAATTAATAAGTCGGGAGACATTTCCTAACGCCTTTATGGGGTGCGCAGACGTGTCAAGGGACTATTCAGACGAATGACAAAGTGAGAAAAACCATGTTGCCTGAAATACAGAAATAGAAAAATGTGCTTCAAGGTGAGACCTGTTGACATGTGATTTATTTCATAATTTTTCAATAATTACATGCAAATTAATAACTTGGATTCTTCCTCAAATGATGGCTCCTCGAGTCAGTTAATAATTCACACACCTGACTCCATAAAAGGACTCGTATTCTAGCAACGTGGTCAAGGATGATGATGATCCCGCACTTAATGTCCCATCGATAGAGCCCACGCGTGAGCCCTGTGCATTAGATCACCCCAGTACATCATTTGTAACAATAATTCCCTCTTCTATTTAAAGAAATCGAATTTATTGCTCATTAAATTTACATTAAACAGCTTAATAAGCCCCCCCCCCCCCCCCCCCTACTAATTGCTAGATAATGCATGGGTCTACTTAATGTGCTGCTAACTAATCTTATTATTGGAAGGGAGCTTCGCATGGAGAAGTGCCACTGACTGGATACTTGCTCCGGAGTCATTTAGGCCACTTCCTTTGTGTTCATCACATTTGACATGGCGGCAAGCCTTTCCTCTTCTTCTGCTCTGCTTCCATGTTTACGTGAGAGCTAACCAACTTGTGCTGAGCCAGGTCGAGCTGAATGACTTAAAAAAAAAAAAAAAACATTTTTTAATTGACGAAGCAAGTAAACTTTTCTCTGTTATTTTTATGTGTTGATTCAACAAAAAAATAAATCAAAATATTGAAATAAATATAAAATACAACTATAAAGCAAAAAAAGTAAAATAAAATTTAAATAAGATATTAAATACAACAATATAAAATATAAGAATATTATATAAATATATATAAATATTAAATTAGAAGAGAACATTTCTCACCAATCACTTAATGATCCCTCACAGCACACTGGTTGAGAATGACTGATTTACACCATGTGTGTCTGTATGCTCGCGGTGAAATCCAATAAAATTGATCAGGGCCGCAAAGGTTTCTGACCTCTCAAAGCAAATATGAAGTTTTCAGGTCGGCAATGGTAGCTAGCTAGTTTGCAAAGAACAGTTTATTATGTGGTGGGGGTATAGACTCCTTGAATGTGTTCGACCTCCTACAAGGTCAGACGAGCGGCAACTCGGGTCAACTCTGAATCACGTCTTCAGTCAAATAGAACGAGGAAAAAAATGGCGTGAAAACCTTGGGAAGCATCTCTCTGATGCGTCCACGTTGAAATGTAGACCGGTCAATTAGGGCAAAGAGAAGATGACAGAAGCCTCCATTCATAACTACGCCGTGTTAATGAGGAAGCATCAATAGCGCATTGTTTTTCCCGCTTGCTCTCACCCGATTGGCCGCCGTCGCAACAACGCTAACAATCGGAAGGGCAAACTGGCGCCTTCTGAATGGGACATAGACAAGACCGCATTAGTTTGGCTGATGGAGCAATCACAAGCCGCCTTTAAGTATTTTCCCCCTTCCTTGTGACACACTAAACTCAAAATCCCATCTGGTTTGAAAATTTTAAAGAATGATTTCCGCGGAGGACGTCCACAGTCTTCGGGTGCAATCACGCCTCTCGTTGAGCGGACGGACAACATTTCTCTGCGACATTCAATCTCTGGCTGCCACTTGTCGCGCCAAAATCACAGCTTCGTCTAGACAGCGTTGTCGGGGGGCATGATTTGAAAATTTAGCAATTTTTCGGATCTCGTCGGATGGCCAAAATAGACACGTTTTCTCGAATTATTGATTTTTATCCAATCTCGAGCCCAACTCGGAATTATCGTTCAGCATTTTGCTTTTATTCTCCCTTTATTGCCTCTTATATGCATTATACGCTTTGCTTACTCTTATTCCACTTTGTTTTATGCCCGGCTTAAACCAATACGCACCATTGCTTCTGTCCAAATGAATGTAGAGTCGCCTTGACCTTGCGCTCGCTTGCTTTTTTTTTTTTTTTTTTTAACCACGGTCGTAAATGTTTCTGGCACAGGCTATCATTTAATTCAACGGAACCTTTGCATTACAGTCGCCTGGCATGAGTTAGGATGATAGCATTTGAGTACTCTTCATCAAATTCAAATTAAAATGCAGTTTTCATATTACAAAGGCTACAATAAAAAAAAACAGTTTTGGTTGTTTGCTAGGCTATATTTTACATTTATGTATATCACAAAATTCCTCCTCAGCGTTTAATCTATGTATATGTACTATATGTATTATCCAGTACAAAAATTCAAACGGAGCACGCCAATGTGTGTTTAATTAAAGCGGAAAACGTGGCAAAAATCAAGCTAGCAAACTTTAGCGCAAAGTTTTAAATCAGGTTTTAAATACACAGTGTAGTTTTCTTTTATTATTTTCCTTGACAGTAATGTTTCGAGAGGGAGCAGCATTAAACAGCTAGAAGCCTCTTATTGAAATATTTTTTTTTCCACTATCTGCTAAGCTGCAAGTTTAAGAGCAATTTGCTGAGCCCTGTTAACTGTTTTAAATTGTTCATATAATATGTCTCCTTAAAAAAGGAGTCCCTGATAAACCTTTCCACCGCCTAATAGGACAATAATGTGCCACAGCTGTCACTTTCCGATAAGAATAAAAATGGAAAATGGAAATCAATTTGTGTCCCTGATTTATATCTCACTGAAATTTAAGGGACAGGTACTGTTGTTTTTTTTTTTTTTTTCCTTAACACATCTCCAGCTGGAGTGCTGTTTACCGATGCATTTATGCACACGGAATGAAACGTTATTCCCGCACGCAGCGGGATGTGTGGCAAAACACGGCGACAACTTTCGAGTAGCCCCCTCCCGCCGCATTACTATTCCTTTCCTCCTCCTTCCAGACACACTCTAATGTTTCTCAAATTTTATTTGAACAGCACATTCAGGGATGGGACGGGGGTGGGGGTGGGGGTTCAGCAATGACTCCGGCAAATGCAATAAAGTAAAAGCAATATCCCGAGAATAATCTTTTGTGTGTTGTTAGCAGAAGTGCTACGTGAGGCGCCGACCGGAAAGATTTTTCATTACCGATCAGACGACGCCATGTTAGAAAATGTTGATTACATGCAGAGTCAAAAGTGATGTCTTCAAATTGAGGAGTCCAAGTGCATCTGTTAGGATTAGAAAAAGAACTTTGAAATGGTTTGTTTGTTTGAATTGAAGCTGTTGTTCCATTTGGTCGGTTGGTGTTTGTCAGTCATTGTTATTTCTCTTGTTAAAAAGTTAAGCCCGACCGATTAATCGATTGGCCTATTTATTTAGCAGATAGTAGCGCTTTTAAATTTGGCTAAAATCGACCATTTTTGTTCCGTTCTTTTTCTGCTCTGCGTACCTGAGCCGTTCCACCGTCCCCCTCAAAACAAAGTTCCAAAGGGGTGGAAAATATTGTTGTCAATTGATTTTATTCAAAATTATGCTCAACTCCATTTCCCTAACTATATTTTAAGCTCCCTATCAAAGTAACAACGTTCAATTGTTTATAGTCAAGGTTGATTCCCGTTTCTTATTCAAAATGTACAACTTTAGCATAGCATTAGCATAAGTTAGCGACGCCGCGTTACAACTCGGATCAAATAAATCGGGTTACTGCAGTAGGAATTGAACCTGGCTGAGCCACTCCTGTACGAGAAATAAAAAAACATGTCTTTTCCATAATATATCCCCTTTAACAGGTTTTTGCGCCGCCTGCCTCAGGGACGTCACGCTCCTGATTTCATCCGCACGACGACAGACCGTCTTAATTACTTTCGGACGTGGCGCTCCAATCCGTCTTTGTCAGGCTGATCGGGAGTGTGCAGACCAAGCACAACGGGCCAGACTGGGAGCCTATTGATTATTTCTCATACTTGAGTCATTGCAGCGCACACACACCAAGACACACACACGCGGGAGGCAATAGAGCTAATGGAAGGGGAAAGTCAAAGTCACATTGTTTACATCGTGGATGACAGCTAAATGTATTTGGGAGGAAATATGGGCCTGACGTGCTGGCTCTCAAATGGAGCTCTGTTTTGTATCTAACAAAGCATCAAGCCGTGAACTCAAAACATGTCACGTTCGATCTATAAGGGGACTGATATGGATGCGTTGGTCCGTGTAGTAAAATCCCAAAATATCGACGTTACGCGTTTACAACATCAGGCGGAGAGACTGAGCAGCACTCTGTGGCAACCTCGGACATGAATAATCAATACTGTACTTTATGTGCGGACTCTAAATATTATATAGCAAAGCCAAGGTGGTTATATTTATAGAGTGCGTTTCGTACGCGAGATAACCAAAACAACTAGCAGAGGTAGCTAGCAACAAAACAAAATGTAGTCTGAATAAATGTTTGACACGGCAATAAATAACAGTACGAGTCGAGATAGGCCTGATCTCAGTCGTCACCCAGGCCTGACCTAGTCTTGCTTCTGTTGTTTACAAAACACTTGATTGTTCTCGCTTCTAAAATTAGATATAAGCCCACAGTGGCTCGGTAAGTAATTGGAGGCTAATACCGTCCCCAAATCATCACAAGTTTTTGTTTCTATTTCCTTTCTTCCTTCTGGGGGTGTTTTTGTTGGGCCTTGCTTAATGAGCTATGGGCTTTAGAATAAACCACAGTTGAGTGAAAATGTTTTTGGTTGCTTTTGTTTCTCGTCTGGGAGAGTGACGCACTTGTACAAGCGATCGTTTAGCTGGATACAAAGCGGGTAAAGTCGACAAAGTTTGTTTGGTTAGCAGTTGCGGGAGAGGATGTGTAGCCCACAGTACGGTTTGGAATTTCTTTTTTAATTCCGTATAGCCGGGGCCCGACTTGTAGACTCTCGCCGCTTCACGACGCCGTGTGCAAAGTATCACCTCGGTGCTCTCAACTTTTCGAGTGCAGAAAATGAACTTTGCTCGGCTCTCATGCTGTTTATCGAGCGTATGGATTTTCTCCCTGCGAGGCTTCGCGTCTCGGGTTGGTGGGGGGAAAAAAAAAGAAGATCCGTCTCTCTTGTGTAAACTGCCTGTCCGTTGGTTGTAAGTGCTCTGTGCTACCGCCGCTCACTCGCGTGTGGGTATGAAAGCTGCTCGTTATCATCGTCATAAAAATCCACATTTTATACATTTACTTGTTTTTCTCTGACTGGAAAGTGACTCACGCCACTTTGTCCTCATTGTGTCTCGGGAGAAGCGGCTTTATTTCCGCACTATAGCGCATGCCAGTAGGTACTGTACTCGAGTACATCCATACATGTCACGGCCACGATGGATGTCATGTCCAGAGAGAGTCGAACGAGGCCCAAACCACTCTCGCTAAAATGCCCGTAATGGCTCGCGTTGTTATTGAAGGCTCGATATTGCTCGTCGAAGCTACACTCTAGCGTGAGAGCATTACCTTTGAAAAGTATAATAAAAGAAGAAAAAAAAAAAAATCAGGACTCAGCACATTAACAGAGATGTATTTATTAGAAAATGCATTTCATCCGTGTGTTTAGCGGGACCATCTTTAAAAACACCCGAAGGGACGCTAGCTATAATATTCCGATAGCGCGGTGATTGCTAACCAGTATTTTAAATAAAGACGAGAAGAATAAAATCATTTTACAACTCAAGTCAGGGAATTACAAATCCCCCGGTCTGGCTGAGGAAGGAAGATGTAAAACGCATCAATACATGTAAACAGGCCTCATTAAAAAGAATCGCTTCTCCAGACCTCATAAAGTGGCGGCATATTGTTATTGGGAGGAAGTTAACGTCTATGAGCACCAAAATGACATCCATCAATTCCGACATTTTATTGGAAATGGTGGATGGGCTGCTCGCGAGATGTAAATGGTTTTGTTAGCGGGCGGCTACGCTTGGACGGGCCTGGAGGTGCGCTGTGACAGAATGAATGGCTTTGAGCTGCAGGCTGCTGTATTGCGCTCCATCAAAATATCAGTCAATGTGTCACTCGGGATTCATGGGAAAGTTTCCCCATCCAGTTAAGAGTCCGGGTGTCGTCACCCTGTGCGCCGCTATTTATTCTAGACTCCGCCCCCACCGAAAGCAAATACGGTGAAGGAGCTGTTCTGCTGCACTTAATTGGAATGAAGTTTTGTCATTTAAAAAATGTCCTCCAAAATCATATTCAGGTACTGTACGTTCTTTTCCCAAGCTATTTTTATTTCCTCTTTTTAACTATTGAGTTTATGAACGCTTTCATGTAAATCACATCGCGCCGTTTAAATAAATCCGCCTCGCTCCGTCTACCGATCCAACTAAGGATTATTCCGACTTGTAAAAATGTACAACACGCATTGTATTTGTCACCTTCATCAAAAACATGTCGTAAAGTTTGAGCTGATTGTTTCTCACCGGGAGAGCGCCGACGGTTCTTTTATTCTCCAATCACGTCGGCTGCCAGTTTAACTTCCCCTTCAGAGTGACGTGACATTGAATTGCAAATGACAGCAAATGTAAAAGTTTTTAACAAGGTGTGACAGCAACCCGAATCCTCCCAATTAACATCATAATCCATTCTGATTTGGTGCCAGGGGAAAGTGGGTGAAATCCCTTTGCCGGCGTTCCGCGAAGATGCTCCGGCGCTCACTCGCTCTGGTGTATTTGCATGCGGCTGTGTATCATTCTGACATGTCGGCAGCGCTCTTCTTTCACTGTATCGCAGCCAAGATTTATTTAAATAGCGGCCTCGGACCAGTGGAGGTTAACTCGCTGTAATCCGTCAAAAATGTTTGATATCAGATTTTTTATTTTTTTTTTTTCCAGAAGGAATGGACGGTTTTTGGAAAATCTATGAGCGCCCCCTGCTAGATTGAAATAGACCGGCCAAAATGAAAAATAGATTAAAAATAAATTAATAAAACAGATTTTTTTTTTTATCTCAATGTTGATTTGAAATCAATTAATTCTACAGGCCTTAATGTTAAGGCAGAAAGTTTCTCAACTTGGCGTAAACAACTCCAAATGTTCGCAACGGATCACATTTATGGCTTGAAATTGTCATTCTCCTCTCACGCCATTGTGCGTCTGTGCCTGAGGCAAGTAAATCGAAAAAATAAATAAAGAATGAATTGTCTTCCAATACAAGGCATGAAATGAGTGCTAAGGTTCATTACAAGGTGTGACGGATCTATTTTGATTGGTGTTATTGTTTTTTTTTTTTAAATTAATTTCATTTTGGTTACATTTCTGCACCGTCATAAATTTTAAATTGAATTTGAACGCTCGCTACGATTTCAGAATGCCGAACCCGCCTTTGGTGCCCCTGTCGTTATATATTACAACATTTTTTTTTTTTTTATATTGGTGCTTAATGTTAACATACTTGACTTTAATAGGTATGCATAAAACATAAGCTAAAATGTTAGTGGCCGATGTTGAATGAATCATTTGCGTCTGTCCTTATCTTTTGCTTTAAAAAAAAAAGTTGGTTGAACAATTAATAAAAAAAAAAGCTGCAGTGTGTCTCCATTTGCTGTTCCGAAATGAAGACAGACGGCTTTCAGTGCTCCATTTTAATGGCGTTAAGTGCACCGTGCGGGGCGAATCCGTCTTTTTAATGTTTTGTACGGGAGGACCTCGATTGCGGCGGTTTTGACAGTTTCAGGTTATCGTCGTTTCAAACAGTATTTTTTTGCCGTACTTAATATTTTCCATTTGATTGAAGGACTGATTTTTATTTGGGCAAGAATCTAAGTGTCATTCATTGTGCCCATTTAATGCTTCTAATTAGCCACAAAGGCTTCAATTAGCAATATTTTCACCTTTTCGGGAGAATGAGAAAAACACTTTTTTTTTTTTTTTAATTCTGATTGGATGCCACTTAAGATGGCGTTTGTCATTTGCGCAAACTCTGCAAAAATAAATCGTAAAAACAAGTGATCATACTTTAGCCAGGAGGCAAATTTTGCACTTGAGGAAGTTTTGCTCCAATCTGTTTCCTGATGCTTTTATTCATTGCTCAAATTTTGACCTTGTGTTTGTGTGTGTGTGTGTTAGTAAGACGAGAAACGCTTTTTGGCATCTGGTCTCAAGGTCCAGTGAGGGACCCAAGTGGAAAAATGAATCAAGCAGCATTTTTAGTCGTTAAGGTCAAAACTTTTACCCCTTAATTGAACTTTGGCTGAGCTTTCTAAATGTCAGTCTTCAACCTCCGCAACTTTGAGATCACAATTACTGATTAGATTTAATTTTTTTATGTGCAAACAATTTGTGCTTAAATTCTGCGTATGTACATTTGACACGCAAACATGCAATTCAGCAATAAATTCGTCCCGATTGTTTGTTTCTCTTCCGTCGCTCCAAAGCGATAACCGCCGCACCTTTGACTCTGAATTTTGTCGATAAGCTGATGAAACAGACGGCGTCTTCACGGCGACGCGGATGCCAGTCAGCGGGTCGGCGCCTGTCTGTCAAGACTTTATTCTAATTGCCGCCGACACAATTAGCGGCCTGCTGTCGCTTGTAACGCCGCCGCCGCCGCCGGTAAACAAACTTTTAGTGTGACACGTGTCTTGTTAAATGCATGTCAGACAAAACCACGGCGTGCATTTAGCCACGCGTTGCTCACCTCTACATATTCATCCGAGCCATTTGCGGCAAAACAAAGCTATTTACCGTCGGCCATCCCCCCCGAACAGTTAGGCCATCAGCGACGTAATTACCGAGTATTAAAACGTCACCGTCGTCGGGATGGCTAGTTGCTTTGGTTGCCGCCCAATCATAATCACCGTTTATTTACGAGAGCCGCCAGGCTTCCTTTTTCCCGAGCGAAGAGGAGACGTGAAGGTGACTCTTGTGGCGTCAGAGGCTTTCAGACAAGCTGTCTCCTCTCAGCCGGCCTTTTAAATCATCATCACTCCATCTGGCTGTCGTCGTGACGTATCGCCGTGGCTATATTGGCACCGCGCCATCGCTTGTTTAAACGGCGGACGATTGCGGCGTTGAATTAAAATGCGGCCGTTTGAGCTTGACCGATACAACCTGTTGGCAATTGTTGAGAAAGTGAGGTTTTTCCCTCTAATGAGAATAATCACCAATTTTGACATATTGTACATGAACGTCAAAATATTCTCCGGTGATTTCTTCCCATGGTGCTTTTTGTTTGTCTCAACCGCTAAGTAGTATTTGTGTGAAGGTGTGTGTCCGTATCAGCTGGGTATTATCTTCGCCCAGATTGTCCTTGGACCCCCACGTCTCCGTTATAAGCCAGGCGGCAGCCGCCACCATAGATCATCTCCCGCTCTTAAGGCACTTTGTGGCGCGCGCCGTGAAAATCGCTCTAATCCGATTCCGACATGATCGACGGCAAAGCGTCACGGCGTTTTATTGAGACAATTACACACTCATTACGCATATGTTTGACAAGTTTGCCCTCCTGGCATTGCCAACGCTCACAATTAATCACAAACAGCGGCGTGACAAAAGGAGATAATGAAACGATGAAATATATATCCTGGCTGAAGATGAGGTGATATTATTGATGGATGGCCAAGCGGGATGTCAGAAAGTAGCCGTCTTAACTTGATCTATGACTGCCAAGAATGTATTTTGGGTCACTTTTGAGGCCGCCTTATTTCGTCGCTGAACGATGTTCCAGTCATCCTTATCAGTCTGGAATTGATAGTATAAGATTTTTTTTTTTCTTCTGCCTTGGCCCCATGCCAAAAAACAAGCATGGTTGTATTGTGCAAAGAAACATCTTCATCGTGACGGCGGAGGGAGGTGTCTATTTGAGGGCGGGGTTTATTTGTTATGGTTGCCTTAAGGTAAAATTCCAATAACCGATTAATTGAGCTAAAATCAAACTAAAAAAAATACATAAATAAAATGCCCTTTTTTTTGGGTTCTTTAACACGAAAAAGAATTAATTTAAAGCAGAATATTCAACTGCCCTTCAGCAAGAAGCTGTTTGTACATCTTGTATGTCTCTTTACAGCAACTGACGCACCCACAGACCAATTCAGCCTGAATAAATTCTGTTTTGTCATTCCGTCAGACTTCGGTTCGATTTCCAAAGGCTCGCCATCGCATCGAAACGATGTCAGGACGACCTAAAACACTTTCAACCTCAATTGAGCCTAAAGCGAGACGAGCGCGGCGCGACGACGGCGCGATTTGCAATTACGCGAGGGAGACGTCGCCTCTCGGTTCAAAGAGCGAGTCACAATCATGGAGAGTAACAAAAAAGCCTCGGCGTTTAAAATAAAAAGAACTTGTCACCTCAAGGTTGCGAGCGGCGAGGCTTTGTGCGGCAAATGGAATACTCAAGGAAGACATAAGTCTCATTAAGACCCATAAAGGACATCCTTAATAAAATTCTCATTCTGACAAGCAAAGAGCTCTCCAGTGATGGCTGATTAATTGTTCGCGCAAATGAAAGCATGAGAAAGAGCCGCCGGTCGGGAGGTTGTAATTCATCCTCGGCTGTCTTCTCGTAGCCTCGGGTGAAGATCGCCCGGCCGGGACTGGGTGGCCGCCTCCCGGAAAATGAAGCTCACCCTTTTCATATTAAGTGCCAGGAAACTCGTTATGGAGGAGGTTAGGTCTTTATTGACGTTTGTTTGGGAGCGAGATCACGCTTCATCCATTTTTACCCCCCCCCAAAAAAACAACATATGAGCTTTCCAGTTCTGAAAATACTCGTTTAATTTGTCTGAAGGGCTTTTTGTATCCAAACAACAGCATCTCTGCAGTGCAAATCTCCGAGTGGGCGTCACCCAGTTAACCCCAAACCACAGGGTAAAAGGATACGGAGGCCATCTGGTTGCACTTTCTCTTTTGGAGTACGCCATTCAGGCATGGTGCCCACCAGCTCGCTACTGCAGGAGTCGGGTGACGGTCATGAAAGAGCCAAAAAGGCTCCAGAAACTCCCAGTGGGACGGCGACATGAATATTCTCGCTCTTATTTTCTGGGCCCCCTAGAACGTGACCCCCGTCGCATCTGTCCGCATTCTCAACTTTTATGACCTCCGAAAAGTTTTATACTCAGGTGCACTAGCAAGGATATATATATAAACAGCATATTTATGATAAGTAGGCCACCTTAATGGGCTGCCACAACAACTAAATGAAATCAATCCATCAATGAATAATTTATTTATTTCTTATCTAGACCTTCACTGTGGGCAGATTTAGCTGAGCACTGAATAAAAAGAAAAAAAAAATCAATACACAGCCATTTAATAACAGTTTTGACCAGAATCCAATATAAGCAATTTATTATTTTTGGACTTCAGGGATGAGGGAGCCACGTTCGTAGTCGAACATCCTGTACCTCACCTTTGTTATGATATTGGCCACTAGAAAATGGAGCTGTTTTTCATTTTTCAGTAAAATCAACTCCCCTTCGACAAGTCAATTTGTATTAAACGTGAAATACACATCGGATAAGATTGTAGCGTCGCTCGGCCATTGTTCTGAGAATTGGTCAGTCCAGTGAATCTTGTCATGCAAATCGTTTTCATGCTGGCAAAGACAAACCGGCAGCCACTGTTTAATAGCGCTCGGCTTTGTGACGTTAAAAGGCTTTCAAGAACCTGCAGAGCCACTTATTAAAATGATTTAACTGACTGTGTTTATATTTGAGCCCAGAGGTATAATTTGGAGAACATTCAAAGTTGGAAGATTCAAATAAATTGTAAAATGATGCCCAGCATGTGTATATTAACTTCGACTAGCTCGCTTGATGTTTTATTCGTAAACTATGCTAACATTTTGTAATGGTAGTTTGATTCCAGACCCCCAAATACTAAATAACTGCCTGAAGATAACTTTCTAAGCTAGCAAAAAACGGGTTGAACGGGTGCTAACATGATAATGCTTTCTGGCAAGCTAACAAAGAACTTCCTATTTGAACAGGAGACATTTGGGTAAATAAACTGACTACAACATGCTGTTGTATGTTTTGAACCTTTTGGTAAAGTGTGGGGAAAAAAATCTAATTATCTACGTTTGCTTGATCTGACGGACTAGTTAGCATGCTAACACAGTTCAATATAATCGTTTAAGTAAAAGAAGTTTTGTTATGTATTCCAGAATCATTTTCTTCCAGCTTGAGCATTTCAAGTGGAACAGGACAGAACAGAGCTTGGAGTCCTCAAAAGCATCAAAATTGGATCAAGTTGACTTTGCGCGCTGTGGCAGCTCAAAATCAATATTGGACTTAGGCAAGCTATTTACAGTACCTTGATCATGTTTGACAGAGGCTCTCAGTGTGAGCAAATCACTGGCCAAATTATTTTTGGGAAGGGAAGAACAACGCAAAGAAAGGGACCCAATTTCAATGTTTTCATCCCAAAATGTTTTATTTGATTAGAATCCAATCATCAGCTTTTTTTTCGTCCCCGCTCACTGTTTAATTTAATAAGCCTGCCAGAAGGACCACTTAAAGTTTATTGACTTATTTCTTTGGACGTTGTTAAATACATGATGAAAAAGGAATTATAAACCGGGCAAGTTGGTGGACAGTTCCGATTTGGCGACCGGTCAGTTATGCAATCTGTTTCTCCCAGATTGGATAGTGCAACTTTAATGTAAATTTTTAATATGCAGCAATCTTCACCACAAAATGTAAAAATCAGGTGTTCAATCTTAGGCGGCCGTATTCAGTAAAACTTTAATAAATGCGGGGGGAAACAGTTAAATAGCCCAAGATATATTTTTTGCCTGAGTAGAACTTGGAGGACAGTACGGTTTTGCATCTTTAAGCAAATTAATTTGTAGTTTGAGGTGTGACAGGAGTTAGAAGCGCAAGTGAAGGAGCGAAAATAATCAAATGACTCCCACCTCGGGATTTAATAAGCCAGAAAGCACTCATTTCACCTTTGAGTGCATGTGTGCTGTATTTAATTCCTAAAGAAAATATCCTCCTTTCCTTTGAGTGCGCCGCCGCATGTCTGCATGCAGCAAAAGAGACATAATTGATGTCATTTAGGAATTCACCAATGCCAATATTTATCTGGCAAGTATGAAAACACTGAATAAGTAAGAAATATGCAGATATTCTGGCTGCATAGTAAATTGGCAAGACTTTACTTTTCTGAAGAGACAACTGAAAAAATATGTGAATCTGAATAATAGCGTATTCTAAGACTAGTTTTGTTAGCTTCCATTATCAGAACACCTCAAAAACTATTCTTTATGACTGTTTACACTAAAATGATATCATAAACTTAATTATACTTACATGAAAGGAAAAGAAAATCTGTCTTTCACAGACTTGTTTGAAAAATGGTCGTAATTTGTGCTAACACGCTAAAGCTAGCTTCGACTGTTTATTTGATATGTAATCTTATATGACTAAAAGTACAGAACTTGGGGCAGCTAAAAAGTTTATCTGCTACATATGCAACGATTTTCCTCTTTTGTAGAAATGCTCAAACATTCTGCGGGGATAACAACAAAGCTGTTCCAATTTACCAGTTGTCCCACTTTAGCAGCCATCACCCTGGGTTGCGCAGGGGATTTAGCCAAAACTCCGCCACTTAATTTCTTGGCAAAATGCGGCTTTGTCGCCCACCACAACTTGAGTGCATAAACACCACAGCAGCCCACAGCACTCAATCAAATAATGGTCACATTAAAGCCGTACATGTCCATTAAACAGTATTTTATTTATTTCATTTGGAACTGCCCTTTTAGGTTTTTTAGGATTTCTTAGCAATATGCTAGCTTGCAGGGTCGACTCAAAAATGTGTCATTTGGCCTCTTTAACACAGTTTGAAGCCTTTTTTTTTCTTAATTTAATCTGGATGCAGGCTTTAATTAGCATCTGTTCGCTGTGAGCTACATTTTCTACTCACGGTGTTTACATATTTTGGTTTTTATTAAATCTACTTTATCCTCTGTTAGCGCCAGGCTAGCCCCGACCAACAAATGCATGTGACACTTTTTGTTATTTTAAAGCTAAGCGTTCTATTCCCTCCATTCAGAACACAATGTCCTTTGGATATTTCTCATTCAAATCCCCGATAATCATTTTGCAAAGTGACTCTTTGTCCTCCGCTAAAACTCCCATGCGAGCAAATAAAGGAGTCAGAATAACTTTTGACTTTCCGGCTGCATCCGCCTACCAGCTGCCGGAACAGAAATAGTAATATATCATTATGGCTTGCATTGAGGGAAAACACCCTATGTTTTAGCTCTTGCCGGAGATCATGTGGCAATCAGTGGGTGTGTTCACGCATCACATTTTGCTTCGGAAAAAAAAACCACATGCTGAATCCGAGCCTGTTTTGCGTTTGTTTTCTGCTTCCTGTGTTTTTCTTTGTAATATTGAAACAAATGAGCTTTGATTTGTTAACTTTTGAGCAGGGAGACATATGTGTTTCAAATTAGGTGATGTGTCGACGGGCAATCTCATACACAGTCGCTCACTCACGCAGAGCCGGCTGCGGGGTTTTTGTGTGGGATGAGCCCGACGACTGTGTAGAGCGCCCCCGCATGACGCAATGCCCAGCAAGTCCGCGCGCCTTTGAACTTTCCTTTTCATGTTCATCCGTCAGTTGTTGTATTATTTTTTTTGTGTGTGTTTTGTTTTGTAGTTTTGTTTCATTTTATACATTTAAAAAGTTCCGCAAAGGAAGTCTCGACATTTTGAAACCAACGTTTGTAAAGCGTGTTTACAAACACAGTATATTTTCATTTAATTTCGCACTCGGTGCTTTAATCTCATGATCGGCTGTGCAAACTACAAAAGACTAAACAAATGCTGATGATAGAACGAAACACCGCAAAGAGATTTAGTCATCTTTGCCAGTGAGGAATTGGCACTTCAAGTTTATTTTTGTGGATTTCCCATTTGTACATCTGACGCTCTCCCGTCTAAGAATAGTTTTGGCTTCATTGTGCTGTCGGAGTGCGGTTGATCATTAGTCTGTCCCAATTTCCTTTTTTTTTTTTTTTTTTTGGTTGTACTTTATTCGTGACACCAAAAACATTTCCCTGACAGAGTGCTGATGAATTCTTTGGATAAAATCTGTAAAGTGGCCTGTTTTCCCCCTCGATGCTGTTATATAAATATGCATCGCTGAAAGAGAAAGTAAAACAGCCTAGAAGAGTGTGAGTCATAAGTTGTTCATCAGTCGATTGGGGAGATTTACATCCATATTTAAATCAAATATCTTCAAAGATTGGTCTATCAGTGATGTAAGCGGCTAGGTGGGATTTAATGACTCGCTGTCTTGTAAACGTAATTGATTGTTGTCCACCGCATTGGCCTTCTGTCTGCCGCCACCAAACATTTATTATTTCCAAAAGTTTTTTTTTTTTCCCCCCGTCCTAGCTTTTATTCATATCTGTGTAGGTTTGTTTTCACAGTGTCTAGAAAACCATTTTGAAAATAGGAAAGAAGGGTCGCATAAGGTACTAAGTGAGTGGGACAAAAAAATTCTCTCATCGGTTTCGACCGGATGAATTTATTCTCCTCTGGAATTACACAGCAGTCGGTATGAGTGGGAGGGAAAAATTTGAAGAAATGCGCCATCATTTTAAAAAGACAAATGTATCATTTATGCAGTTCAGTATCAAAATATTTTTCGACCAAGCTATGCTTCAAAATGATGAATGGGAAGAGGAGTGGGAGTACATAAGGGGCGATATACAAGTTAACCCCGCCACCAAAGATCTGATAACTGCTGATAACATGGAATTGGCTAATTTTTCCACGGTGTCTGTCACTAATATAATAAATAAAATCAGGAAAATTGAAATATGGGAAAACAGGGTTTTTTTCTATTTATTTGCCAATTGTCTTCATGTAAAAAAAATTTCTAAATTCACTTTAATGCGCAGACAAGCCTTTTTATTGGCTAACAGAAATGACGGGGGGAAAAAAGAGATGACTGAAAACCTTGAGCGCCGCCAAGCAAACGTGAGTGACACTTGAGGAAATAACCCCAAATGCGCAAAAAAACACATTGGCCCCGATTATCACAAACCAGCCGGACACATTTTACCTGCCTGACCAAATAAAGAAGACTGAAATTGGACGGGAACCTTAGTGGCGTCTTAATAACAAGAACACAACATCTTAAAGCAATACGTGTGATGTGAAGTCCTAATCCTTTCCCAAAAGAGGCTCTTTGTTGCCAGGTGAGACGTTGAAGCGGCAGCTGGACGCCTGATACGGTGAAACATGAACCGCAGTAAATAGAAGTTGGCTTCCCTTCAAATTGGGGAGGAATCGAGTTTTGCTAACAAGGTGCTGGAGGATGAATAAACTATGCGAGGGATGCGGAGGACATGGCGGTAGCCAGTTGGGAAATTGATGAGAAGAAGCCACAGCAAGTTTTATGGAAAATAAAAGGATGGGGGCTTCTAATATCACTGACTGTCCCTTAAGTGCTTTTTTATGGCCAAATATAGTCCTACTTTCGTGAAGATAAAAATGCCCAGTATAGTCTAAAAGGATCTTTAATAAATATTGAAAAGAAGCTTGAAAATGTGCTTTCCATTCCCTTTGAGGGGACCTACCAAAATGGCTGCTATGTATGTATGTTGGGAATGTTGCCCCTACCAACATGGCTGCCAAATTGTCAGTAAAAACCAGTCGCCAATTCTTGAACTGCCTTCGGCAGCGACCGTACCAAGGGTCATTCGGAGTCCATTAAATCTAGTCTGTTGATTCTGAGTTCATTAAATCGAGGTTCCACAATAACTAGAGGGCCATAGGTGAATCCAAAGTTTATGAATCTATAAACATTTGACACCGCGTATGAATTGCGAAGATAATTCCATCTGATATTGCCTTTCTCTTCTCTCCGGAAAATGAATAAAACAATCATCGGCGGGCTCAATGAAATGTATACCCCACTTCCCTCCGCTGATGATTATCTTGTTTGAGGTACATCAGCTGGAAAATACGCTCCCGTCATTTGAATGACGGTGGTTCCGCCGCGTTTGTCGGCAAAACACAATATTGTGCTCACCCGTATTGCGTTTTTATCTTTAGCGATGCATTCGCAGTTTCCATTGAGAGGCTCGCGACTGTATGAAATGTGCAATTAGACGGTGGTTGCACTTTTGGAGATGAACTTTATGGCGGGAGAAGGGACGTCGGCGCGTGTGTTGCTCAGCCTGTTGTACTTACAGAAGGTTTTTGGCTAGCTTCATCATTGGCGCGCGGCTTTCCGTGCTCTCCCGGAGGCTTTAATGAAGATGGCTAAGTGGGGTGTGGGTCATCCTCTCTGTCCTTTCAAAGCATACAAAAGCTTTTCTCAGCCATTATGCTCATCCCGGCCTGGTTTGTAAACATATTACTTGGTTGTGGAAGTATGTGTCCTGAATTGAATGGGTCCAGCCTTGTTCGCTGGAGCGTAGCCTTGAAAGTAGAATGTAGGAGATAGTAAGCCCTGTGGTGTTTTTTTTTATTTTTTTTTCTGTTGTGAATTGAATTTTTGTTGCCTCACCTGCTAAGGCAGAGTAATAAAACGAAAAGTGATTTCAATTTCGGTGGGCTTTGATTCGTCTGCTAGCTTGTCTTAGCGGTTAGCTCCAGTTGCTTGATGCGTGGGATAATTGTTCTTAATTGACCATGTGGTGGTTTATTATTATTTTTTTTCTGTTGTGAATAGAATTTTTGTTGCCTCACCTGCTAAGGCGGAGCAATAAAACGAAAACTGATTTCGATTTTGGTGGCCTGCGGTTAGTCTGCTCCGCTAGGTTGTTTTAGCGGTTAGCTCCATATGCTTGATGCGTGGAATCAAAGAATCAATCATTGTTCTTAATTGATCTGGATTGGAGATTTGGTTTAGAAAGTAGACCACATTGAACTTCAAGGTACCACTTAATGGAAGCTGTGGCTTTTAATACCCGCCTTTTTTTTTTTCTTTTTTCTATCCCGAGCTCGCCCGCCATGAAGGATGAGCTGTTAAAATGCTCCGCCGAACGCTCCAGCAAGTCTAGCGTTCCCATCAGTGATGTTTTGGGCTGATATCTCCCCTGCAGGATAATTAAGGAACATTAATATTCAGTCCCGATAACCGCCAGCCTGTCCAGTTTCTGCATGAGTGCCGCAGAGATAAGCCCGCACTAACTTCAGTGCACTCCTTTGGATGTCGAAATGAAGGAGAAAAAAAAAAAAAGACAAATCCATCGCCCCGGTTCTGCTGGCGGGAACTTCTGGAGCGAGATAGACAGATGGTTATGGCTTTTGGATTTCAAAGTGACAAAGTAAAACTAACGCCAGCTCTAATTCTTTCATGGCGGCGAGTTTAACTCGAGCGGGGCCCCTTGTTGGCGACAACAAAGCCCATCCGCCGCACATCAGTCTGCCGAGTCCGAACGGAGCGAGCGGCCTTCTCCGCTCGACCGCTTCTGCCTCGAGGCTGCCGGAGCTCCCGGTCCTGAGAGGTAAATAGATGAATGGGCGGCTTTATGGAGATGAGGAAGCCGTAATGGCACTCTCGTCTCAATCCTGGCGGTCGGAACACTGGCTCTCTGTGTCTTTTATCAGACACATGAAAGCGAGACAATACGCCACTCTGCTATCAACAATATGGTGTCATTCCAAGCAGATTATCCCCGTATTAAAGAAGCGGGAAAAAAAAGGCCAGCGAAACAAGAAAGCACGACAAGATTTCCCCCACACCACCACCACGTGAGGAAATCTAACGTTTCACTTGATCTTGACAAATCTAATCTGCCAAAGTGGCCGCTTATTCTCACTCTCGCCAAAGACTTCTTTGCCCTTATTTGCCTTCGAATGAACCATTGGCGAATGCCGCCGAATATATATCTTCGTCTAAGATCGGGGATGAACGATAAAGTGCAGCCATTAAAGCCGGAAAACAAATATGAGTGGGAAGGGAATGAAATATGCTTGATGTAGCCAAGTGGAAATGCAAAAACAAACTCATGACTCAAAATTAGCAATGCGGTTGTTGTTGTTTTTTTTTACTGTGGTGATATTTTATGTATACTTGAGCAATTTATTTTGTTCTGTCTTGAGTGAAACGAGAAAGAAGCTCGGTTATTATTTTTCGTTATTTTGATTAACGTTGTAGTCAAAATATTGCTTTAAATTGATACTGTAAGATTATGGGCACTGTTAGCTGGCTCAGATCTAGAAATTAAAATGAACACGATTTTTTTTTGCCTGCTCTACAGGGTTTAAGTTTAGCCTGTCCTCCTTGCGTTGCGCTTTGGCTGCTGGCCAGCACGCAGATCACGTTTTTGTTGTCAAACGCAAAGTTCAAGCATCTTTCATGACCCTCCGGCTCACTTGAGGGGAGGCTTTCACAGCGGCGAGTTTGCTTTCAAATAAGCCTCCGGGTTCAAGCGCTCTTCCTGCTTCCTCTGGGTCCAAATTGAGACTGAGTGACTGAGCAGTTGTCTTTTTTTTTTATTTTAAATATCAAACCGTGACTTCTTTTTAGATTTACACTTTCCAGATGGAATCATGACTCGTGTCCATGAAAAAAAATCAATATTTTGTGGAGAGAGTACACCTGAATTTGTAATGACACATCTGCTTTATGTGTCTGTTTAATGGAAGCCAAGAAAACAGGATGCATGATGCCGACGTCTGTGTTATTATTTAGGGTGGTACCTTTAGCAACTATGAAAAACATGAAAAGTTTTCTTTCTTCAGATGATAATTTGCAGATGTGTCAAACTGCCATAGTATAGCGCCATCTACTGCTGTGGAAGACTTCTGCAATGTCAATATACAAATATTTTTTGCCTTAAATATTAGTGGACTAGTCCACGATTATCCAATACCTTAATATAAGGCCGGTATTTGCTCGATACTGATTCCTGGTATTATCCTTTAGCATTTAGCTAGCATGTTTTCTAAGGCAATGCGATGTAATTGTTTCAAATACACGTCACATGTGCCCACAAATCAAACCCCCCAAAAAAAACGTTTTAGACCAAAGTAAAGGAATCGGCCTCACTGTTCCGATACTTTTGGAAGGAAGTTTCGGCGTCTGATAATTAACTAAGCACAAAAATAGCATAAGCGTAATTATTGGTAATTGCTGTTGCTATAGTAACGGCCCATGCGCCATACTCCGCCCCTCCCTTTCCAGAGTCTCCATTTAGTTTGTTGTCAAAACTTGCGGCACCGCCGTTTAATTAAAGCTACGACGGGCTAGCGTGCTGTGTTGTGATGTGACAGCAGGCCCTGCAATGATTTGTCCACGGGTTACCGTGTTTTTTAGCTTTCGGTCATAATGCTAAATTGAAAGCATGGTTAAAAAAAAACAAAAGTGTTTAACAAGTGTCTCTGCAAACATCTATGATGTGGTTTTTTTTTTTTTTCCAGAGACCCCCCTCCTTGTCTAGTTTATACATAATCCATGTTTTTGTTTTGAACCGGCGCCCCGCTGTCTGCAAAGATAAAAGTGGCGGCCTCAGTAGTGGAAACCTGTTTTGAACATAATAAAATAAATAAGAAAGCGCCACTGTGACAAACACAGCTCTTAATTGGTCATCACGATGGAGGCAAACCCGAGATATTCTTCACTTTGGCTGATTAACGAGCAAACTTTTCTGTTTTATCTAACACCGTCCCCATAATGCCACTTCAGTACAAGGTCACTGTGAATGTTTTTATTATTTTTTTTCCCTGGGTAAACAAATTAGCATCAGCAATAGATTCTGAGCTGGAGCCTGATTTAATGCCTGAGGTTTTATTTTTTATTTTTAAATGCAGGTGCTGTGTACAGTATATCTTAATCATTCAAGGTTAGCAGCTGTGGGCAGAAAGTGTTTAGCCCTCCTACGCACGCTCGTGCACGCGCACGACTGAAATCACTAAATAACAAGCGAGTTACAAGCTCTTAAAAAAAACTTGGGGGAATAATGCCAATCAAGATTGGACCATGTTTTTTCTTTAAACCTCCTCAAGGGTGATATTGATATTGTTGTGCATAGAGATTTATTTATTTATTATTTATTCATCCTTTATTTATTTATTCATCACTTTTTCCATCCCTTTATTTATTTATTCATCAATTTTTCATCTATTTATTTATTTATTTATTCATTTTTAAAGCGAAAAAGTGTCAGGAAAAGCCTACTAGAACAGCCAAAGTGTCGTGACTTAAAATGGTGGCAGGTGTGTGGCGGACGGCGTTTTAACATGAGTTTTCTCGCCTAGCCGCCACTGCCCAGGCCTGTCTGAATTGCACACGAGAAAGTGTAAAGCGGCATTTTGGATTTGTGGTTTCATCCCACTCGCCTCCACTCCCCCCCCACCCCACCTCCACCACCACCACCACCCACCTCGCTAATGGACCGTCCTCAGCCAGAGGTGCTATCCATCACACACACTACCTGAAGTCTGGAGCCTCTATAAAGATTAGGACTGTTAAGAGAAGATGGATGGCCCTTGTCAGCAGCGAGCATCATCCCCCCAAATGCCTAAATTAAATTTCGAAAATTCTCCGGGGGGCAGCTCAGATTAGCCTGGTAATAGCGGACAGGAGGCGGCTCCGGCCGTGCCCTTGCTATCATTACCTTGAAATATTTATGAAAATTGTCAACATTCCTCCAGAGTGCCGCTTAAATTTTTACTGTGAGAACATCTTAAATCTTCTCGATTTTTTTTTTTTTCCCTTGCATCTTGACGCCGCCTGCGAGAAGTCAGCGCACTCAGCGGCCTTTTTCTTCTCATCTCGGGAGTTTGTCAAACTATTGTTGAAGAAGTCCATTTTTTTTTCCTCTGACCTTTTTGTCTCTTTCATCGTTTTTTTTTCTCTCTCCATTTTGCGCTGGTGGTCTTTAAAAAGGTTTGTCGGTTGCGTGGCCTTTTAAAGGCCGTGCTTATGGATTTATTTGTCCTTACTGTGATGGCTCGCGCAAGGTGGCGCGCTTTCTTTCTTTCTTCTTCTTTTTTTTTTTTTTTGTAAATTCAGCTGTCGGAAGCCCTTTAGGAGCAACGGCAGCCAGATTAATAGACACAGCATCGGCCTTTTCTCTCGCTTAACGGGAATGCAGCAACACCACTGTGGGGTCACTTTCCTTCTACTTGACATGCTCATCTGGAAAGGATTCCTTTTGTGCGCTAATGGCAGTGTTTTTACTGAAAGCTGATTTCACGCTGGATAAAGCCGAGCGGGGCTTTCCAAATTGGGGGGGGGGGGGGGGGGGGGGGGGGGGGGGAGCACTCGCACTCGCACTATTTCTTGTACCGGACAGAGGCATGTCAAGATAAAAGCTGCTCTTTCACTTCCTCTTTGTGCTCTCTGGTGATTTTAAAAACACTTTCAGAAATAATCCTTCAATTAGCCTTAATTTGTTCCTATAAAATGATGCTTTGTACTAAATAGAAGAGCAAATGCGTTACTCCGGTTCCTGTTCTAAGGTTTTGCTTACAAATTTTTTTTTCGGCGAGGAGGTGTAATTCTTAATTCCTGATTTCAGTTTGTATTGAGAAGCAAGATATTTCCTGTTTTCTTCACATCCTCTTTGTCATCTCTAGTGACCAGGAAAAAAAAATGGATTTAACGAGTTAATCCTTCAATTAATCCTTTTACTAACCAGCCGGGACATTTGAGACATATTTCGTGCAGCTGCCTGTTCTAGGGTTATCGTCACACTTTTTTTGCTATCTCTGGTGACACCCCGGAAATTCAAAATGCATTTCTGGAGTTAATCCTACAATTAGTCCTTAATTAACATTTTTTTCTTTGTCAACAATAGACATATTTCCCATAGCGGTAAAAACTGCACTGATCTCTCGCCGGTCTTGTTGTGCAACACGGTGCCAGCGGAATGGCGTCAACCGCTCTGAATATTCTCTCGGTGGCGTGAATTGAATTTCTGTCCCACTCCGGATGTTTTCTTGCGTTTGATCGTCAGCGGTTGTTTATTAAATGATCAATAGCGCAGACGCGGTCATCAATTAATCTAGCTATTTTCAATGAAACGCTGTGAAATGTGTGTGTACGCGTGTGTGTGTAAGAGACATCATCCAGCTCTTTGCTTGCGACCCAGGGGAGAGTTGCTGCCAGTTTGAAGTGAAATGAAGAGCCACCAATCTTTTCCTCCGCAGCGGCTGCCATTACCTTCAAATGCAGCATCAAGAAGCTCACAGATCTTTTTTTTTTTTTTCCTCCTTCCCCAGCACTTCACTTTTTCCTCTAAGGAGCCGATAGAGAAAAATGGAAGGCCACTTTGAAATTATTCGATTTTAAAGAACGCGTTAAAATAGAATTATGTTTTTGTGTTATTTTAAAATAAAAAGTAGGTCATAGTTTTCTGTGAACAGATCTACAGCAGTTGAGATTTTGGGGTGGTCGGTGCCCTGAACTTCACTAGAATAGATCAGTCCCTGGGGTAAGCAAATTTCCACGTTCAAAAGCAAAATATGTGTCTTAAGATGACATTTTTTTTGAAGAAGTTCTTCAACTTGTTCTGTTCGACTGTTTGGTCACACAGAATGGACGATCCGTATATTTTTTTTATGCTGGAACACTTTTTTGCAGTAACTGGGGAGTTTGATATACACTACTCCCTCTGTGGTTATTTACACTCAAAAGGAATTTTATTGGAAATGAACCTTTGAGAGAGAACGTCGCCATCCGGGCGCCGTCCAGATGAGGGATGCGGCCACGCCCCCGCTGCAGATGCCTAATGATGCGACGGGAATATTGAAAACGAGTCCCGCGGTGGGAGTTTAGACACACGCTCCCGTTTTAGCACTTTGGTCACAGCAGCGCCAAAGCACTCACTGGTTTACGGCCGTCAAGCTGTTGTACATCAAGTGTTGTGTCGCACTTTTCCTACGTGGGAATAATGGACGCACGCTTCTGTGGTTATCGCTGCGTTTTGGTTTTTAGCGTTGGGTTCGTAAAAAAAAAAAAAAAAAAAAAAAGCCAAAGGAAAAGCAGATTTGGAGTGGACGTGGATGTTTAGTCAATTTTTGATTGTTGTCTTTTTTAATCATTGGTACAATATTGTGCTACTATAACAAAATGTCAAAATAAGATACCAAAATTTACCAAAAAGTCCAAAATAAGAACCAAAAATAAATTTGTGGAAAAATATCAACTTGACCAAAAAGTCCAAATAAGAAACAAATATAAATGTGTGAAAAACATAGGAAATTTAAGAAACAAAAATAAATGTTTGAAACATTTTGAAATTGACCAAATTGTACAAATCCCATTTCCAGTTTTACACTCAAATCAAACGTTGACACTTTCGAATGCGGTCAATGCCTGCGGGTCTCTTTAAAAAGAACGACTCCCACGTCGGCGTTTGGGCGCCATCCCCCGTTCGAATCGCCCCGTCCGTGCCAAGAGCACTCTGCGCTTTTTAACGGCGAGAGCGGCGGTCAAGCTGTCGGGCATCATGTCACGGAGACGGCGGGGCTCCTTGGCACTGCCAACGCTCGCGCCGAGACGTGTCAGGGGAGCAGACAATGCGCCATGAAAATCCATGCTGTCCTGACGGCTACAATTAGTGTCAGCTAGGGTATTGAGTCTTTAAAAAGGACTCCTGGCCTTTTGGCTCCCAGCCTGTCTGGCTATGGATGTCTCTAATGAGTCATTAGCCGCATGGCCTCTTCCTCTCATGAGCCCACCCCATAATGGCACACCTTTCATCTATTTTACAGAGAGCCTGTCGTTGGTCATTAGTACAGCTCTGAAGTCCTATTACCTTTACGTCAATGATGAATGAATAGAACGCGGCTGCCAAGAAACACAATAGCTCTTTGTGCGCCCGTGTAGTCAAACACCACTTTTGAAATTTTTCAGTCGGTTATGTTTTAGCGAATTGAGCGATATGTCGGCGGAAGGTCATGTTTGTACGATTAAAAGCACTTTTGGAGTGCATTGACATGTCTGTAGCATGCGTTTGGTAAAACCAGAATCATACACGACCTTTTTTTTTGAAGGGGGCGGGTCTTGTTTTGTGTAAATAAGCTCACCCTTGACGTCAAAGCTTAATTAAAAACTCCAAGCCTTGTTTTGAATCCCTAACACACGCTTAAACCCCAACCTTGTATTTGAAGCGCTAATTTGAAGCTCTGACAAGTTCGAAAGCAGGGCTAGTTGTCCTCTAAACATACACCCAGACTGCCGCCCGAGTCTTTTGGCAAGACGCCTGTTTAGTTGCGTGCCGTCCCAGATGATAGCCCGACACGATCCATTCGGCACTACGAGCATATTTGAGAGGGGAGCCCTTTTAATTTAATAAAGCCGGAGCTGCTTAAAAAGCACACAGCCATCTTGTTTGTGCTGCTCCCGTATCATTTTCCATGCCCTTGTCTCGTCCCTTTCTCTCTCCCTCTGAAATGAATCACCTTCCGTTCGGGTTGTTGTTTTCCTCTCATGTCTGATTGACAACCAGAAGCAAAGTGCAAAGTCACGAGTTCCCCACGTTGAGGCGTGGGTGAGATCACGAGAACAAGCGCTTGCTATTCATCAAACGCGGCTCGGCAGAAATGACGTTCAAGGACGAGGCGGCGTTACAAATTAGAACAAATTCGCCTGTGTCATCTTAGCTAATAGGCTAACTTTTGAACTACAAAGATTTTGTTCCGATGTCGTCATATGACCCCCGGTCCCATGTAGCATTGTTGGCGTGATTAATGATGTGCTAAATGAATTGTGTTGCTAGTTGGCTAACAGCTATTAGCTCGCGTGTACTAGACGTTGCTAGTGTTAGCTTCCTGCCACTTAAACTAAACTGTGTAGGAACTTTTGTCAGTTTTATACATGTAACAGGGCCTTTGCTAGTTTATGTCGCTTACTGGCTCAGCATAAGTCAGGCTGCAGATCCTGCCAGCATCCTGTCGATGTTACGCTTTGTCGAAAAAGGAAAAATTAATTCCGTATTATCATTTAGAGTGAGATGTCATATTGATGCACTTGTTTAACTTTGTCGGAGTTGGGACCTTGACTGTTTGTTTCAAAGTCACGCTGAGATTACTTTGTAAAGCTGCACAATTAAGCGGATGCTTCATCGAGGCTTCTGAGACAGAGAGACAAAATGTTGACAGCGACGTCGCAGCTAACGGACGGTTAACACGACGCGAAAGCTCAAATGTGATTGCGGTGAAAGGAAAAAAAAAATCACGCCACTCCAATGAGCAGTTGGCAGTTCTTAGCGAAGGGAGACCTGCTCAGGTGGACAACCTTGAACCTCGCTCCTCCGCCTCCCCCGCCTTGCACCCGGCGGCTGACAGACCGAAGCCTTCTGATTGATTATCGGTAGCCGTCTAGACGCGAGTGCTTTGGCCTCATGTCTCGCTGGCATTGTGTGGGCTTGCCTGTCCGTGTCCTGTTCTAGTGGCTGTCACCTCGCAGCCAATTTAAAAGACAGGAGGGAAAGCCTTCCATGGAACACCTGTTGACCCGTTCGTTCTTCAGTGGCGAGAAAGTAGCGAGCGCTATCGCTATAATGATGTCCAGTCTGGCTAGCGCCAAAAGCACTCTTCGCTCTCAACCAACAAAGAGCGTGTGTGGTTGTAACTGATATTTTTTAAGTCACGTAGTTTGATTCACAAACTTTATTTATTTATTCATTCATTTTTATTTATTTTTATTCATTTTTATTTTTTATTCATTTTTAATCTTGATAAGTTCATCGCTTGAGAAGTGCAGTCCATGTGCAACATGAAAAGTTGATAAGTCGTAGATGTGTTTGCATTATTTTTGTACTCTGATTTATGAATTTTGTTTGTGGCACACTTGTTTTGTTGTTGTCGTCGTGAACATTTGAAAGGCTGCAAAGTCAACGTGTTTTAGTAAGGTGAAAAGGTTAATTGAAGTAGATAAATGATTTTTCTTATTAATCATTTGACTTGCGCACAGCTAACCTTCAAGGTCAAAACAGTTATTTATAATTTCTCGTAATACCATGTTGCTTGTTTAAAAGTACATGGGAAGCGAACCTCGAAAAAAATAAATACATATTAACTTGCAATTGCAATATTGAAGGGAAAAATGCAATTACAATTTTCAAAATAGTTCAGTAACCTCAAAACTTTTCGAATGCAGTACTTTTCCACGTAAATGGAAAAAAATGAAAAATCCTACATCTTAGAAAATTGATTTCTGTCGAGCCGGGGTGAAGGATCCACGTGAGGGTGAATTTGCGAGTGCCCGAGCGCAAATGCGCAGGGGTCGACTGTGAACATGAATGGCTGGCTAATGGCGACCTTGAAGTAGCGCTAACGTGTTTAAATATAAATGCGTGAACGGCCTTTGAAAGACATTTCCACGGCTTCCGCTTCGCTCACCCGCTGCAGGTTTCCCCGCATAATGCCCACTTGTCCATTTGTTTGCCACTATTTCACATCAAAAGCGGATGATTGATCAAGCGCCCATTCAACATGCGTCTCAGTAGTCTTTTCGCATCCTTCGCCTGTGTTGTTGATTAGTCGCGTTTGTGCGGCCGCTTGGCTGGCGCTCGCCTGGTGAGCTCCTCCAACTTAAACGGCTACAAACAGCCGGTGAGAGCCAAACAAGAGGCTGCGAAGAATCAAGCCGTGTGATGTAACATCCGGCACTGGAGGACATCCTCGTTCCTTTGAAGACCGGCGAATAACACTTCACGCCGAGCTGTGCCTTCTTAAGAGACACAAACTGCATTTTCTTTCTGGGTTTGTTTCTTTCGGGCTTGGCAGAGCAGCTGCTGACTGAGGAAGTGGGCGAATAATTAGCAGGATCGTCTTGTACCAATTCGATGGTGGTGGTGGTGGTGGTGGTGGTGTTCTTTTTTTAATCGCGAGATGTCAAGTGCATCCCACAGCGAAGTCTAACTGTGAGCAGGGGTGTCAAACTCATTTTTGGTGTGGGTCCCATGATCCTCACATTAATGTTAATCATAGTTCACAATGACTAAATATTGAGTTTTTTCAATGATTTATATTAATATTTAATTTAATATTATATTTAATTTATTTTTACAATTAATTGATATATTAATTCATATTAATTTCATAAAATTTTATTGAAAATGACTTTGTAAAAAAACAGATTGAAATCAAATCTTCAACTGGAATGAAATTCCACAAAATATTTTGTCAATGTGAAAATTGACTTTCCTGCATTTCCAACCAAGAACTGAGAGTTTATAGAACTCAGCCTTTCAAACGTTCACGGTCTTTATATTGCCCCTCAATTTAAAGCTTTAAGCAAAAACCATATTTTAAACCGAAATTACATTGATGCATTGTCGTTGAGCTTCGCTCCATCAAAATCCTCCTGACAGAATATAAATATAAAAATAAAATCGACTTAAGCAGCTTGCAGTGATATATAAAAGAGGCCAAACAAACACAAATGAATACCGTTTTTGTTATTTGCATGCAAATGTCAAAAAACCATTCCCCTTGCATGGCTCCCTCTGAGACGGACTCATTAATCTCCATGAATGAAAGAACTCGACGAAGGTAGCAAAATGAACACAGAAGTCTACAAAAACATTTTGTTGGACACTTTATACAAAGATACAGTACAACCAAACACACATACATAAAAATAGGTTTCAAGTGGGCATTTTTAAACTAACCAGTCAATCTTCAGATTTTGTTTGTATGCATTTGAGCACAAACGGTGCAGCAACACACATGGACAGACAATCAAACAATACTACATTAGGCATATATTCTTTATCCTCTGCGAAAAACAACGAATCCTGCAGCTGAGTCACCTATAGTAATGGTGAAACTCGTCTTTATGTCAGACTGTATTATACCGCCCCCCGGTGGCCCTATTATCTATAAAGAAAGCCTGTTCATCTTTTGATGTCACATTGGCCTCAGTGTTCCGATACTTTTGGAGGGACTTCTGTTTGAAAGTAGACATCTTGTGGGTCATGATAATCCATATGGGCTCTACGCTAGCGTGACGTCGACTGCGCTGCCTCCGAACGAGATGCCGAGCTGGCGCTGTAACATATTGCTTAATCTGCCCTCGCGCCGTTTCAATTACACTCCAAAGGGTTAAAACGCGCTTGGAGCCAGATTGGCTAATCTGTTGAAAGTGAGTCTGCTGAATATTATGCTTACTGATTTAATGCTCTCTCTTGTCTTTTTCTCCTAGGTAAGCATTTTCCGGCTGCTGTTTCTCGGGGGGGGAGTTGTGCGTATGCGTGTGGCGCGGCGGTACGCTCGCTTGTCTCGGCTTCGGCGGCGACGTGACTGATTGAGGTGATGTACTGCAGTGTGTACACAACACAACACAATTGCTGGAGGGGTGGGGGGGGGGCAGTGGGGGCAATTGCTCAACTCACACACAGCCCTGTAGTGCAAATGTAAAAGCTCACAGTGAGTCGATGGGTTCTTATTTGGGAAGTGACAAATGGTTTGGTGTGAACCACGCCAAGGTCTGATCTCGCTGACACGCTCTTTGTGCTGGAGCATACAATGGAGAAAACAAAGTATGTGGAACGCATGAATAAGTAAAATGATCATCGACCACAGAGGGCCGTTTATAATTTGCTGGATTTCAAATCTATCACTTTGTGTATATTTGTGACGGGAATTAATCTTGAAGATTGTTTTTTTTTTCCCCCCCCCCCATCTCATCCTGATAGTATTTTGTCTAAATGCATTTCTAGAGATGTTGGACTGATGAAAAAAGAACACAAGAAAAAAATATAGTTAGGAATAAAAGGCGAAGGCAACTCAAAAGGTTTTTGTGAATTTTAAAGGAAATACTGAATATGTTTTTGAGAGAAAAAGTTATAGAAAAAGCAAATTTTGCATTTAAACACAGAGTCAAATTTGTGAGAAATTTGCGTCGAAAAAAATGTGTGGGTTGGCAAGGAAATATACATTTTGAAAGTAGACATTCTGACACAAAAAAATGTGTACTTCTGAGAAACATTTTCTATTTTTCATGGGGAAAAATATATAATTTTGAGTAGTTTACATCCAAGACAATAATGTGTAGTTTCAAGAAACTAGCTGTTATATTTTCAAATGTTTTAATACGAAACGAATCGGTTGAATAATCGAGCCGAATTTCATTCTGCAGAATATCGGCCTCAAAAATCCATATCGGCCGAGCCCCAGTTTCCGCGCTGTTTCTCGAGTGACGTCTGCCCTTGTGTTGCGCTATCGACCTAAAAGCGCCAGTTGATTTTGCAGCAGCCCGTCAGTATTGACACTCAGAGAGAACCTATGGTGGCGGGGCTCGGCCTTGTCTCCATTATGCATGAGCCCTGACCACCCGTCACCAGCTGTCACCGAGTAGACCGCCAAAACCCGCCCGCACCCTCGGGGGGTCACCGCAGTCCATCAGGAAGGCTGTAAGTTGAGTCCACTGACTCGGAAACTCCCGGCTAGGATCTCACTTACTAACTCACCCCTCCTCGGTCAATAGTGGCGGAGCTCGCTTTGACTCCTCAAAGGCTCTCTGATCTCGTCTCTCGGCGGGCACGGCTTGTTTCTCAGAGTCGACGTGACTTGGGGAGAAAAGGATTGGAGGCATCCCTCTTATTTTAAGGCTCTGATTCGTTTCGACGTCCTCGTAATGAGAGGCGAGCTTTTCAAGCTTTTGTAAAGGGAAACTCAAGGTGACTTACACGAGCGATGAGAGCGCAGGTGCTGAATCTTCTACAGGAAGGGAGGGGGAGCTTCTCCAAACATTGAAGTCTTTCTCGTACTCTATGCAATGGTGTCTTCAGATACGAGTAACCCGATTTTTCCAGAGAGGAGCTGCCGCTTGATTGAGTCGTTCGCTTCATGTTGCGAGGAAAAAGTTCCGCGTGTGAAGTGTAAATGGATAGCCCAAGACGATAACCTCAGTTTAAAGACAAACGTGGCTGTTTGTTGGATTTCTTTGGCGCCATCTTGTGGCCAAGGAACTGTTCATCATTTACGTTTCGTTTTACTTTGTGTGGTCATTCAGGGAGGTTGGAAAAAAAGTAACCAGACCCTTTTTTGCGGTTGGCTGTTGTTGTTGGATTTCTTTGGCGCCATCTTGCGGCCAAGGAACTATGTAGCATCGGTCATCATTTAGCCGTTTGGCTAAACTGGGTTGAGATTTGTTCGCTGACAACAGAGAAAAATTTGAAATGACATTTTTGGCATATTTGGACCAACTTCTACAGTTGGCATGACAGTTGAAGGAATGCATCTCGATCTGTGACAGCTTTCCCAATCAGGTCATTGTATTTGACAGCAAAGCCAATTATGATGATGCAGCGTAGTTCTCGGCCCCCCCCTCCAACACCACATCCCTTGTCTGCATCGATGATGTCACCCCACTGATAATGCGGACTTTATTGCCTATTCAGCGCATCTAAAAGTGGCCCACTGGAGCAGATGGTGCTGGAGGCAGGAGAGCAACCCTTGTCTCACCTCAATCTGGACAGCAGAGCTCATCGCTCCCCGGATAAAGCAGTAGAAAGTTTGCTCAAGGCGAACAAAATGAAAAAAAAAAAAAAAAAAAACCACCCAACAGGCTGCATGCAGTCTTGCCAGCCTTCTAATGATGTAAACATTTGACCGTACCATGCTACACCAAAATTGAGCGATTGAAAAGATTGTCGTGGTGGCATCACTTAACTGTGCGGTCCAGAGTGAGGAGGAAGTACGGACCTCCTTTGAGTCTATTTAGGTCGCTCAAGTCGCCAGCAAGCCTATAGATTAGTGCTAATAAGCGCCCACTATAGCCGCTTGTCTTGTACACGCACCATCACGCCCGCCCACACGCAGTCGGTCGCAAAAGAATCCTTATCGGAAGGAAAGAGAAAGAAAAAAAAAAGCCTTTGTGCAGAAACATCTGATTAAAGAAAATTGAAGGGGAGTCATTTATTGCCACGGAACCGCAGCTGTGAAGCTAATTAGAAGTGCGACCGGTCCCGCCGTAGAATGTCTCAATTATGCCCGTTTTGCATCTGAAGTCTTTTTGTTGAGCATGTGGCCTTTTTGGATCTAACATTTTGCAGCTTACGCAATAGATTGCTATCAGGTCGTGGACTTTTTATTTATTTTGCAGTACGGTTGATGAAGACGGTTGACGGAGTCTAAACAAGCGATGTAGTTATGCCGGAGAGCGCTCAGCAAACAATAAACAAGATAACTGCAGTCTAAATAATGCATCGCGGGCCAAATTGCACTCGTTTTCATTAGGATTATACAACGAGAAATCAGTTATTTGGGATAATGTGTTCCTAAGCCAGCCATTAGGTGGACAGTAAGTAACATTTTTACATTACAAATTGACATTTGAATATAAGCAAAGCTTGATCAATAATGGTTAGTTAGCTCTCTTAACATTAATGACACATTAGGAGCTGTAATAAATGTCATGGATCCATTTTTCTGTCATTAGCTGTTACACATTATCACATACAATCAATGAGTTTAATGAGAAGCTAACAAAAAGCTACGTCTTCATTCATCGGTCCTACAAAAAGCCGCTCGCAAATGCAGCTAACATCAAGCTAATATGTACATGTTCAATCAGTGCTCCCTCTCTTCAAATTAGTCGTCACAAAAAGCTGCTTGATACCGACAAAGTGGCAATCTTTTCTTAACATTAAGTAAGAGTTGAAATCAACCAGTAATGTACGATTAAAACAAGCTAATAGCTCGGCGTAAGAAGCTAGCATAGCCGTCTTCTTTATTGAAGGTGGACAATCTTGCTCAGTACTGAAATGATTAAAAATGTTTTTCATTGATTTTAACTTGACTTTTAGACTACATTTAGCATGTCAACGATATATTTTTAATTAAGAAAACAAATATGCCCGGAATCTCAGAAATTGTTGGTGCCTAGCTTGTTTGTTTTTGAGAACGCGCGCAAGGACGTGATGAAGGTCCACACTGCCCTCGAGCCTCTCCCGTCTCGTGACGGGCTCCTCCATCAGTAGCAGTGATGAATGTAAATCAGGATGCTGCTGCCCACCACTATTCAACCGCGCGGCTCCATCTCACATTTCTTGCAGCCAGCAGAAACGCAGATGATTGCCGAGGATTTTAATCACTCATAATGACCTGCCGTAGTTATCCAACGTCAATCAGATCAGTCCATATGATCATCAGTCCGTGATGTGGGTAGGAACGGCAACGATGGCGGGTTTAATTTATTTATTTTTTTTAGCCTGTAATGTTGCTAAATTACAGTACATGTAGTATGTACGTAGTTTGTCAGTAAAATTCCAGGACTGGTGTCCCAAACGACACCTCTATGGATGTACAAAGGCGGGATGAAGGGCTGCAAATGGCCCCGAGCCATAGTTTGGACACCAGGTTGTGATTTTGGAGTCTTGGCAAAGTCGTGTTCCTTTATGTTGTGGTTTCTCAGCGATGGACAGCAACAAACCGTTGTGTCAGACAGACAGTGAGTGAAGCAGTGTGTTGTCATATTTGGGTTAACGCTGGAAGTAAGATGGATGGAGCGAGCTGACGGCGCTCCATCAAAACTGTCTGATGGAGCTCAGGTTGCGTGGTTTACCTTTTGCATCCGTTTTTTTTTTCTTCTTCATGATATAAAATTACATACCGCCCCTTTATGAAATCTGAGACTTAATTAAACTTGCATGGCAATGATCCAAGGTTCCGCACATGTGGAGGCCCACTAATCAAACGGGACACCTGTGCCGAAAATGCCTTCAGCTTGAAAACCAATATGTTACAAGCCCATGATGTGCATGTTAATGACTTTCTTTGTGATTTGGACTCTCGAAGTCGCAAATGTCGCTTTCTTCAGGTGCCTCACCGAGATCCCATTTTGCCTTGTTAGCAACGGGAAGAAAATGGCCGTTGCCGCGACGATAGAGACGGGATGACATCGGCAGGGCATCTGTACCGACACGTCGTTAAATACGTTCGTATTAATCAGCCCTGCTTGAGAAAACTTCCCGGCGGAGTAGTCAATGCTGCACGCGTCACAGTTTATAAATTCCACAATCATCTTGTTGGTGCATGCAGCCAAATCCTTTTGACGACCTTTCCTGGCCAGCCCCATTCTTTTCATTGAAGCCTCTCCTGCTAATTGTTCTCTTTCCAGTTCATCATGTCATTCATGAATCACATTCAACATTTCGCTCAAAGGGCCTTTGCCCTGTCCGGACATGTCCTGTCACGGAGATGATCGCATCTGTACAGAATGTGATGTGCAAATCAATCTGCAGGGTGTAGTTGTTTGTTAGTAAGACCTCAGTGTACAGATGAGGCCCTCAAAATTCCCCCTCAGAGAGTTTTTGGGCTTTTGGTACACATGCTACTGGTCCCCAGTTTTGGTTAGCAAAAGAATTAAACAAGGCTCATCAATTGTATTTATATTATTTTATTTAAAATATTTATATATAAAAATATATATGCAAAAACTTAAATATGCATTAAAAAAATATATATATATGATAAAATTATAAGACATCTTGACCGTTTACTGACTCCATAAGCAGTGTCTGGAAAGCCAGCCAATGTCAGCGTGCAGTCGCCCCATGAAAACCTCAAATTCAAATTTATCCACCCAGTTATTGTTGGCGTCTCTCCTTGAGACATTTCTGGTGCGCAAGAGTGTCTTTTTAAAGCTCATTTCGGGTGCTCGTGCTGGCAGCGTAAAGCTCGTAAGCCCCAACGATGGGAGTAAAATACAAGGCGAACAGCATGCCGGGTGTTCCCCAAACGCTCGGTCCTATAAAAGCCGCAGATGTCCTAAAGCAGCCTCGTAAGAAGCACTATAAGTACACTTGCAGCTCCAGTTATCAAAGCAGTTCCGAGGTTACCGTGCCGGGTTTTTGTCAGGGTTTTCCGATGAATCGAGTTTTTAGCTCAGGACATTTAGGGAAAAAAAATCCACAGTTGAAAGTATTCGGATCCTATTTCCGCAAGGATCTGACATGCCGACACACATCCTGCTTGTCAAACAATGACACACTCAGTCAACGTCTTTTTTTTTTTTTCTTCTCAACAACTCAACTCAGGCGGATGTGGCAGAGGTAAAGTGGTTATCTAAGATAAGAAAAGTCTATCCTTCAACTGGAAATCACATTTCCCCACTCAAACGTTTTATCTGCGAAGGCCACCTGTGGCAATAACACCTAGTTGCCGGGACACGCGAGGGGGGCATTGGCGCCAATATCCTTTTTGTCGGGAACCCCGCTCCAAAGAAAGAAAAAAAAAAAAATCCCACCTGAATGAAGTCAAATGTTCTTGTGCGATACAAACGACCGTGCCGCTGTCTGCTCAAGTCATCGGGTCATCCAAATGAATCCACTTGACTTGTAATCATTTCAACCCGCTCGGGTTCGGCCAGACCGAGCAAGCCGGTATTTAAAGCAAAGTTGGTTTACATGACTCCTGCTCTAACTATCTTTAGAATTGAAATCTGATTGCGCTCAGTGCAAAATTGTTAGGTTGCCTGTGACCTTGACGAGGCAATAAATTCCTCCCGTGAATTTTACTCTTGCGCATCTGTGATAGAATGTTGCTATGCCGACATTGTTCGCCTTATTTGTATTTCAGAGTTGTTTTATTAGAATGGCTTTATTTGAATAACTTTTAGCAAGCTGAATTCCACATGATTTTTTTTTTGTAGTCGTGAAATTTCATATACTGTAGATAAATAGTATCAAACTCATTTTTGTCACAGGTCGCATCGTAGTCGTATTTTCCTTCGAAGGGCCATTATGACAATGCCTTGTATTATTTACACAGTATAGGCTACACAAAAAACTAATGAATAACTAGTTTTGAAATCAGAGACTAGTAAAAACTGTTTAAATATTTAAAAAAAAAGATGCTAAGCAATTTTTCAAAAGTGAAAACAATTTATAATTTTAGTATTGACATGAAGTCGATGCACAATTTGTCTTTGCGGGCCACATAAAATGATTTGGTGGGCCGTATCTGGCCCCCGGGCCCTGGGTTTGACACCTATACTGTAGATTGATCTTTTTTTTTTTTTTTTTTAAATATGACCCAAGGGACCTTTTTTAATTCACCTTTTCTAATTATTCATATCGTGATATCTTTCCTAGTCGCGTAAAAAATGAGTTGTGAGCAAGTTGAATGCAGATGCAAGCTCCCGCCACCTCATCTGTTACTATTGCTTACATAAACATTGGCACCGATTCCTCCCACTTTCTCCTGAGCTGGCAGCCCCCAAGCACAGGCAAGGGAGGAGAAAACGTGGAGATCTCTTAATATTTGGCAAAGTCACCCACAGCGGTAACAGGAAGATACTTCGTCATAGTCACGGTCCCTGTCAGGTACGGTAGACCTTGCCAGCTTTTTCAATTTCTGCTCCCCTCCTCTCTTTAAGCAATGCGCCAAGGTGGGAGAAATAGCAATTTGCGTGTAATCGTATTTGTATAACATAGTGAACGGAGCGGGCGAGAATTGGGCTGAAGGACACCCGCGGTGATATTGAAAGCGGCGCGAGAAGTTACGAGAAGAAACGCCTCTTGAGGAAGGAGGTCAGCAGATGGCATGAAAGTCACCGCTCTTCATCCCTGATGGAGCCTATTTAGCTTGTTTATCTTCTCATGTGAAATTGCTGGAAAGTCTTTGTCATTGCGACGCGTCACGTTAATGTTTGAAAACATGTCAATATTTGGGATGAGCTCGAGTTTCGCCATTCATGTCACCAGAACTCACCGGCTTTTGTTTACGTTTTGAACGGGCGGATAAGAGCTGCCATGGTAAATAATACGTCTTGACGTTAGCTACTTAATTGCCGTCTATTTGGTTGTCAGATGACGTTGATTGGTCGGTTGCTAAAAAATTGCTACACGTGTGTACCACTAGAGGGAGCTCTGAAGACGCTTTGCTAACGACTGTTCTCGACACTGCTCGCTTTGAATTAAACTGACCGTTTGGTATCTTTCCGTGCACAACTTCAGCGATCATCCTGTCAAACGGGGGTGTCTGTTATCGCTCACCCAGGGGTTCGACTCCCGCCGAGCCCACTTCACCCGTCACTACTCCTAATGGCTTCTGTTGACTTAGCCGAGGCCCCCGCTTAAACAAAGCAGAGTGCCGCGTGCCGTCCCGCTGAGAGTGTAAGAGAGACAAAACACGGGTCCAACACGGCAGACGTGACCTTCCGCCGGCCTTTCAAGTCACCGCTGGGAGCTGACGAAGAAGGAAGTTGACCATCTGCTTAAACCGGCCAACTGGGAGGCTGGCGGACAGTAGCGAGCAACCAAGGCTTTAAACCATAGTCACGGCCAGGAACATTTAATTACGCTACTATTTCTAATCTTTTCCATTCCTCTCGCTCTTTTCATCAGATTTGTCTTTGTAAATAACAGCAACGATTAATTAGTACCCAGAATAACATTGTGCTGAGGAGTAGCTCAGTCGCTAGTGACTCTTATGCTTAGCATTCACGCAGCGCTAGAATGACGGCTGGCTTTCACCACGTTCACGCCTTGTGTCAATGTCGTTTTCTTCCCAAATTTAACTGCTAATTGAGTATTAATAATATCGTGCGATGCCAAAGTGAATGTAAGGGGACATCTCAGGTTTCACTTTAAGGTGTCGAGGGTGGGAATTGGATGATACAGTTGTAAAAATGTTAAATGAACGTTTTTTTTTGTTAGCAAGTACACCCAAACAGGATAAGTATATCAAATGAATAATCAAATAATCATTTATAATAATCAAATGAATACACTCGCACAGCTATCATAGCCCCTTCCTGTATTATTATGCTCTTATTCTGAAAGACAACTTCCAGCAGCGGAAGTTGCTGACTTAGCAATCAATAGTAATTACATCACCTAAAACACTCTAATTGCGCATTCCGCTGCAACAAGTAATGGCTATTGCAAGCAAGGCACTTACAGTAAACTTGTGTTTTGCTATTTTGTCAATAAATAAAGGTTTGTTTTAATAAGAAATGAGCCCAAAAAAATCTTACGTTAGCTTCTTGCGCTCACCAGCTGCCAACTTGCTTGTCGCTTGTAAACAAAAGGTGTTAGTGCTTAGGTTTTCGTTCCAACTAAATGCTAGCGTGATAAGAACTCCATAGCTGTCTTTCTACCGATTGCTCTCAGTGCTGCGTTCAGCTCTACCTAGATGTGTTTTGCGACTTGTCTTTTATTGCCGTGTGTGTAATCAGACTGCTGTCCTTCTCGAGATTAATAACGGCCGCCATTTTTGCCGCGCGCTACTTTGTCCAAGATGTCATTTGGCCACAGAGCATGAACCGCTGGGATGAACGACTGCATATCCCATTTAGCTCAATGTGCTGCACTTGCATTCTGTCTGCGTTTTGAGAAGCCCCACTGGCAAATACAACAAAAAAATCCAAACAGAAGCACTAGCATGTTAGCATTTTAATCAATCCTCATTTGAAACAGTACTAAAGATATGGTCGATCGATGTTAATGCTTTCCCCACTCATAATGCATGTTTTTATACCATATGTTAGCATGTTAGCTTTCTAGAAATGATTAGAAATAGTACATCAAATGTTAGCATAAAATCTCTCATTGAGAATGGTTAGTTTGTTGCTAGTCTTATGCTAACGCTCTGATGCTATAACACGTCACCGTGATGAGCAGTTTGACAAAGGCGCTACACTTTTGTTCGATTTTTTGCGGTACCAGGGTACTCCATAGAACTGACATGGATAAATGATGTCTTTACCATTTACACCTTGATTGTAAAGACGCATTAAAGCTAGTCCATTTGCTAGCCGCTAATGGACTGACGGAGAGGAGTAAAGAGCAGCGAGGTAGAGTAGCGGCGACCGCTCACTCTGCCCCCATCTGCTCATTGTGTTTGCCCTTGGAAGCCCAACACAGCGGCTGGCGCTGGTGAGTTAATGAGCACTGTAGAAAGGTTAAGTAAACAGGAGGGGCTGGCCTAACAGGAAAATGACTACCTCCCGCCATCATCACAGACCATCGCTGAGCAACGCTGGCGGTGCTCTCGTGTCATTCATCAGGTTTGATTTTAATGATGCGTGGGTAATACTTACAGCAGAATGCCAATTGAGCATATTGGCACCCCCGCTTGCTCAAATGCTTTCAGGTCTAATTGGAGTCCATTTCCGTGGAAGCCGCTGAAATAAAAGCCAATTTGATTCTCCTCGGAAGCAATTCTTGGACCGTGCGCGCGATGCCGGGGTGTCAAAGGAAAAGGGCTGAGGTCTTTCCAGCCTCGCTATCCTTCATAGTTTGGACTCTTCCGCCGAGTTGCATACCATGATGGATGGCCAGATTCTGATTCAGCATTCAGCTACCACTCCGGTGCCAAGCTGCCGTCTCGTCGGACGACCGTTGTTCTCCGGTCACCTTTATCCGATTGAAATAAATGGGATATACTCAAACTGAGACATTAATTACAAAGTTTATCTTCCAGCTAAAGTACACTAATAAAGGAGTATAATAAGGCATCCATCATAGCGGCACTCCGCAGCGAGCGGCTAAGGGCGCCGGCCAGAGGTCAGCGAAAGTTGATGAATGAAACATACCAAGCCACTAAAGACTGTCATGGACTCTGCGTGTAGCTGTTAGCATGTGTCCACATTACCGCGAGCCGGTCCTTAAAATGTTCATAACGCAAATAAAAATAGTTTCAAATGCGCCAACAAAATAAGCCAATGCCCAAAAACAGAATTTCTTTAAGCGTCCGATTTAAAGGTGTGACATTTTCATCCACTTTCTCCATGAGCATGAATGACTTTGAGCTTCCTCCTACGAAGACTGACTAACAACTTGATCAAGCTGCATATTCAACATCTTTCAGTTTTTTTTTTTTTTTTTTTTTGGTAAGGCTTGAATGTTTGATTCGCCCCTGGCTTGTTGAAACACTTGGATCTCGGGAGATGTTCAAGGTGATTACGAGTGTATTTCACAAGAACACACACGTCTATTCCGAGGCGAGCCTTATGAAATTCCAATTCATTCCAACATTAAAAAAAAAAAAAGTTTCAGAAGTCATGCAGTGCTTTTCATCCAAAAGCTAAGGCAAACCTTTTGTCCCGAGTACGCATTTCGAAGAACTATGTCATACGAAGTCTTTGAGGGCCTTCGCTAGGTTTTCCGGGACAAAGAAGCAAATTGACCATGCAAGTGCAATTTTAGCAAGCATATTGTGGCTCTTGGCAGTGACTCAGAATAACTGACATCTCCGCTGCTGTTCCGCTGTGCTAAGATTGCACCAGCTGTCGTCCATTTGCTTTCTAATGTCGTCTTTGTTAACGTTTAATCGGCCGTCTGACTAGAGGGCAGCATCCCTCGTGCACAGGACAAGATGGCGGCATGGCATGTCCTGCTGGCTAGCGCATGGTGGTAAATGATAATTACAGTACTGTGGTGGTACAAATTTTGCGTTGGCCTTCACGTTGGCTTTTTCCTCGCCCTGGTCTTGGTCTGGACTGGCCTTTACATTACCTCTTTGCCATTGCCTCAGCCTTGAGCTTAACTTGGCCATACCTTGATCTTCTTCTGTCTTACATTGTCTTTGCCTTGTTCATTTCACGTTCTAACCGGGTCTCGTCTTCTTCTCATTGTTCCAGTTTGGGTCTTTCACCCAATCACTTTGCCTTTGTCTCGTTATGTTGCCTCAGCTTTAATTTAAGCTCTATTTCCATTGCCCTGGTCCATGGTCTTGATTCCGGTTCTCATTAATTTGGGATTTAGACTTTATTGATCCCACATTGCTTTGTCTTGAAATTATGTTTATCCTTCAAAGTCTTGACTTTGTTTGAGCCTGCCATGGTCTTGTTCCTTACTGTGTCGTGTTCTCTCTATTTTGGTCTTCATTTGTTCTTAACGCGGTCTCTACAGCAACCGCCGATGATAGCGTGTTGCTTTTGCATCCTCATGAATAAATACATGGTGGATGGATGAGGGAATAAGGCTCATAAGAGTTTGATCTAATTAGCTTTTTAATGCTTTGTGGTTTTGATCTTAAAGGAACACGCGCCCTCATTTACGCTGCCCACATAAGTGTAAACAACCACATGACACATTACGAGCTCGAACAAGACGTCGGGGCAGACACCTGTGGTCGTGTTTTTAATCCTCCAACAGGTGTCTTCACGTGTGCTACATTGTGTAAGCGTTAATGCACATTTAGCGATGGTCTTCTACCAGTCCATGGAAGAATAGCTTCTCATATGCAAAGTAGCCCTTTTAGTCTTCAAGATCTATTATTCAGCTTCTTGTTTGCAGAGCCCGTCAACAGATGAGCTTTGGCTCATTTAGACAATTCCAAAATAAGTCCACACGGAAACAAAAGGCAAAAAAAAAAAACATGGCAGCAATTAGTCGCATTGAGATAACAACACGGTTCCTTGTCTCATCTCTCGTTTTGTCTCCCTTTGGTGCCATTAATCACAAAATCTGTGGAGTGTGATCCGTGACCATTATCCAGTTAAATTTAGAGCTGCTTTTGTCTAAAAAGAATGGAGACCGCATGTGTGGTACACAGCTGTCACTTAAACGACATGGTTCAAGTGACACAATCCCATTTTTCTTTTAAATATTTCCAATTGGGATACGGCAAGAAAACAAAATGTCTTCAGCTTGGAATCATCGGAACCAACCGGTCATTGTGTCAGACTAGCTCGCTGGCGACGATAATGAGGACGAATAAAAAAATGGACGGATGGTCAACGTTTTGTTTATCGTGGCAAACAATATGATCCATAGCGACATTTGGTCCCAGCCGTAGTGTAAATCCAGTCTTTCCTCAATGCGATCCCGACAAGATAAAGCGGCGCTATCATCACAGCCGCCTACTGTTATCGCCCGTGATGCACGCCAGGGTAGCGTTTTAGGCCTTTTGAAAGGACACGTTTTCAAATGAAAGTGTCTACGCTCGCTCTTCATTCCGCCGGCGTCGCAGGTTTCACCCCCTGCAGGCGGACCAAAGCGCTGCGGTGCGCCCGAGGGCAAGCTGTCGCGCTCCCCGCCTCGCTGGCTCGTCTGTCATTGGCCGGAGCCGAAATCTAACCGATCTTTGCCTGCAGACTTTTTGAAAGTCTCCGGCAAGAGGTCATGTATTGAATTAGAAAGTCAGCGAGGGGGAATATATATTGGTGCTGGAGCAAAAAGCGAAAGTATTAAACTGCATTTCTGGGGCCTCGAGCGTTGCTTGTCCTGTCTATCTGGCCCCGGCTTGCTGAGTGACTTAGTTTATTTCCAAGGGAAAATGTATTTAAAAATCATCTCTCTATTTTGGCATGCTCAATTAATATAGATTAGCAAAGACAACAGTAGAAGTAAAAATGCCTGTTGCAATGAAGTCTCCATGGAGAACATACAAAATAAAACATTGTGGAGAGGGGCCGCCATTGTGAATTGCGCGTCATTTATCTTGGTAAAAGGCTACAACAGGGAACACGATCAGGAGCAACCTCAACAGAGTGGAGTTATGAAGGCTTTATGACCGCATCCACACTAAGCGAGCTTTGACGGCCCCCGGGTTGTTGTGGGAAATCAGTTGGCCAATAAAAAGTCTCTTCAAAGTTACACATACTCAGTCTGCACTCGCATTTTTGTCGCACAAGTAATGAACCCAAAAATATAATATGTACATTTTCCGCAATTTAACAGATGGAATCCTTTGCCGTTGTCACTCTTTACAGCTTTAAAAAACGATTGCGGTGTAAATAAAAGCTATTCAGCTGTAGAGCGGGAAACGTGTCAAAATGCTAAGATGCTAATATTGCGAATAAAAGACAACGCTGAAAATAAATGTTACTTTAAATAATGCGCTGAAGTTACACCTCCGCAGTCAATATTTAGTGACAACTAATGTGGCAGACTGTGAGCATAACAAGATGAAAATCTCACACCGCTAACAGTGTTGCTACGCTAATCAAACACAGTAAAGGTAGCAGAATTTAAACTTAACAAATACACGTTTGTGGTCAGATTTCTTTTTGTAGAGCGTGCTTGGGTATATTCACTTTTGAATTTGGAGTCAATCTGTTTTGTTACTTCATATGGAAGTCAATCCAACAATCATATTAGGGAAAATAGTCATTCAGATGATTCAGCTACTCAGGCAAAATCAGCGTGTTGTAAGCAAGTCTGATTAAATCAACCATAAATGTCTGATAATTAAAATCGGAAGCCGCTGTGAGGTTATGAGGGTCTTTGTGATCGCAATAAATTTCTAGTCATTATGAAGCTGTGACACGAGGGTCAGTCTTAGTTTGTGGTTGAAACATTCGTTGCGTTGATTGAACCTGACTCACCCTGAGGGGAGAACGTTCAACTATCCTCATTTACCTCCTCAAGTTCAAATGCGTTCCATAAAATTAATCCTAAGGGATGTTTTGTTTTGCATAAGTTATCTCTCTCTGTCTGTCTGGACATATTGTTAATGCTGCCTGATATTGTTTTTGTGATATGATAATACATTGTTTGTCGGAAACTTAATGTGCGCTGGCCTCTTGCCCATGTTGAACTTAATAGAAAAAAGTTTTATGGTATTGCGAAGTAAATCATGTCCAAAGTCCTGACCCGTAGACAAACTTATCGACAATAAATCTAGAAAGCTCTTGCAGTTTATTTCATTGGAATGTAACATATTTGTGTAAATTGTGGCCGGAGAGGATTTGCTTAGGGCGGTGGACATTTTGGGGTCATTTATTTTCCAGGAATCAAGATGACACGGCTGACTCGAGATTTTGCCGAGTGGCCTTGTGTCTTATTACTTTGGTTTGTGAAGATGTTTATTCAGTTATTGCACAAGTGCTGAACTTTCTGCTTGAGTCTTTTTTTTTTTCCCTTGTGCTGTATTTGCAGTGAATGTAGAACAAATTTTGTAGTGTCCCATCTTTCTGATTAGATCTTTTTTCAAACTTGTGCTTCTGGCCCATTAACATCAAACGTAGAACTAAAAACTGTTTTCACATTTTAAAAATTTGCCCCCAAAGCCAATTTGATCGCCGTGAGTAGACCCACAAAAAATTCTCAAGCCACCAAACTTGACGTCAGCCATTTTGCTTCCATACAAACATTTTTGCGCCTTTTTTTTGAAAGTGAGGCTTCACGTCGAATTTTTGCCCACTCTTCGTACTCGACAGATGTCTGATACTAAATTGTAATTATTGGAGCACCTGAACAAACGAGAATGTCCACTGGGCTATGTTGTGCTCATCTACAAACATATAGTCACAGCGGTAAATAGCTTGTTATTTTTTTTTCCCCCTGAATCATCACAAAGCAACGCGCTTCGGCTTCAGCATTCTTTCGTTGAAGGTCAACAATCCGCGTGCGTGTGTGTGCGCGTACGTGTGTGTCAGATTGAAGAAGTAATTACATTTCGGTCGCCCGTGCCTCGGCGGAGCGGCGAGAAACCAAAGATGACAGGACAAAATGTGTTGGGGAAGAAAAGAGATGACATGCAAAAGCGGAGCAGTCAACCTGCAATGTTTTAGGAGTAATACCTAAGAGCAAAAGCGGTGATTCAAACAGGATGGTCGTGGAGGAAGTAGCTCGTCGCCGGAGCTGTTGACATGACAAATGTTTGTTGACGGGATGGTAATAATCATCCGTAATCAGAGCGCGGCAAATGTATTTTCTATCACAGTTTTGAGCGATGGCCTCGGAGGCTCCAATCAAACACTGAATCCAACATCAGCCGCTATTAGAATATTTGCTAAACCGTGTTTATCCCGCTACCTTTTACGTGAAGTGGCGCTGAGACACGTTTAATATGAAGGCTTTGGGAGAGTAAGTCGTTTCTCAAATAGAGACGGGAAGCATTTGGAGAAAAGGTGTGTCTCGCTTGGAAAGAGGTTTGGAAATTCAACATTCAAAGTAGAGAGGTATTATTACTAGATATATGTATGGTGTTGCTAACTGTTGGTGGAATGATTCTTATTTCTTTATTAAATCAATTGTTTTGATAATCAATTAATCTGCTTTTGCTTTGGTCTAATTTTCAACATGTAATGGACCAAACCAATCATCAATTTCTGCTTGTGCATTTTCTGCGCCGTCCGTTTGATTTAATGTAATGTTTTTTTTTAGTTAAAGGATGATTACGAAAAATCAACTTCTTTGCTGAAGCGAAATATAATCGATTAATCGAGTAATACGTTTTCTAGGGTATGGGCTAAAAAATAATTTTATAAACATTTTATGCATTATTAAGATTTCTTGAGTATGGTCTAAAAAATATTTTATAAATATATTATGCATTAGACTGCACTATATGCTATAATTATGTCAATAATAAGAATTGGCATCTTAATCATATAAAATAAAATCTGTTTGTTGACTTATATTTTAGTGTTTTAAATGAATAACAACATCAATAAGAACAACATAGCAAATAACATCTTGAATGACACACTGACATGTGCTAGTGGGATCCATCCACCTCCCAAAGCTGTTGCTATTTGAGATGTATGTATATCCCTATTATCATAAATTATCATATGAAAGCGCTCACCCGAAGTTCCATGTCGAAAGGTTCGCTGGGATTGAGTTGATGAACTGCGAGTGTACATCCCTCCCGTTTGACACCTGACACTAAACATGCATGTTTACGCCATCATTTCCGTATCGTTCGCCTGTTTGTTTGGGGCTTAAATTCAAATCATATACGTACGTTCCTCCAGAAAATCAACGCGGTGCACAACGGGAAGAAATAACCCGAATTAAAACTTTGTTTCAAGGGCCGGGCTTCGAACGGCTTCTCTCTGTTACTGCTCAGAAGCAAACTTTGAAGATTGAGGCTAATCCGCTCTGTTAACTGAGCCTCGGCAGGTTTAAATTTAGCTTCTTTTAAAAATAGATGCATATTAAAAAGCTGTTGTTTCGACAAACTCGTGAGACTTGAACTTTAGCGCGCGTCATTTATTTATACGGCAACTCAGCCTTCCCTCTCTTTGCGGGCCGTCAGTTTGCGGCGAGAGGGAGAAGGCGTTGCATTAATCTGACTAATGAGCTATCGCGTCGCATAAATAAATCCACTGCAACAATAATGTATTTTAATAAGAAACGCTAAAGGCCGCTCGGATGAAAAATTGCCTCTCAAAAGTCATCGCCTGTAGAATAAATCTGACTTTTTTTCCCGTTGCGCTTTTTTTGAGGGCTAGAAGTTGATTTTAATAATTGATCACCGCAAAGTGCTGCGAGAGTGTTGCTGATAAGCAAAAGAATAGAATTCAGCATTGAATCCTTATCGATCCACTTTGAGGAACGCTTAGTGCAGGAGTCGCACACTCTGGGATTATTTATGGAGCCCGCTTGACCCTGCGAGACTGTGTTTACGGCTTTTTTATTGACTGGCTGTTACTGTACACTATATGCGCCGCATGCTACAACTAACTTGACCCCTGGAACTAGTTTCACTTGGCAACATCAAATTTGGAAACAGTTGTCCGAAAGTAGCCGCAAGAAAAGACATGGAAAGTTTGCCATTTTGCTTTCTAGCAGCAAGTTCAAATCTGAATTGATTCAGAATCGATTCGGTGAGTTTACGATTCGCTTCGGTACGCAAATAGCTTTAATAGTTTTTATTAATATCCAACAACATATGGAAGGTCTCCAAATCCCCCAAACTATTCAAAATATCAACTCATCAGCTACGCCAAAAAGAAAATTTGATATAACGATTCGATTCTTTGAATCAAAACCGATTTTTCCTTTTTGAACCATTTTTTGTGACACCCCTAATATATATGTATATGGATGTACGTACATGTATTCATTTATGTACTGTAGATGTGCAGGCGTGTCTACTCTCGTAGACCCACAAAAAAGTCAGCCATTTTGGTTTTAAGCGGCCATTTTAGGGTCAATTTTGAGGCGCCCATAGACAAATTCCTCCTACAGATTTAAGCTCATTGCTTCTGAATTTGATCATATCTTGCTCAATTGCAGAGTTTTGGTGCAAATTCTCATCTTCTCTTCACCCGCCTCGTTGAAGCTGCTGCTTCTTTTAGAAAGAAAATCAAAGAAAAATTAAATGAGGCTTTTCTTTTGATATTTTCTGCGCTGAGGCTTTAATGGGGTACGCTGGCAACATGTAACATCTTGAAACTTCTTGTTTCTTCTCGCAAAAAAGCCAAAGAAAATTTTTGGATGCTATGGCCTGGCTGATGGTGTACAACATTAAGGTTTTGTGAGACGTTTAAGTGCTTTTTCCCGGCAATGTTACAATTCGGCACTGCACTCTGGCTGCCTTTCGAGTCATTATCTCTTCATTTACCCCATTTTCCTTCACTTCTCTGTTTGCACAACCTACTGGTTTTAGGGGGTCGAACCCTGAAACAAAATGGTTTTACGCACTCCGCCATAACCAAACCTGTACGTCACTGGTGCACTTTGAGGAACGGGAGCAATCACAATAAAATGGAAATTTGAGCGGCTTAAAGATTAAGCTCGTTTTTTTTCCCTCCTCCTTTAGAGCTTGTGAGAGTTCTGCCAATAAGATTTTGGGGAAAAAAAAAGTGTAATTCCATTTTTTCTCGATGGCACATGGCTGAGTTTCAAGCTCAACGGCTGCCATGCTCTTCGGCTACACTCCATGTTTTTTTTTTTTTTTTTTTTACAGTTTTTCTAAAATGAGTCAAAATCAAATTATATTGCCAAAAAGTCACTATGAATGTCTGGCTCGAAACGATCACCTTTTGATTCCCTCCAGAGAGAACCAATTAAACGATCAATAGGCAAAAAAATATTTTCTTTTGCTGCACTAAAGGTTTTTTTGTGTCTTCATGTGCGTCAGAAGAGAAACATATAAGTTTCCCACCATAAAAAAACGATGGTGTGATGACAAAGACGTCTGTCAAACACTTTTGTTTGTGCTGCATCAAGCAGTTCATGTTGTTTCCTTCAACTTTGAACTTCCCCGCAAAGGAAAGGAAAGAAGAAAAAAAAACACTTTGAAGGTACAGCTTTTGCTGCAGTTTATTTCGGGATAAAGTTCAGAGTTAGATTGTTCAACCCGAGCGGCTGAGGCAAGAAATTCAAAGAGGCGCTGTGATGAAAGAGCGAGACACAGCTGAGCTGTTGCTGATCTTTGACGACACTGATTGATGCATTAGATCATTCTTGAATGAGCGTACGTTCACCTGAATCACGACTAAGCGTTTACAAACAACATCGGAGTTTGCCGAGACTCGCCGCGTTTACGTCAATGCCTTTATTCCATCTGAAAACGTTGGTTGGTACTTACATTGATAAATGTAAATGAAAAGTTAACGATAGAACTTTTAAATTGAAAGAAGGATGTAGCTGACGTTAGCCATGCTAGCTATCTATTTACCTGCCTCACTCGGGAGTTCTATCGTATTTATTTCACCAATTATAATTATTAGTTATTCAGTTTAACATTATATATCATAGATAAAACATCCAATCTTAGTATCCCTTAGTGTCTCTTCTACCAGATACCTCGAACGGTATTTTTACATGCTAATCTGCTACTCACCAACTAATCGTACCAACAACAGGAGTATTTCAAAAAACATACTTGACGACTATATTCTTCGATGGCAGTAGAGCGGTTAACAAATTTAAACGCCCACAGCGGTGACTTGACTTAATAGCCGTCTGCTCTATGGAGCCCTGCCAATCACACGATACATACGAGTACGTATGTGGTTGGTGTGGAGGTGTACTTGCGTTAGCAGGTGGCTGGGCAGACCTTTTGCATGTCTTCTCCTTTTGAAGCCTTGTCAGTTTGACGACATCGCAGGCTTCTAAAGTAGAACCGCGGGTGAGCAGCTATTTCTTTTGAGATGAAAGCATTTGAGCATCCATCAAAGAGCGGGAAAAAATATGAAAATGTTTTTTGTCAGGCGGTGCGCATGTATTACCGCTCAACTCAGTGCGAGTCGGTCGATTAGGGTTAACGAACGGGCGGCGTTAAAGGCCGAGTCCTGACTGAGAGGGCGTGTCGGCCCGTTTGACGGACCGCTTGTGTGTTCTGGAACCCAAATGAGCTTTACAGTATGTGTCGGAAGCTGATCGGTATGCGGCGGGCGCCCGCTTAATTGCCGGCCCAGGCACCCCCCCACCCCCGCGCGGTCCCGCGGCTCCTCTGATTTGAATCCGTTTAGCCCGTATTTTACTTCATTATGCAAAGCCCACATTGTCGCCAGGTTGTGTGTGAGGTGCTTTGGATTGATGGAATTGACACTGTAATTTCATTTAAAATAAAAAGTCATCCCCGCTTCCTGCACCACCCCGGAATACAAAGCAGAGCGGGGAAGTTTAAGCAGATTGCTTTTTGAATCGCCGAGTATTTTGGCTGGAGTCGCTGGACCTGAAATGACACAGGAAATCAAATATCCTCCCGTCATTGTGTTTTATTAGGCCCCTCGACGCTAGAAGCTTTTTTAATAATTCCCTAATACTGCAGCAAAAAAGCAGCCGAGTCCCAAAGTGGACTCGCCAATGAAGTGTGCTGCCTTTCATCTTGTTGACAAATCAACTGTGAGAAGCAAGTTCCGCGGGGCCGGGGAGTCGCCGCAAAAAGCGGCGAGGGGCCGTGTAGAGCTGCACTCCAGTAAGCCGAGGGATGAAAACCTCCTCTGATGCTGATCCCGAGCAGCTCCGACACAGCCCTGATCTTTCTCAAACAGACAGACTCCATGACACGCCACGTTGGGTGTCAAGCAAAGCCCGTGTCAGGCTTCGCCGTTTCTCCCGGTAACCGTACGGGGTCTATCTACCGCTGCGCTGTGGGAGGGGGGGGGGGGACAAGAAGTTTGCATACAGATTTGACAGGAAGTAAACACGGAGATGCACCTCAGGGCTGTGACACATCATCAGGTGTGATGCCATTTTTGATTGGAGATGTGGCGTTTTGGAGTGGTTTTCATCTCGATTGTACAAAGTGCCGTTAGCAAAACTAGCCGTTGCGTTCATCTGATTGGATGAGGAAGGAATGCCCGGACTGTTTAAAAGTTTAACCGTTCATTATTTAACATGGTTAATCCCAACATTGACGAAGAATGCGAAAACGCAAAGCACGCTCGGCTTTAAAAGCCCGTGATGGAGGAATAACTCAAAGATAATTCAATGTGTGTTCAGTGGGAGCGGCTCGCATTACACGCAGTCATTTGTCACGTCTTTTGTTATTATAAAATATTGATCAATGGTGAGCTTTAAGCGGAGGATCTTCCATCACTGTGGACAAACTGCATTATTCATGTTGTCATGGCGAAGTGCATTATGTTCAAGTCGCGCAGACGTCCACACACACGTACAGCCTTGTTATCTTCTGCCGGGAGAACAGTTGTTTGTTTTGATCCCTTCGCCGAGCGAAGGTATAGGCCCGACTCGTCATTTGGACCGCGGGGTGGTCCGCTTGATTGGCGAAGGGACTTTGATGTGGCGGAGCCAGATCTGACGCTCTGATGTGGCGAACCCCCCCCTCCCCTCCCTCCTTTCCCTGTCAGAAGACTTGGCACGTACAACACAGAGGAAAAAAAAAAAAAAAAACGCCGCATGGCGTCTCGGCCGACGCGTCGCCTCCATCCTCAGCGCTCTCATCCTCCTCTCACAAATAAACAAATGGACTCCTGTTGGAATAAACACAACCGGGTTGACTTTAAATTGACAGTGCGATGCATGCTAACGTTGGCGCTCCAAAAGTAGTTACAGAGGTGTCATGGGTGTTTGGCGAAGATGTAGAAAAGCCATTACACTTTTGAACGGCGCAAATTGCCGCAGCCCACGGGGAGCGACACGAGTCGTGTGTGCGTACGCGTGGCGCTCACAACAAAGTGAAATGAAACCCCGGCTGTGTATAAATATTTTGTATACTTGTTGTCGCGTTATGTCGCTCCCTCGCTTGAACCCACGCATGAAGATTACAGAGGTTACTTTGGCCGATGAAAGCTTATCATAAATCAGAGTAAACAGGAAATGCTGGAGAGAAAAAAAACAAAAATAAAACAGAGCGAGGCGCAACGAAGCAATTGATGGCACGGATAAAGGTACAAAGGTTTAGTCTTCTGGTTTAGAAAATGGCGGAGCGGTGGTGGTTAACACAAAGTCAGAGGTAACATCTGCAGTTACTTTTTCCAAATGCATCGTAAAAGTATTTGAACATACTCACACGCCGCATAACATTTTGTTGACATTTCGCTAAATCACATTTCAACACTGGATAAAATGTATAGAACATTTTGTTGACATTTCTCCAAATTCCCTGCTTCTTCCCTGTACGTCTTTGCTCGCCCACGGTAATCTCTTGCAAATAACGATCTTGGATCGAAGTAGCACGGTGGCCTTCAAGGTCCGAAAAAGTAATAAAGTTAAATTGCATATCTTGAGTTAGGACATTAAATATTCAGCTGCCTGCTGCTTGGCAAGCATTGTTTTTTTTTAAGTGAGTTATAACTTATAATGAATTCACCGCATAAAATAAGCAGATGTGATTTGTGCTCATGTCACTGACATCCTGAAAATATCGAGCGGAGTTTACGAATGTGGCGCCGCAACGGCAAACGGGGTCTCGAAGTCACAGCAGACCAACTTATACAAATGAGTTCCAAACGAGCCGATCTTTTCCGCCGGTCTTAACATTTTTGAAAGGCCACAAACAAAAACGATCCCGACAAACCGTCTTTTCGTCGTCGAGATTTCCACGAAGTGAGCGTCGGCTATTTGCGATCTCAGTCAGTCCTAATATCGCCAAATTGACATCTCGACGCCACCTGCTATTTCAACATGTGCTCAACATTTAATCAGCCGGGATACACATTGCGAATCCCGCAGGAAAACTCAAGGCTACCTCATTCACCGCTAAGGATATGTCTGAAGACCACAACAAGCCTCTCCGTCGCCAAGGCTAATTGGAATCCAAATATAGCATATTAAACATGCGCTTTGCCCACACTACCGGTCGCCATGGTTATATACCTCCTGAGGGGCCTGAGTCTGATTGCCGCCACCAGCCTCAGTCATGGCGGCGGCGCTCGGCTTCCCTCTCCCGCCCCTTGCCCAAGTTGTGTAACCGGCGGTCCCCGCAGAGGGCGGACTGACAGGTAGGAAGTGATCAAAGAGACCTTTCCCCCGTGTTTCATGTCGGCCTCGGAGAGTGGCATCTTCGCCGTCGCTTCTTTTAATGGGCTGCTGATGGCTCCCCGGCCCCAAAACGCACGTGCGTACCCGTCACGTTTGACAGGCCGGTTCTCGGTTTCTTTCACCTGCCACTAGCGCACTTCCCTCACGTCTAATAAGATGCTGAACTCTCGCCGCGTGCGTCCCAGACTCCTGAGTCTTGCAAAACTGTCATCTGAGCTGCGTGGCACATCCATAAAATATCAACCCCACGCTGGGGGGGAAAGACAAGCGCGGCCACCCAAGTCAGGGTTGTGCGTCGGTTTAGCTCAATTCTCCTAAGCCGGACTATCTCAGCAACCCAGGTGCGTCGTCTCGCCCGCGTATCTCAGCCTCCATCTTGTGTCCACAATGGCCAACTGCCCCACGGTGTCCTCGTACTCCCTCACCTGATCTCTTCAGCCTGTTCAGTCAATCGAAGCGATCCCAATTGTGTTTGAGAGGGGCCACATCTCATTTCAGGTGGGATGTTGTTGTTTTTTTCTCCCCCCTTCCGGGAATGAAGTGCCGGCGTGAAAAAAAGAAGCGAAAAGAAAAAGGCTTGCTCTCCCTGATAGATTAAAACTTCTGGGTCACTGTGATGGCTTTTAATGAAACTGTCAAGTAATCTGAGGATCTTTACACTCGAGTTTGTCACGCCGCCATTACAGGTGTGTGTTGTGTCTCTGAATGAATACACGATGGTTCAATTGCCGGTTGGCCAACCGAAGGCGATGTATGATTGCTTTGAATTAACGAGTAATTAAACGATGTTAAGCACAGTGAGTTGGGTAATCAAATAAGATGATTGAAAGTTGCTAGGCCAAGTATGTGGATCTGATTCAATCATATTTACACGTTTGAACAGGGAGCCCAATAAGAGTGCCTTCACACATAGTTGGACTAATGTGGATTTTTTTTTGATGGGTTTATCAATCAATCAGATTTCATTCGCGTGTCACTATTCGGAAAAATTGCGACTAAAAGCGGAGGATAAAAGTCCAGATGCGGAGATGTACAATGTGGAAATTTAATTTTGTGAAAATGAGTACACATACAAGATAAACAATAAAGGACCTAAAGCGTATCCTTGAGGCACGCCGCATGTAATTCCATAGACTTTGTTTTTCTAAACTTCCCATAATAGGATAATAGTTTGTGGGCAAATTTACACAAACATAATATTTTTTGGTGGGTGTCAATTATTTGTGGGTTTTTTTGCTGCGGGGGTTTACTCTTCTCATTTATCATCCAAAAACGGACCCTTTTCCAGACAGGCAGCTGATTCCCCTCCAAGTCAACAGAATTCCTGACAGAGCAAGGGAATGAGAAGCTGGGAAAGTCGGGCGAGTGATTGATAGCCGTTTGTTTTGCTTGCCTAATACAACATAAACTGGGCAACCGATTTATCACCTGAGAGAAGGCTGTTTTTCACGGCGCCTCCACATAGCCCCCCGCTTAAAAATAATTCATTTTCCGCCGGCTCCAGGAGACAAGTGCTAATGTTAAATATTCATGCAGGTCCAGTCTAAATGATGTGGCCATTGGCACACCGTAAGAGTACACTCTACGGAAAAGAGGAAATGTCAAGCTGTGAATAAATGAAAGCGGGGAAGTGGTAGATTATTGTGACCGTGTGAATTCACTGTAGGCGCCATTTTGTCCCGGCGATAGGCACTCATAAAAATGTGGCTGGATCATTCGTTTTTCTTTTTAAATGTATTTATTTTCTTTTATTTTGTAAGCATTGGAAAATGTAAGTCTTATTTGGAGAACTGCGTAAACAGAAATACTTTGACAAGTGTGTTTTTATTACTTTAAATATGTTTTGACGTGTTTATAGCGAATGGATAAAATGATACGCAATGATAATCAGGGATTGACTGTAAATAGCAGTATGATGCACATCTCCGATTCCAAACAGATCTCCAATCAATACATTCAGACATTTTTGCCTGTTTCTATTTGTCGCCTCATTTTTTTTTTTTTTGCTAACCCACTAGGAGACTCTTCTCTAATTGTCCGTGCCTCGGGGGCCCGATATCAAACACGGCTCTGTGCCTCTCCGGCTCTTTGTGTCACGCCGGATTGGTACGAATCGCGCTGAACGGTTTGATTCGCATCGATCGCCAGACATCAGGCGGCTGTGCCGGACTGTGGGATGACGCGGCCGGCGTCACCGTGAGATTGTTTTCCAGGCGTTTATAGGTCGCCCTGTTGTGATATCAGTAAGTACAGTGGAGGCAAAAGGGCAGAGCATAATAGAAGCCATGGGTTGGAGTGATGACATGGGGCCGTGTGTGTGTGTGTGTGTGTGTGTTTCAATGGCGAGACACTTTGCTTCAACGCTCTCACACATACGAGTGAAGAAAATTTTGAAATAATTGAATGTTATATGGTATCACGCCATACGTGTTTCATTAGTATGTGTGCGAAGGGTAAATGATGTCTCCGACGGGTTCTCATCGACACACACATTCACACACTCTTCCTAATGAGGCCCGGGGCTGGAGATGGTTCCATCAAGGAAGTCAACACCCCGCCACCGCGGCGATTCGCTCGGCGGGTTCTCCGCCGCACACCTGATTGATAGCAGCGATTTGACTGAGAAAAAGGGAAATGGGAAATTGAAAAATGGTGTGGGTAGATTGGAAACAACGTGCTGATTATAAACCGGGTGAGGAAACAAAAGGCCTCCCCTCCGTCTCGCTTCTCGTCTTTGGCGGCGGCGAGGCAGCAGGTGCGTGTCACACAGGTGCCTGATTGAGGCGCACAAAAAGACATTACGAGCGCAAACAAATGGACGTGGTTAGCGTCCCCGGATGCGTTTTGGGCTGATAGAGGTGATTATGAGCGGAGGAGCGGAGGCGGGGCACAGAATGGGCACAGGTGTTCGAAGGAGGAGAAGGCGATTCGGTGTCACCGCGATATTAACCCGTCCTTATAATTAACCGTGTGCGTCTTGTCGGTAATGTTGACGGGAAACAAATAAATCGTTTTTGCGCTAATCTAGGGTATGACTCATTTGGGATCGTTTCAATCCAGAGATTTGTCCAATTGATTTCTTACAGGGAACACTTGAAGGGTTCTGTTTAGCATGACTCTGATTTTGACTTGTTCCAAGACTTTTGGAGAACAGTTTAGATAGACTGTATTGCCCGAATCTTTCCATGTCTTACATTTCGGTAGTTAAACGGCCCAGTGCTGCAGCTCGTGTAATAATAGAGGCTCTTTGGTGGCTGAAAATGAGGACAATTTGTAAAACGCAAGTGTGGCATAAATTAGCCGCTACCTGCTCGTGAAGCGGGCACGGGGGGCTTTGTTGCGTCTCATAAACGAGTCTTGGCCGCGGCCCCTCTGGTTTAATATTCTCCGAGTGCTTCCAGACAGCGAGTGGCCGTGCAGCAGCTGTCTCTTGAACCTGGCTTTTGGACCCCTCCTCCTCCACTTAGCCCCTCTGACCGGCCTCCTTTGCACTCTAGCGATGACAGGCACTGTCAGACGCTTCTCCTAATGTCCTAATTACCGTCCTCTCTTTTCTTTCTCTCTCTCTATCTCGCTCTTTTTTTTTTTTTTTTAATATCTATCTGTGTATACACTGAGGCCATTGTGCACTCAGTAAGCAGATATGCTGGCAGACAAGCTTGTAGCCTGTCCGAGTTCTCCCCACGGGAGAAACGACAAGGCTATCAATGCATCCTCACAACAGCAACAGGAATATTCCATTTAAGGCTTTTTAGAGGCTCACATACTAAGATGCTTTCTGTGCACAGGCACTACCGAAAGCCGTTCAGACTCGGGTTCCTAAATCTCTTTCATGCTGCTAAATTACAATCACACATATGTTATTTCTTTTTCTATTTCTTTTATTTATTATTTTGTTTTATTTTATATCATTTTCTCGCATACACTGTAAAAAATAACCCAAATTGGTTAACATGGGGAGCAACCCAAATTTACTTGCCAAATGACACTCTGTAAAGGTAGCAGGTGTGAAAATGGTTGAATTACGGTTGGAGAATCTTTTGGAAATGTTAAGCGCTTAACTGTTGTACTTATGCTCGGAGGAAGTCTGCGCCGTAGTCACTCGCTACTTTACTTTAACCTCACTTCTCTTCCCTTCCCGCAGTCCCAAACATTCCTGTCGCAAATTATTTGAAAGATCCAAAAAAGAACAGACCGTGGCAGAAAAGAAGCCTTTGCGAGGAGAATTTGCAAATGACGGAAGCGTGGCCCCGAAATAGACAACGTCAATGAAATGTGATGAGTCACTCGAAGGCGGCGGCGACGACTTTTAAGACGGCGCTCAGTCAGCCGTTCTTGTTAACACAAGAGAGCGGCATGACTGCAGCCGGCGGCGGGAAGAAATCATTGCACCTCGTAGGGAATTCGCCCGCTCACTAGCTCGCTCGCTTTGTGATTTATGGAGCGGTGAAGTCACTGCATTTGTCACAATCAGCACTCTTAATAGTGTGTTGCCATAATTCACTGTCGGCTTGCTATCAATGTTTATTTCGGACAACCTGTCTGCAAGAGAGCTTTTCTTTCATTAGGCTAAGATCAATTTGGGTTTTTTTCACTTTGGCCTTCCGTGTCTTTTTGAGGTCGCGTTTATGTTCATCTTAAGGCGAATCTCTCTGAAACTTAATTTTCTCAATTTTAGACTAACTTCTTGTTCGATTCCAACAAACAAATCCGCCATTTTGTTTCTCGGTAGAATTCTTTTTATTGGATCTCATTATCATGCTGTTGTACCAAACATAGTGGGAGGCCTAAATGCAGGCATAAAGATTTTTTTTTTTTTTTGAAATGATGCCATTCAGCCTCCCACTCGATGCTGTGAGACGTTACAGAAGGTCATCTACTGGATGTTTACAGCTCCTGTAAATCCACCTGATTGGGCGGGAACGTGCGTTTACATCCACTCAACTATATGTTATGCTTGGTGATGAGTGTTTCAGAATTCTGGCAAAATGGAAAAGAAGCTGGGAGGGGGAGAGTGTTTAAAAATACAGTGCACAGGAACGTCACCAGCTGTTCACTTTCTTTTTCTACGATTTAGTTTTTTTTTTTTTAAATATAAGCAACAGCTCTGTTTTATTGGTTTGTTGTTATATTTTTTTTTATTATATTTTATTATTTATCTTATCTTATTTTAAGTATCATCATAGTTAAGCTTGAAACCCAGTTTAGATCCAAATTTAATATTTCTGCAATCGAGAGAGGCAGGGTGCACCTTGGGTTGACAGCCAATCACAGTCCTGCCCCCCCCCCTTCGAAAAAAAAAAACCCTAAAAAGATATTAGAAACAGCTCTCGGTATGAGTCACTGCATTTCTACACTAAATAGTCGTCGCGAAATGAATCCCCCTCTGACGGTGTCAATCAAAACGCAGCATTATTACCTTTGTAAAGGCATTTTCTTTTATTCCGCTCTCCTGCGATTGTGCAGGTGTACATAACCGAGTGATCGGGGGAATATAAAACTGGAGAGGAAATGAAGCCCAGGCACATTTGCCGTTTTCTGCATTATTTGCACTCTCTGATAATCAAAGTGTGGCATCCCCGAGGACCGACAGGATTGATTATCATTTCGGCTCCGTTGGGTTGTCATGGAGATGGACCATGAACTGGAAGCTGTGGTTCATAGCATTGTGAAAAAAAAAAAAATCCCGGAACAGTAACAATAATAATAATAAATCGACAACATCTTCAGATAATATTTGATTTATTAGAGTTAGAATGGAGAAGGCGTGTGTGTGCATGTAATAACGTTTTGTGTTTTATTTTTGAAAGTGGAATGGCTATGATTATTGGTTGAGAGTCCGCAGAAGGGAGAAAAAAAAAAGTCTGATCCCTCGAATTAAACGAGAACACAATGGGCAGCGCACAGTATGGCACACAGCATCATAAGCAGAATGGAGGCGATGTTTTACCTGTGAGGGAGAACATAACATTGAAACGCGGTTGCTGAGAAGACATGTCGACTCATTAGTGTTTCAAACAGAGAGCCATGATGGCGGGTGGCGGCGGCGGTGGGGGGGCTGCGCTATGCATGGGATGCAAAACATTGTCAGCACAAATATAGTTCAAAATGTAGCCGTTAGCAAAGTTTGAAGCTGGTTGATTTCAAGTTTAGCGGTGACAGTCAACATCTAGGAAAATATTTCTTTCTTCTTTCCCTTTTAGTTGTCATTGTTGTTGATTTTGTTTTAGATTGGCTAAAAGTGATGGTTTATGATGATGCCAGATGCTTTTATTTCCCAAAGCTTAGTAGACATTTATTTTTTTGTTCTAATGATGTATTTAATACCTCGGTAGATAAAATGTGAATGCCACTAGGCTTTATGGCTAAAATATTTTGTGTTGTTTTGTTCACATTCAAGTGTGATATTTGTAAGTGGCTCCTCTTCGTAGTTTGTTTTTGACTTCCTTTCTCTAAGCCGCCTATTGGCTTAAACCGTCTTGGCTCTTGAGTTGTTTTCTGACTTCATTCCTAAAATGACAAAAGGGTTTTTTGTTTGATGTTGTTTTTCATTCAAGGTCATGGAAAGTTGATTTGCTTTGGCCATTAATATTTTCCATTCTCTATTTAAGACTACTTCCACAAAGTCTAGCATCACAATTACTACTTTCCTATTTGCCGGGGCTTTACCGCCATCTTTCTACAATTTAAAGTGCTACACAAGGAGCAGAAAAAAAAAGTGAAAACTGCGACACACTTATCTTAAGGTCTTACTTTGATGCGCTGCTGAAATAAATAGCGCCAAAAATCCGCAAAGCTAACGTTGCCGATGACACTCCTCGTTATAAAGCACCTTTCACATCCGCTTTTTGTTTCTCCCCACAAATGCCCGGGCGAGTGTGTAGATTGGGATGAAAAAGAGGTGAGGAGACAAGGACAGACATCATTGGGAGGACGCTTGGCCTGCCCGCTCTCATCCGGCGTGATTGACAGACGGGCGCATCGGCCGCACTCTCGCCGAGGCGTTTTCCCGCCCCGAAATCTGTCCATCAGCGCCGGTCTAAGCAGAGCGACAGCCATGACATCTAATCACAGGCCAGCCGGCGCCTCATAACTTGTGGCTAATGCGCTGCAGGTAACGCAGGGGGAGAAACGCCGCCGCCGCTGCCTCACCGCGCTATTAATAGTCTGGATGGCGGCAGCTGACAGGAAGTGGATCGCTCTGATGGCGAGGGAAGGTGTCGCTAGACTATATCACAAGTCTGTTTGGCTTGAAGTCTCATCAAACTCGACTGCGTCCGTGCATTTGACCTCACAAAGTGACTGGAGCCTAACGTTTTATTTCCTTGCTGTCACTTTGGGCCGCTTCACCCGAAAGGACCTGAGCTTAGCATGCCGGTGTATCAATTCCTCGCAGACTTGTCCTTGAGCCTTTTATTTTGTGTGTGCACAATTTGCTATGATGGATATTTTCCCATAGTGAATTTATATTGATTCAAAATTAGTAGTTCGTTTTTGGCAATGTGTCTTGGATCTGCTAGCACTGAGCAGTGGCTAATTAGCATTAGAGGTCGACGCCCCCTCCAAACTGGCTAATTCCATTCCTTCTGTTACACTGTTAGGGTAAAGTTTTGACAGACACTCAAGCGTGTCAGAGCGTACTTTGTTTCCTGTCCATCATGTGTTAGTTGTCAGTCTCAACTCTGTGACCCCTCCCCACCCCTCGCTGACATGTCAGCAATGCGCAAAGATTGGAACAAGGACACATGTCATACCTTGCACTCTTATTACGCCGCCAATCACGGCAAGGAGGCAAGCAGTTTGCTCAACATTTGTGCTGCACGGCTGCATCTATTGCACATGATGGAAGGTGGGGGGGTGGGGGGTCATACGCCATCACCCAATACAGTAGTTAGTCGTTCAAAAAGCCAAACGCTAAACTGGCGTATTGCATTTTTTCGTTGATTGAAAGTCTTCCTAGCAACCCGTGACTAGCATTTACGAAACAAACAACATGACATTTTTATTGTAAATGATTTCGAAAATTCGCCATGCAATAAATCTGTCTTCTTGCTTTCTTGCTTGCTTTCTGCTCCTCAACTGTCTTCTCTTCTTTTCTTCCCGGCCTGCCGCATCAGGAGCTGCTGAAACCATCACAGGTACTACTTTTGCTTTTTTTGCGCGCCGCTCCTCGGTTGTACGTGACTGCTCATTTCTGCTTATTATCAACGGATCTTTTTTTTTTTTTATTGAGGAACGAGGAGAAAGTACACACAGATGAAGTTGCTATCATTTTTTTTAATCTCCCAAGTCAACATTTCTTTGTCTTTATAAGGTTAATTAGTTGCCCCATTCATTTGTTGTTCTGAGATTCATATATAGTATATATCGAGAGGTAGGCTTGATTTTTTTTTTCTTCTTCATCTTCTCACAAAGTCAATAAAGTCACAAAAGCACTCAGCTGTTTAATGGGTTTGCAGTTGATTCTCACAAGTCACCATTGGTGCTTTTCTAGGTGGAGGCAACCATTATTTTCATCACAGGCTTGTTCAATGAGTTATTCCAGTTCGAGTTCTTCTTATCTTTTTTTTTTTTTTTATTGTTAACACTATGCGTTTTGTAACGTAGTAGGAGAGTGCCTGTCATGTCTTCTGGGGAAAACACATTATTTCATATTTCACAATCTTTGTATCCTAATTAATACATTATTAAAAAATCACAAATAAGATTAATTATTAAGTTAATTGTCAATGTCCTAATACAAACTGTCAAAATCATAAAGATAAAAATAGTCAGAGTAAGCCCTCTGTCATTTGTGGATCGTTTCAGCAATGCAAGAACATCTGTTTGTAATAGAACATCTTTGACATAAGTTTTTAAAATTGAAAAGAAAGATTTCTCCAGTTAAAGATATCGATTGTCGAATCGGTAAAAGCAAGCAAACATGGCGGTTGCGCTACGAAACACTCGAGACTTGGAAAACTTTCGTCCTTGTGAGTAGCTTCAGCTGCCGACTCCCTCTGGTTATTACGATAAAGATAAAAGTGACTTTTCTTCTCTGATTAGGATGTCGTTGTAGTTCATGACATTTTATAGGTGCTAATCATTTCAAGTTTTCTCCTTCCCCTTAAACTTATAATTGACGCTTTTTACTGACTTTCAGAACTTTTCTTTTCATGTGTGATTTTTTTTTCTTTGGTTTTCTTCACGATGTGAGATTTTTCTAGCTTGACGAGTAGCTTTTTTTTCGCCCACTTTTGTGTTAGCCAATCATTAAACAAGGATTCTACACACAGAGAATCAAGTTGGTCAAATTAGTCAGTCTGACACCTTTTGAAAGCTCCTCATGCAAAGGTTCCAGAAGTTGTAATTAAACCCTATAAGACCCAAATCCCCATTGCAGTTGTGAAGAAGCGTTTCATCATGAGGTTCAAGCTCTAATGACTGCGCGGTGTAAAGCGACGCAGCGGGGAGAAAAAGAAACAGAAAAGTTTTATTGTTAATGATGTTCTGTAGTGGCGCTTGTTGCTAGCCGACGCGCTGACTCAGGCAGTTGGACGCTGGCCTGTTCTGCTTTTGATGTTACCACAATAACAAAGAATCAAAGAGAGCGCCGTTAGCTAAACGTTAGCTGAAATTGGCCTGGTTTCGTTGTGCCGTCCAATGAAAAGCAAGAATTGGCAGAACAAAATGGCGTCCTTTTCTGCCACATTTCCTGTCAGTTAGGTGGACTGCTAATATTTGATCACGTTTACCACCCGGGAGGGTTTATGTTTGACTTTGCGTACATTCGACCAAATTGGATCCACTCATTAATGAACAGTCGGCCGAAGCTTTTTAGTCGACGCTGCCAATCTTGGAATCGTCTCCACTTGAGCCGAAATAATTTGGTCTTTGCTCCGTTTTGAGTGGCAGAGCCCTCCATGGCAGATTGCGCATCCTCTTTGGCTGCGCGTCGGCCTCGCTCGCCATGTTGTGATGCGGCAAGAGGCAGGCGGCCATGTGTAGAGCTACAGGCACTTTACTCTTCCAGACAGCTGCTGGAATGAGTGTGCATTTATCAGCCAGTCGTCTGTGCCCAAATCTCCCCCCTCCCACCGGCGCCCACCATCCGGGATTAATGAGTGTCTCTCCTCATTTGCACCCAATCATGAGCGGGATGCTGAGGCAATTGAAAATGTTTACTCCAATCGCCAGAGCCCTCCATGTTGCACAAAGTGGCCCGTTTTCACTTTGATGGGATTGCTAATCACGGCCGTGTTATTTATGTGTGTTTTGAATTGGAGATGAGCCTAAGATGAGAAGGATGCTGGAGCGCCACCAATATTGCTCAGGGCTGTCGAGGATTTATTTACAGTTACTTTTCTCTGCCGGCCAGATCACAGCGAGCGGAGAGTAAGCTTGCCTTGCGCTGCCAGATATTTTCAACTTTCAGAATCTAGAAATGGGAAATTCATGCCTATTTTCATTCTGCTGCATTGCATCTTGACGCGCATTTTAACAGTCAATTAGCATCTGCTTAATTCTTTTATCGTATTCATCGTATTCGTATCGTATTTGATTTCATTTCACAAGCTTTGGTAGCTCACGTATCGTATTTTACTCAATTAGCAAAACGCTAACGTTTATTCGGGACAATGCGCTTAAAGGGCACATTGGGCCTCAGCTGACAGTTTGCTATTAATATTATGTAAATATTGCTGACGTCTGAAATGTGAATCGGAGGCGTTAAAGAGCTCATCGTCTGGATTCTAGTGTCCAAGTTGACGTTATCCCCTCCATTATCTGCTGACATTTTGCCTGTTTTCAAACATTTCCTCGCTTTTGTCCCGAATCAAACAGGGAGGCTCGTTATATCAGACAATTGGTCCGAGGAGATTTATTTTATTTTTTTCTCCGCACAGGAGGTTAATTTCTTATTGCGGGAGTTCACGGTGAATCATGTTCGTTTGGCTGTCTGTTCCCATTATCTCTCCGGAGGTGAAACAAACGCACGGCCCCCCCTTTTTATTTTTCCCTTTTATTATTCCTCCCCACTTTGTAAATGTCACAAAGCAATCGAGGGTTTTTTGCATGACGACTCGGGCATGTAAATGCGCTTTTGATGTTTGCGCCTGCGTCTGCAGCTGATAGCGTTGCGCCTCCACTGGTGTGAATCTGAGACTTTCTAATGTATTCCAAGCTCGGGTAAAAATAACACAAGGTGACTTTAAATTCTCTCCACGAAAACAGGAAAGGAAGAACAAAAAGGATTTTTTTTTTTTTTTTGTGGTGTGAGTTACGACAACAAGGTCCCGGGCTATGTCTCGGAAGAGCGCTTGTGTACCGAGAGCCTTTCGGAAGCTCTTTGCCATGCCAGGAGATAGACGGCGGCAAACTGAGCACACATTGGTCACATGGGCGCTCAGATGGAAGGCTCTGATAAAGCTGAGCCCATCATCGCCATCCAGCTCGCCATTTTGAAGATAACATGTGTCAATCGATACGCCGGAAGGAAATATCATGTGCTCAATTATTTGTCACAATAGATGATAATGTGGGGAAAATTCTGTTTTATAGCAGTAAGTGGACTAAATAATATATATAAAAGTAAATATAAAAGAACTAAATCAGAAATGTCAGTCAACATTTAAAATGGAGCAGAATCATGAAATTTTAACATTTTCGCACTATATCAGATGGGGAACACTGATTTATAGAGTGGAACACCCCATGCCCTATCAATAAAATAAATTTTTCCACCCCTTACTCTTCACGTTCCCTTGTCTCCTAGCTGCTACGTTCTCTTGTCTCCTAGCTGCTGCTCTCCAGCTTCCCTTCGTGGGTAGCCAAGCTTGCAAGCCCATCTGGCGCTGACTCACAGGGGCCCGCCACTCGGATCCGGGGACGCGGACTGGGAGGGGGATCAATAGTGGCAAACATGGCAGTCTTGTATTAAACGGATTAGACTTCGGCTGCACAATCTACACAAAGCCTGTTTGTGTAGCGTGGCATTGTGTGGCATTGTTGCCTCGTGTTGACGAAAGAAGCGCAAATATTTGGGAGGCAGTAAATGTCCAGACGGTAACGTGTGTGTGTTTGTGTGCGTGTGTGTTAAAGTGGAAGGTCAGAACCTGGCGACGGACAACGTTTCGGTGGTGGAGGGCGAGATGGCCACCATCAGCTGCAGAGTGAAGAATAACGACGACTCGGTCATCCAACTGCTCAACCCCAACAGACAGACCATCTACTTCAGGGATGTCAGACGTAAGGAACACTGCAGTATTGATTAAATATTTCATAAATAGATGTGTATATATAATAACTAATAATAATAAAGATAAATGATCATAAATAATATTAATTATAAATAAATTAATTCATAAATATTAATATTACAAGGAACTCTGCTGTAATTATTAAATATGTAATAAATATATATAATAAATAATAAAAAATAATAAAAATTAATATAATAATAAATCAACAAATATTAAATAATATTTAAATCAAAACTTTAATGACAGCAGAACGGCTGAAATGATGAGGACAAGTCTCTTAAGCGATTACTGGTTTCTACAGGAGGTTGCCATAGGAGGACATGAGTCAGAGCCTCGTACTTATTAATTTCTCGTGAAAGGTTATCTTAGCTTTATGAAAAATTCTTCCATATTCTTACTCAGGGCAGAATATGCAGAAATATTAGCGATGCTTTCAACAGCGAATTGTTGAAAGGTCGGCCTCGTTGGCCTCGAGCTCAGTTTCTGCCTTCATTAGACAACTCGATTAATTGCCGAGAATTTCGCCGGGATTTGTGTACGGATCTGAAATGACTCGACAGGTCACACCGTTTTAGTCACGAGTGTCGCATCGTTTGCAAATTAGGGAGCATCTCGTAATGTGAGCAGCTGGAAAGCTTGCGTGGCCCAGCCCGCCTTTTTTGCGTCGTACGTTCGCAAAACGTGATTTCCATCTGTCCTTGACGTTTGCCACTTTAGCACAAGTCATTAAGCTCAGGAAGCGCGCGAGATTAATATGAGATAATTCTCCGTCGGGCCATAATGGGAATACTTTTGTGTCCTTGTCAATGTTCGATTTTACGATAATCTCTTAGATTAGGAGATTGAACGTTATGATTATGCATGAGCATATGGGCCTCGTCTACTTTTTGCTAGCCCACCCCCCCAGTTGCGCTTCTTTCGCTCGTTTTTGTCGAGGATACGAGCCAGCCTTCAAGGTGATGGAGAACGTGTCCTTCTACACCACAGCCCAGCTGTTAGTTTGCAAGTAAAAAAAAAAAACTCACTCTTGTCGCTTTTTTTTTTCCAAAGCATTGTGAGATTTGAATATATCTTCAGAGGATGCAGTAGATTCTGCATTTTTGACTCTTACACAAAACCCAGCAAAGTTTTCTCACACGCGTGCACTCGTGGCCCACAACGAGGCGCTTTCGGCTACCGAATGATCACCCACTTCAATCCCCTAGTCATTCACGATGTTAGCTGTCAAACATGGCGTCTGGACAGTGAAAAATGGCGGCGTGCAAGTGTGTGCCAGCGGCAGCGACACGGCGGCCACACAGGAAGACAGATACGAGATCATGATGGTGTCTTCAACCCCGCCACTAAGGAGCGAATAAACACATTCATACTGCTGCCAGTAAATAAAAATTACCTTACAGGTTGAGGCCGGGACGCTGTTGTCGAGACGAGGCGAGATCTATGCGAAATGACATGCAATTTGGCAGAGCTGACATCTGTGATGGGAAAAATGAGGGTTTATCCGAGGGTTTCTGTGGATGAGGCGGCGCTCTTATTTATGCACTGCGACGCGCTTCTGGAGGCGACTGACTTTGAAAAAGGTGGATTTTAAATGGATGAAAAGCTAGTCCCAATCTTCTTTCAAATGTGACCGCAAAGTAAGTCAATTAGATGCTAAGGTGTGATTGACACACGGAAAAATAGGTTCGAAACGTGTTTTTTTTAAACAAAGAGGACAAGTTTAGAAGAAAAGATACGTAGGTGGATTAATGAAGAGACAGATTGACGGCTAAACAAACAACTGATGTTGTAATAATAAAATTAAAAAAAATAATGGGTCCTAGTAGAGATCCATGCGGGACACCATTCCAGTTTGGTGGATGTTTTTTAATAACATTTAAAGCTAAATATTATATGAGCTTTCCGAAGCAGTCACTAACAAGATACGCTTATTTGCCATATCAAAATTAGCCCAAACATTAAATTGGAATGTCTTTTTAAGGACAGTTTACATTTTGAAAATGCTAACTAGCAGTTAATGTTATGATACTGTTTATGATTTTCCACGTTCTAATACAGCCTGACGGCAGGAACATCAATTTTTAAAGTGCACTCATAAGCACTTTAGCTCTGGCGTCGTCGATGTTGTTTAATCTCCGCCTGGCGTCTCGGGGGGGTGTCAGCCTTTCCCTCCCTAACAGGTGTTGTGACTCTCCAACTTACACGAGCGCCATTGTTCCCCTCTGAGTCCTTCACGAGAGCTCTCAAATTATATCGGGGGAGGAGATGGGATTTCATGTTGATGCTGCCCCGAGACCCCGAGTAATGATCGTGATAATAACTGCAGAGTCTGATGGGAATACCAAATACGTCCCCGTGCGTTTTAAGCGGCGGCGGTAAAAGGAGTTGGCTAGCTTCCCGCGCGGGACCCGAGAAAGGAGGCGAGGTCGGGGTACTCATCAAATCAGCCAAAGATGTTTATGTGAAAAGATGAAATCAGCCGACCTTAACGAGAATTTAATCCAGTCTGTCTGCTATTGCCATTAAATTATGTCCGTCATGAAAACATGCCTCAGGCAAATTTTTATAAAACAACATTTTTACCCGGGCAAAAAAAATACAGTTGTCTTAAAAGATATTTTGACGTGCTTTAATATCTCGGTTAATGTATTCTGTCCTTTTACAATTGGAGTGTAACGCATTCATCCGTGACAAGGAGCAGCGGCACTGTTTTAAGAGTTGCCGGCTTGTTAGGAGTCCTCACGAGCGCTCGCCGCACTTTGCCGTCTTGGCGAGTGCTCCGCCGACTGTGAAGCTACTTTATAAATCAACTCGAATGAATCACTTTGAAGCCCACTTTTCTTTGACTCAATTAAAGAGAGAGCCCGCAAAGCTCCTCGCACTCCTCCCTATCTCATTTTCCGCCGCTTCCTCTTTTGTCTTCGTCCAACCGCATCGCTTTGGATTCTTTTTTCCGGAGGACTCTTCCCCTCAGATTGTCGTTTGTGTCCCGCCGCAGCCCTGAAGGACAGCCGGTTCCAGCTGGTGAATTTCTCCGACAACGAACTGCGGGTGTCCCTGTCCAATGTGTCGCTCTCGGACGAAGGACGCTACGTGTGCCAGCTCTATACCGATCCGCCTCAGGAGGCCTACGCCGACATCACCGTCCTGGGTGGGTAGAAGGCACACGGACATGTAACTCACTTTTATATTATACATATATACATTATAAGTATATGTTCCCCCCTTTCATTCTACCAAACCTTTTTTTTCAATTTATTTTTATTTATTATACATATATTTTTAGTATACATTCGCACCCTTTCATTCTCCCAAGCTTTTTTATGTATTTATTATATATATTTTTTTACTTTTGAAGTTTAAAGTATAAATTCCCACCCTTTTATTCTACCAAACTTTTTTTAATTTTTATTTATTTATTATTTAATTTTTGATGTTTAAAGCATACGTTCCCACCCTTTTTCTCCCCCCACTTCATCTGACTTCTTATCCACTTATGTGCTCTCTCCCATTCCTCCGCTGACAGTTTTTTTTTTTTTTTTGAACTCTCGCCGCATCATTGGTAGTAGTCATCTTTGATCCCGTCATCTTTAGCAGCCGAAACAAAATGTCAGCCAATTAGAGACCCTCGGTGCACGAAAAAGGAGCAGATGCTGGAAGCCATGGCGTCTGCCGCGTGGGCCTTGGCAGCTGTGTTGACTGTGTGAATTCCAGTGAATGTTGACTTGGCTGTTCCCAAACCATTCGCCCCTTTGAGAGTCAGCTGTGCCTTCACTCTGATGCTTTTGCGTTAAAATGACTCTAGTTAAGCTTTATTATACACGCCAACATCCCGGCGGGGATTGAAAGGAATTAAAAGCACTTTCAAGTAATTGCTTGACTCGTACAATGGAGGCTGACAGTGGCGGCGCTTTTTCTCCTAAACTGATGCTTCCATTGAAGGGTCCTTGCAATGAGCTCCCCCTCTGACTTTTGGGCTTTCAAGGAACCACAGTTCAGCCCGATGACTAATTCGCCAAATAAGCAAAGAGTATCCTGCTTTCTGTGCATGGAGGAGTTATTTGGCCCGATGCGAGAATAAGTTATTTCATATTTAAATTTCGACTTATTCATCCTTTTCTGTCAGCTCCGCTCCAGCGTTCAAAAGCGAATGGAGGAAACTTTTCAAACTTGTTTGGGCCACAAGGAAACTCGAGAGAGAACTTACAATAAAGTTGCTACTCGGAACTTTTGATAGAATCTTATTGTAGTACCGTCGATAGGCATTGTGTTATTTAAATTTGGAGAGTTTGCAACCTAAACACAATTGCCGAAGTCACATTTCGATATTTCTTGAAAACAATATATTTTTTTTTAAATTATGCATACAATATAAAAACTAATGAAATAAAATAAAAAATATATATAAAGTACTAAAACATTTCAAAATAAAAAAAAAATCCACTTCAAAATCAGTTTGAAAAAATATATATATAAACTTGTGGGTCCTCATTATTGGAGCCGTTTTTCATTTTTATTTTTTCCGCACCAGTGCCCCCGGGCAGCCCGATCATCGAGAGCCGCGAGGACGTGGTCAGCGAGGGCAACGAGACGGAGCTCACCTGCACGGCCAGCGGCAGCAAGCCAGCGGCCTCCATCAGATGGATGAAAGGAGATGAGGAAATGACAGGTAGGTCCAAATTCAAGTCTCGACATGACTTCATGCCCTCTTGCCTGCCACAGACAACCGAGTGCCAAGATTATTTTTTTTAACCATCTTTTGGATTGTTTGGCCTCATCTACAGTTTTTCCTCCCCCGAGAGTCATCCCTGTTGCTTATTTATGATTTTTTTGCTTGCTCAGCAGAGGAACTCTGTGATTAAGCCGTGCGTTAAGAGCTTCATGTCGCTGAATGTTTCTCATAAATCATCAGGCTTCGCGGCTCGTGCCGTGATTTCAAATGACCAAAATATTTACTCTCACGGCTCTGTTAAACAAGTTGAATGCTGATGGAATTTCACGGCCGTGAATCTATTGTGTTTGCCTTGAAGGAATCTATACGCAGCCAAACTCACCGTCACTGTTATGAATTCATATTTGTGCCTTTCATCTTCATTTCCGCATCTTACAGAGAGGTGTGACCTGGGGGTGTGTGGAATAATCCTTATTGCCTCTCAGTTATGATTAAGGGTCATCAATTTTTCATTATCATACAGCAAGGGGAGGAAATTCATTTTTGGATTTACCCGGAGTGGATCTGTGCAGGCTTTTTTTTTGTCAAATTCGGTGTGTATTAGAATCGAGAGGTTTCATTGGGCTTGTCATGAGATGAAATATTTAGACAGGGACCAATCGGATGCGAAATGTCATCGCCACCTCCAGTGTTCCCTCGGCGACTCCATCTTTGTTTATGAGGAATTGATGAAGAATTGCGTACGTGAGGGACATAGAAGGTAATAGCACAGAGTCCGGACACCGGAGACTCTGGTTGGATCAAATTTTGGCGTTCGATACGGTGGGCCACAATATTCTGCTGGCTTGTTTCCAAATTTCTTTTTTTTTTTTAACCATTATTTGTCGACTGTTATTGTTCGGCTACTGTATATTAATTTTTGTTTCTGGTTTCGCTGGCCAGCCTTTCTGTGTGGAGACTGCATGTTCAAAAGTATTGAAATGTTTAAAAAAAAAAAAAAAAGACCAAGTATTGTCAGGCTTTTTAAATTAAAAAAAAAAAAAAAAATTGTCTTTTGAAAAAAAAAAACAAGGCGACCATGTATTGTATAGTGAATCTTTTTTTTGTGTGTGTTATATTTTATTCCAGCAGGCTAAGCATGAAAAAGAAATCTGCTGGCTGATTTAAACATTAATGGCAGATTTGGTTTTGCAATCAATAATCAAGCTGGCAGAATTGCCATTGGCAGTTTCTGGCCCGAGAGAGAGAGAATCAGCACACAAGGGGGGCAAAATTAACATAAATTACAGCAGCAGAATGATTTCAATAATGTGGAAACGAGCTTGTCTGCTGCTGGTCTTTTACAGAATTGATTCCGTTGTCTGAATAATGTTTATAATTTGCGAGTGGTTATATGAAACCGCCCGCTGAAGATGAAATTGTAAACTGTCTCAATGTTTTGCTCATTGGGGAAAATGGGAATCAGGAAGCGGCCTTAGAAGTACCAGTAAGACAGAAGTAGAGTGCACGGCCTTAATGTTAGCGCCAACCCAGTTCATATGGATCTTTGATGTGTATAGTTGTCAATGGGAGTGAATGAGTTAAAAAAAAAAATTATTTAGTTTGGGCGAGGAACAAGGAAACGGTTGACTCGTCGGAGCTACATCAGAGATGGTCAGCGCATTTTTTTCTTCAGCGTTGTTGTGATGTCACAGGAGAGAACTTGGAAGAGCTCTGACGAGCTGTGGCTTTGGAATATGAGAAAAAAAGCAAATTGAAAACTTTGTGCAAACAAAAATACGAAGTGAAGAAGCTTGGTTTGTTGGGCAGATTGCTGTTTTATTTATTAGCGCGACGTTGTTTTGCATACGCATCATCTGAGAGGCCGTCTGATTTCCTAATTCAATCTTCTGTTCAGACGGCGTTTGACAGCGACAAGTGTCACCCTGGCAGAGGTTACGCTTGATTGCGCCGGGATTGATCAGTGGTTGATGCTCACAAGTGTGTTTTGATTAGACGTCTGCGCCTTGACACTCAAATCTGGTCCGCATTGAAATTCAAGTCCCCGCCACGATTTGATTTGTGCTTCTTTTTTTTTATAATTTATTTTTTTTATTCTTCATCTGCGCACGAATGACATTGATAATTGACACGCCTCAACATTGATAAGTACGCTCTCTGACCCTCATCTTCAAAACTCATCTCAGAAAACGTCCTCGCACTTTTTTATGTTTTAAAATTTAAAGCCGCATACTAGATGGCACCAGAATTTTTGTTTCTGCACTAATGCTAGGAAAAGTACGCTCACAATATTTGTAGCGCTGCAATATTTATTATTTTTAATGTAAATATTTCCATATTGCATATTTTGCTGTATTCTTTTTATATTTTTTTAAAATATATTTGTTATATTTTATATATTTATTTTATATTTTTGTATATTTTTTATATGTTTATATTTTATTATTTATATTTTTGTATATTTTAGATGTTTATATTTTATTTAGATATTTTATTTATATTTATATATATTTACTTATTATATATTATTATATATATAATTTTTTTTATATTTGGCATTTTCAATCATGTAACAACGGCCTGACAATATGTGATTGTTCTACTAACTCCATTTTTTTGCACATAATCAGACTAAAACTGTGTGCGCAATTAATGCCTTACTGTGAGCTCTGCAATGTAGCAGAAAAAAGTCAATCGAAATCCGTCTGTTGTTACAAGTCGTATTGGCTCGTAATCGCCCCCCGAGCGCACTACCAGCCGATGAAGTCCAGAGCAGGTCTTGGGTTACATTAATATCCGTCCATATTGTAAGTGTGCGCCGGCATCATTGGGGTTTTTTTTGGGGTCCGTCGGGGGCTCCCCTCCTGACCGGGGCTGGAATGAAAGTGCGACTCAGGTCAAAGTGGGGTGGCGTAATTATTTCCCCACTTCATTAAGCGCGAGTAAAGCGTCACACTCAGCACTGCAGCTAATGCGCTGCCCCCGGTGGCATTGTAATGCTCTCCAAATGAACCCCCCCCCTCCCCTCTCTGACAACTCCACGGGGCTGAGCGGAGGGCAGATTACTGCCAGCTTGCCCAACCCAAAAACGCAGTTTTTATTTGTCATTTTTACGCTTTGCTGATCTTCTTTCCAGGAGAAACAACAGTGGAAGAGACGTACGACCGAATGTTTACCGTCATCAGTCGCGTGCGGTTCCTCGTCAGCAAAGAGGACGACGGCATGCCGGTGGATTGCGTCGTCGAGCACCCGGCCGCCAACGACCTGCTCGCTCAGAGGAACCTGGAAGTGCTATGTGAGTATCACCGGTCAAGCCCAAAAAAAATCCTCTGTCCCCAAAGTTGGAAAAGAATCCACCTGTTGCTAAGCAAAGTTCTCAATTAATTTTTTTTTTATCGACTTGATTAATAATTGTGCAAAAGCAATTATTTTTATAATATTCCATAGCTGCAGCCCTAACTGCCATAAGTGACTTTCTTTCCACTAATTAGCTAAATTGCTACTGGCCATTCGGGGTAAGCATTCGCTTTCCGCAAAAAGACTATTTATAACCAACAAGGTGGTGCCGTTGATAGCCGAAGGCGGGTTATCTGATTAGGTGTGACTGATAAATCCGACTGGCGCCACGCACCCTAAAGGTTAAGTCACCCTATTGTAAGCGCTGCGGAATATTCATTTTGGTCCACTTTCTTCGTCTGACCTTTCAAGGAAAAACAGAAAGCTCGACTGCGAGTGCTTGACATTTTGCTAATCTTTGCCATGCGTTGATAACGGGAGAGAAATCATTTTTTGCTGTAAGCTACTATAGGCTGAGTAGATGTCAAATGTGCACATAGGATAATCCTTTTCATCCGCCGCCACCTTTCACTCCTGGCTATTTTTGCCTTTGCTCCCTTTCCAACGTTTTGAGTGCAATCATAATTTGATTTCAGTTTTGGCGAGGCAGTCAAAAGGGGCCGGCCTTGTTAAGAGTCGACGAGTCAATAAAATATTTTTTTATTTCTCAGATAAACCCGAAGTGAAGATTTTAGTGACGTATCCCCAAGGATTAACTCGAGAGGGCGACAATCTCGATCTGACGTGCGTTTTGGGAGGAAAACCACAGTGAGTGCACCGGACGAGGGGCGGAGCCTAAATTTCAAAGTCATCATCTATGGGATTGTATTTCTTGAATTTGCTCGTGTCTTCGCAGCCCTCGTCGGATCAACTGGCTGAGGGTGGAGGAGGACCTGCCGCCCCACGCCGTGGTCACCGGCTCGGACCTCTTCATCGAGAACCTCAACAAATCCTTCAACGGCACGTATCGCTGCGTGGCCTCTAACACGGTGGGCGAGGCCTACGACGACTACGTCCTCTTCGTGTACGGTGAGTAGCGCCGCACGAAGTTGTGTCATAAAAGTTCCAGGAATGGAGTCGCAAGCTCATATTTGAAATCTAAACTTTTGGTTAAAGGTTGTAAGTAATGGATTACTTGCTAAATGGCTTTTTAGCGGCATTATGTGCTTTGGTGCTGCTGTTTTGGTTAGCAACAGTGTTCAAACAGTTATTTTATTAATGTCGTCTATGAACGTAGATGGCCGTAGTTGATATATCTTTTTTTTTCCCCCCTCATATGTCAAGAAGATTGTTAGATTTAGACGTCGGGCATGCCACTCATATTCAAACAACAAAATGTGAGGAGAAGGCGCCGCGTGGCCTTAAAAGCAAAACCTGTTTTTCAAGAAGGAGCCTTTTTGTTGCCTTTTATGAGATCTGATTGCTGCTTTCACGACAATGTGATTGTTTTGATTTGTGCTCATTTAAGTCAACTTGACAGCCATTGTCAAAAAGCAACAATGTTGCGGTTTGTTTATCTGGCCCACCGGCAAATTACGATGACAGCTGTTGAGAATGTGCATTTGTGCACATAAATGAAAAGGTCCCCCCCCCCAACTCATCTGAGTCGTCTCACCAATTGTGTAGCTGGCAGCTTTTTAGCGAAGGAGCTTGTAAGAAACTCGTCAGTGTCTGTAAGGACTCACTCACTAATGTCCTTGAAAAAAGGAATTCATAGTTGGTAGGATTACAATATATTTGCTTTCTCCCATTTTCTGTGGCACTCTTCTTCTTGGTCGTAGCGGGAGTTGGAGTCGACAGAGTGGGAATCAATTTGAATGGATTAGTGGACTGAAAGAAGTTAAAGCAAAATTTGCCAGAGCCTTCTTGGTGAAAAGGTCTGACTCAAATTGACGCAATGTAGCAACATAGAAAAGTTTTTTTTTAGTCAAAGTACAATGTCTGAATTTGATTTTTTTGGGGGGGGACCAAGAAAGTGTCGTATGTTTAAAAAAAAAAAAAAAAGAAATATAGCTAAATGGCTGTGAAGGACTTGAGCCAACCAAAGTATTCCACTGACTTTACAAATGTTTCTATGAAATGACCTTCCGGAGTTGTGAATGGAGCAGCGTGAATGCTGTTGTCACTTTGCTTTTCTTTCTTTCTTTTTTTTGGGTGAATGTGGAGAGCGAGGTGGGTACCAGGCAGATCTCACGCAACCCGGCCTCCTCTACGCACAAGCACAGCCATACAATAGTGTTTCACTAATCCAAATCTCTCAGGTGAAAAGCATTCAGTATTCCGGTAATTACTCTCTGAGATCATTTGTGCTGTTTGAGAAGTTAATCCTGCTGAGAAGTTGGCAAAGCTGCCTTCTGGGTCCCTGCGTTGGACATTACAGTTAATGTAAAGATGCAGAGGGAACAAATTACTGATTCAAATGTAATATAGAGTAACCCAGGTTTTCATTCTTGCTATTTTACAGTTTTTTTTTGGGAACATAGATCACGCAAATTTTCGGTCTAACATTGTTTTATATTAGGTGTAAGTCTGCTGCTGACCACTAGATGTTTAGTTTGAAACGTAATTTTGAAAGAAGAGAAAAAAAAAGGAAGTCATTCAGCAAAACTTGTTTTTGTTGTAAAATATTGAATGCCATTAGGTGTAATTCTGCTGCTGACCGCTAGATGGCTCAACATTTAGTTTGAAACTTAATTTTGAAAGTAGAGTAAAAAAATGAAGTCATTCAGCAAAAATTTTTTTTTTATTGTCAAATATTGAATACCACTGTAATCCTGCTTTTTACGCCCACAAAATAATTGTAGGTGTTTTTTCAAATGTTTATTTTCTTTCTTAAATTACACAAAATATCTACTTAAAGTGTCTGTTGCATGGCCATTAAATGCAGGTGGTCTTCGTCCAAACACTTTTTTTTTCCTTTTACTATCTGCATCCTCCTTGCCCTGTTGTCTCTTCAATTAGCGACTCGCTCTGCACATATTTTAACAATTTCCATTAAACGGCGTTTTTCTCTGGTGTGCTTGCGGATGTCAGACGCGGTGCAGCTTCAGCCGGGTTCTAATGAGACACTGGAGATTGGTAAAAAGGTGTTCATAAGCGCTTATAATTATGTCTGCGACTCCCACTCCTCTTTTACGCAGGATTTAATGCCATCCCAAATCATGTTGTGGTCCGTGCAAGGCTTTGTTGTCCCAAAGTAATCACGCCCGCTACATCGGCTTAATTAGTGTGTCTGCGCACTGCGGATTGGCCCTGGCGTGATAACCTTGTCCTGCCTTGTCTCGCTATTTGCAAACGCCACTAGGCGTGTCGGCCATTAATTTCATTATCATGTCTGGTCAAATTGACATTTTTAAGTCTTTTTGTTGTCTTTTGCTTTCAAGTGCTTTCTTTCAGCCATTTACCAATTATTTTCCACCAAGCTCCGTTTTGGGGTTACCAGATCACTCAAGCCACTTTGCCAATATCGTCAATATGCTCAGTGCTGCCAGGCTTCCATTTGGACAGCTTTTGTCTCTTTGGCTGCAATTTGGCCCTCTAGTAGAACTTATCCCTTATGGCCAGCATTCTGAGAAATTCTTTGTTCCGTCTGAACTCGTCAAGAGATAAGTACGGAGAAAGATTTATCGATTTCCATTGTTTTGCTAAAATAACATGCCCTGGTATTGATCCCTGTGTGACACCATATATTTAAAAAAATATCAAATAAATAAAAAATAAAAAAAATACTGTTTTGTGTTCAACAAGCATATGAAATTATAAAGGCAGTCGTATTTTTGCTATTTTTCTGCCGAACTGAGAACACAAATGAGCCTTGTGAGGATACAAGTAACTGCCTTTCTCCGCGCTGGCTTCCAATGCTGCGTGACTGCCAGTCCCTCTGCTCAACACAATTTTATAAGAAGTGATGACCTTTCATTCCGCGCCTGCCAAGTCAGATGTGTGTGTGTGTGTGTCGATGTAAATTCCCATCAAATCAAATCCCGTTGTATTGTGTGTGAACATTTGTCCTGCTGTTCTGCAGTAAATGAAGGAAGAGCCAGACAGCATCTTTCCTCCCTCCCTCCCTCTCGTCCTATAATTCACATCTATACTGCCTTTGCTCACTGTTTATCCCAACGCTGACTTATTTGACCTGTAAATCCTCCACGGAGCAAAAGTCAAAGATTGGCTGTATATTTACGTTGGCTGTGCAGACAGCGCTCAAGGGTGTTACGATTTTCATCATGTGGAAAAAGTGTCAACACAGCCGATGTATGGATGGATAAATGGATGGATGGATCACCAAACCTCAAAAGGCTTATATAGGTCAGGGGTATACTAGATAACATCTAGAAGCAGTTTATTCGTTATTGGGTAATGAAATGTTTTCAAAATTATGGTAATGTTAGAAGTCTGAGGATTGATCCCTGTGGGACACCGTTCAGGTAGGTAGGTTAATAGGAAGTCAAATTAGTTGTCCATCAATCATGAATCTCTAATTATTAGTAGAAGTAGTAGTTGTAGTGTAATTTTTTTAAACAAATTTTGATGCCTTAATGGTTGTATTTCAAAACATGTTTAAGGGATAGATTCAGAACCAAAAGAAAACAAATACAAGCACTGTTGGATATAAACAAATTTCACAGGTTTGTTTGACTTGAATTCTATCTTTTCCTTAGCGCTTGAAAATATAGCCTCATCCTCAAAATACACTTCATAATGCACAGGCCCCCAAGTCATCCGGCTTGGAAAATTGACCATGGAGAATTCCTGTTTGCCTTGATATTATATGTGCCACATCCTATCACGGCCTTTGTGAAGACCCTCCAACCTCTGAATGGCCAATTTCCCCTTTTTCCACACGTTGACATTTCTGCTATCAGACCGCCTTCGGTCACCGGGAGTGGAATGGAGCCCACCCTCCTTTTCAAATGCTGTCAGAGGGGAATCTCGCCATGATCCCACGATACCTTCCCCGCCACCGCGCACTGCATCGCCGGCGGCGGCATTACATCGTCCTTGATGTTTTATCATTAGTTTGGAAGTGCGCGCTCCCCTGCTGCTGCCTTTTGATGGAATGCAGACAGTAACAGCGCAGGGAGACGGCCAGCCAATTTCCCCCCGCTGCGACTCTCCCACAGCAAGGGGTCGCGCTATCTTTGCCTCCCTCGGTGCCACAATATATCCTCCTGATGAGGTACCACGCGGCCCCCCTCGGCACCACCGCTTACCTCGCTTGCCCTCCGACGAGCGTCTTTTTTCCCATAATGATGTTTGCCGGTTAGCGACGGGCCCTAATCGACGCCGGCAGTCCCCGATTGAGATCACCTCGGTGGTTTCTTCATCACTTTGGCGTAATTATTCAGCGTAGCAAATGGCAACATTGAACCGATCGTTGTTATGCATTGTTAACTTGGATATTCAATACACGGAGCTGCATTAGTCATTCATTTCAGAGGATAAAGAATATATGCCAATGAGAATTGCGAGGAACATCCAGCCACTGAATATATTCCACTTTTGGATGATACTTCTGTACGTTACTAAGGCTTTAAATTGCCTTATTTTTCATACTGCTAGGTATTTCCATTTTTTTGTACAAGCGTGAAAATATTGCAGCTCTCAGTAAGATACCGTCCAGTTCTACAATACAATTTCGCATAACTTGCTACTAGTAATGATTTTCTGCCATGGTTTATGGCATTCCCATCAGCGTGCAATTCTGCGACTATACAAACAGTATGCCTTGGACATGAAATGCTTGAGGAAATGTACATTTTCTCAGCAGAAAATAGCACGGCACTGAAATCTATTAGACTGTAAGACGGCTCATTACGTGCTGCTATTGTGCGTGAAGCTAGCTGACGAGCGCAAAAGTTGCACAGAAAGCCACGACGTCCTCCATTGTTTTGGGTAAACCTGTTTTCGTGCCGTCGTCGGGGCTAATCTGGTAACGCTAGATAATTAGCATTGATTTAAAGTTGACACTATTATTAGCCGGAACATAAGCTTTGTCTCCGGAATGAGTTTTCATTGTGACTTGTCTTGTTTTTGTCACGTACGGGTTGTCGGGGATTTAATGAATGGATTAACTTGTGTATTATGTTCCTCTATGGTTTGGAATTTGTAGTTGCTAACGTAATTACAATGGGAAAAACAGCTTGCTAAAATTAGGGAAGATGTGATTTCATTCTAGAGTCATCATTATACAATATTTGACTTTCCAGGTAACATTTTAATATTCTAGTCAATCCTTCTATCAACATAACATGCCTGTCTTAGCCTAGCCTAGCTTTTTTTTCCCTGACATTGGTCGTCATTGGCCTTTGCCTTCTTTACTCTTGTCTTTCTCATTTCTTATACGTGGTCTTTATTTTTTGTTTTTTCTTTACTCTTTTCGTCTAGATGCTCCCACTACTATCCCCACACCCACCACCAATCCAGTCAACACGCAAGGTACTGTACAGCTCCCCCATCACCTCCGTGCCCCTTTATATACCAGATGTGTGTGTGTGTGAGTGTGTGTATGATTATTTGTGGACAGGCAGTTCTCATCTGATAGTCGTTGATGGGTGACATTGAGGACAGGATGCAGGGTGCCGTCAGTGCACCCCCAGTTGTGTGTTTGAGGCCCCGCACTTTGTTATCTTATCAGCATCTACAGCTGTATCTCGCCACCCCCGGCCAGCCATCATATGAGAAAAGCCTTTACATGTACAGCTCACTTTTTTTTTTTTTTTTGTCTTTGTGAGGCCAAGGAAAAAGAAAAAAAACATCAATAATCATTTAAGTCAATGAAAGACAAATAGACGTGCGCCCGACTTCTTTGATTTGGCTTGGAATGCTACTCGATAGCAGCGTTTTAAACGTGCCGTCAAAGCTACGCGCGGCGAAGAGGACGCCCAGGGAGGTGGCATTTGGATATGCCACAATGTGACATTTGCGCAAAAAAAAAAAAGAAAAAAATGGGGGGAAATATGCTTAAAGAACAGGTCAGTTTATCAGTCGCAGCGGGAGACTCAACTGATGTCGTTTCAAAGGATGAATATACCCATATGTGCTCACTTATTAACTGTTTTATGTAGCAACCCCTAAAATATGATATTTGGGAAATTCCAAATTCAACCAATGACATTTTATTTTTTCTTCATACCGGCCTTTTCCAAACAGCTTCTTTTAGCTTTTCTCTTAAAGTGATAATACAAACTTAATCCTTAATACTCCACAGTGCATTACTCTGCACTTTTCCCAGTTAACTTGTAACATCATGAAAGCGGGGATTTAGCGCAATTTATGCAACGCGTGCCGGGAGGATGTAATTGAGCCTCCTCCTCCGAACGTCCTGTCACAGAGGCCACGCTAAGCTGGCTGCGGCTAGATTGCTTTGCAGCGTCTTCATCGGCATAACGCTGCAAAAAAAAATAAAAAATAGTTTGACTTGCTGTAACATAAAGCACAATTTTCATTAAACAGCCATGGCGGCGCCACAGGCAGAGATCCAGCTCGGTTTGTAATCACAGCCCGCCCAGAATGTACGGCGTATTTGTAATTGTCGCACGTACGGCCGCAAAGAGATGAAGCAGCATGTCGCGCACAAAGAGGCCTTTTAGTCGGTGTCAAGTGTCAGTTGTTGTGTCGTCTGCGCTCGACTTTGAATCTGGGTGACGAGGCCCCTTTCTTTCTTGTCGCTGCGACGCGGGAGCAAACGGCACAATAAACGTCTGCCGTGTTGTTTCATGTTTGTGAAAAGTTTCAACAGAGTTGAAATTGTCAGGTCTCAAAGGGTGTTTTTGCACGCGTGTGCGAAACCTCTCGAGGGAGAGATAAGTCAACCGTTCAAAAGAGTGCTCCTTGTTTCATGTGTTTGAAAGTTTTCTTGCAATAAGTTTCATATTAAACATAAGATTTAGCTAAATGTTGTCAAGTCGCTGTGCCGCGTCAAGGTTGAACACAATTGTGCATTTTCTATAGAGTTGTCCTGAGGGAACGCCGTCGAAAATAATTTGGAATATAAGACACAATTGCTCCACCGAATTTGCATAATTAACGGGAAAGTGTGAAAATAACAGAATTAATTGCACAGGAGAAATAGCACATCCAGCGCTTACGTAAGCACCTGTGCGTGTACCTTTAAGGGGCGTGGCCTAGTCGTGACATCAGAAGCTGATGTTTATTTTTTTATTCAACTAAAGCAGGAGCATGTCTGAATCGCGCTCGAAATACAAATTATAAGATTATTATTATTATTTGATAAATTATTATAAAAAATGAGGAAATTATTTTTGAAAGAGACTGTTTGACGACGGCAGAAAATACCCAGAATCTTTGGCCGGGGTGCAGGGTGAGATCATTCTCCCAAGCCGTCAGATGCTCAGAGATGATCCGAGGCGGGGACATCAGATCCCGGCTAAGCCCTCACTAGACACTCTCAGTGCTCTTGGCCAGTCCACCTCTATACGGAACAAGGAATTAGGTTGTCGGGTTGATTGAACAGATGACGTTCCCTCCGACTGGCAGCTCGGGAGATCGCCTCCGTTGTTCTAATCTCATCTGTAAGAACGGACGGCTTGCGGGTTTTCTGAGATCATGGAGGAAATAATCACACCTATTTTGATTGATATTAAACTGACGATTAGCAAAATGTAGCATTTAAACAACAAGCAGAAAATAAAATAGTGTCAAGAAAAATAACACTTTAAAATAATAGCAATTAAAAAACTGCTGTTCATGCTTTGTCCTCTTAGGGGCAGTGTAGTGCACACATGCATGAAGAAAGTGGTAAAAATAATTGCTCATTTTTTTCACAAATTAGGAAGCATACGTGTCTACATGTGTCACTATAAATTTTTGTGCGAATATTTGTTATTTGAAGATAAATGTCTAATGCCAGCACTTTTAAGGGAGGGCAGAATCACGTCGCACGCTAGCTGCAACTAATATATCGCTCGCTTGGGTGAACTTGTGTGTGTTTTTTTTTTTTCTCTCTCGCTCCTTTTGAATCGCATGTTAGCGGAGTCTATGGCTTGTTTTCTTCTGTTTACTCACACTAGTAGCACTGGGGGGGGGTCTTCTTCTTTACACGTGTCAGAATCACGCACCAGATGGAGTGCGAGGAGTCCACTCTGAACAGGTTTTCATGACTATGAAATGTTTTTTCCACTTGCGTGCAGTCTTAGAGTTTCTGTTGAATTTTACAAGAGCGCCGTTAACTAAAAAAGTCCCGTGCGTCTTCTCATTGGAAGAATTAAGGAATCGTTTCGAAATGATAATTATTTTTCTTACTCCTTTCACACCTTTGTTTAGTGTGATTCCCAGTTCATTTTTTTAAATGTATTTATCTTCGCTTAATAATGAAAGTGAGGGTTTTTTTTTTTACATTTTTAATTGGTCCCCAGAGAGTAGCAGGTTGGGAGTGCCAGCCCAACCTCAAGTGGAGCTTCATTACGCTAATGTTGGTTTCTCATAAAGCATTTGCTACTAATTACAAAAAGTGCACATTAAAGATTTTGTATGAAGCCTAAAGAATTCCCCGGTCCACATTTTTTAATTTCACATACTATTTGAAGAAGGAAAAAAAATACAGTTTGGCCTTGATCTCTTGGCATGAACAACATGAGGATTTTTTTTTACAAGCACAATTAACTTTAGAGTTCATTGACACAGTGTTCCTTCATTCACGGTTGTATTTGTCGCCATTAGACCTTGAATTTTTTTTTTCTTCCCCTTTCTTAAATCACAACATTTGTACGTCGTTAAATTATCCTTGGTCGTTACAAAGGCCGCTCGAAATCTATTTAGCGGGCAAGCCGGCAGCAATGAAAGTCCAATGTGGCGACAATTGAGTACGACGCTCCGCAGATGATTTGGTTAAAGGTTACCCATCGTACACTCGCTCCTCAGCTCATTTGGCTTCTTTCACCGTCAAAACAAACACAAAAGACGCGGTAGGGTTTTCAATTCCGCTCGCCCAAATAGCTATTGACTCCCTGGAAATTAATTCTTAACCGAGTGAAGGATTCCAGAAATATTTATCTTATTATATTAATATATATATTCTATTAATATTACTAGTATCTTTATATAATATAGTATATATTTTATTATTTATTTTATTTTAATTCAGATAATATTATTTATATAATATCTTATTACTATTATTTTTTGTTTTTAATTTCAATTTTTTTTAATTTAATAATATTCTTTCCAAGTGTATTTCTATGGCAGTCACAGCTCAGGAAAAGTCACTCCAGGAATTACAGCCACCCTCAGCAGGAATCATATACATGTTAGATTTAGTGTTAAGAACCCATCTGTTAATTGGATGACGGGAGGGAAAACATACATGTACAAAGCCAAGAGAGAGAGGTGACACGGAAATGTACGTACGTGGCGTAGAGCTGCTTTCTCCATCACCCAGACGCGGGCATTACTAGCAAATCCCCTTTATCCCCCCCACACCACCGCCATAAATCCCCGCGGCCTGCTCACATCCTGTCAAGATTCCTTCGCGGGCATGTCTGCGCTCCCGTACCCAACGCTAGCTGGCTGACAACACGGACAAGCGGCCGCATTACAGACATCATCAAATTGTGCTTATTACAAGAGGGAGCCAGGACAGACACACACGGAGCCGAGCGGCCGGCTGTCTCTTGTAATAATATATGACATTTGAATGTGACACATTGTGGGATATGTATCGCGCGCACGTCTATTTATTGAACCTTTCCCGGGGATCTCGTTCTTGATCCTGACAGAATCCTGCCTTGTCGACACCGGGCGCACATTTCGAACCGCCGACTGAAGCGTATTAACAAGCGTTGAATCTAATTTTGATTTATTTTATCCATATATATATATATATATATATATATAATTTTATTTTATTATTTTTTTATATATATACATTTGGTAATTATTGTTATATTTATATATACACGTATATATTTATTTTTTATTTTTTAACATGAAGCTTCGGCACACTGTGCTGAATGTTTTTGTGGGTCTTCTAACATCTATTTTTCTTTTCCCTCATTCTGGAAGCATACACCGAGCTGTTTTTTTTTTTTTTTTTTTTTTTCTCCACCTGTTAAAATAACTCTCCCTAGGTGTGCAGAGGCATGTTTTCAGGCGGATGTGTCAAATAAAAGACGGCAGGGGGGCAAGGTGAGGGCAGGGAGGGAGGAAGAGGAGAAGGAAAGCAGCGGAGGAGAGTCAGTGGAGTTTTTGCTGGCTCCAGACAGGATTGTGCACGAGGTTTTTTTTTTTACGGCGTGGATGTTCATTAAAGTGCAGCTTTTGCCTCTCCTCAGGGACTTGGCCGTGCTTCCTGGCATCCCCCGCCACAGTAAACACACTGCGCCTATCCACGTGGTTCATTTGGAGAGACGGGTGGGGTGCTCATGCGGAACCAAAGTCCACAAAAACGCTTGTTAATTAGTTTGACTGCTCACGTTGATGACAAATTACACTTTTTAAGGATAGCCGTACAGAGTTTTTACAGCACATGATGCTGGAGCAGTTAAGCCCTGCAGGTGGCGCCACGGTGACTTTTTTTTTTCTGGGGGGAGGCTGATATATTTACCAATTTAGTATGCGGAAATGATGACATTTTTTGTGCTTGTGATTTTCAATCCTGCCAACTCTCCCTTCTCTTTCGATGTGCAATCTACCACTAGTTGCCACGGAAACAGCATAGTGAGCATGATTGGATTATGCCATTTTTTTTTTTTCCTTTGCAGACCAGTGCTTTATTAAATCCAGCAGTTGGGACTGTGGCAGAACAAGCTTATTCATTTATGTGTACTCTCCCATCCAGACCTGGGACACACCTACCAGGTGTAAGATAGAAATGATTTCAGATGATTCATTTACAGATAAGGCTAGCCTCAAATCATGGAATCTGATATATTTTTTTCCCCTGAGACTTGAGAATGTCATTAACATCCGTTTAAAGGATCAAGTGGACTTGAAATTTTTAAAATAATTTTGTTGGCGGTTGCAGTAGGTAGTCAGCAGGTCAGGGCTTCGACTATATTTACACTTTGAAGGAGTGCATATTTTTTTTATTGAGTGAATGCCTCACATGTTATTCCTATTCTGTATTATAATTATCCCGCTTACTTTTTGATGCTGCTCTCCTTCACATCAATCTAACGGCCACCTATTTCAAAAATTTTCTCCATCCATTATTACAGAATATATCACTTTAATCACTATACTGTCCGGGAGTAAAAGCTGGTCCCATCTTTAGGTAATATTTTAATGTTTTTTTATTATTTATATATTTATTATTATTTGTTTTATCATTATTTATTTTTATTCATCTTTGGAGTTTTTCCCAAAACTTTTTCTTTCAAAAGCCTGCTGAGAACGTGTTTGGAGCAGTTGCAGGTGATCAACAAACGGTGAAAGAAAAAAAAAATCTGCTAATCCGCTGATAAATATCAGAGCAAAATGCTGTAATAACTGTCTCGCAGCGCCATTATTTTTCTTTTTAAATTAAAAGAAGGACCAATGAGATATTGGTCCACCATTGTCACTCTGCCGGCGTCTTGGAGCGGAATTGTTCACGTCGAGATCATGACTAGTGAGATTGGTGGCAAATTGAGCTGCTCTCTCATGCGGCAAAGGACCACGGCGCCGTAACCCCCCTCCCACCCCGAGCGACCATTGCTCCTCCATGAATGAAAGAATGAATGTGTTAGCACAGATATTACCACTACATGTGTCCTGATTGGTCCACTATCAATATTAAAAATCTATATGATCTCTACACATCGGGGCCTTAATAATCCACATTGTTGCTATGATTGCATTACTTTCGGCTGCTCATTTAACGAGACGTAAGAGCAGTTCTCGTCTTTGTAACGCGGCGTTTCTTTAAAGTACTGCGTGAAGAAGCGTGGTCTCGTATGCAACTGGAGTGCACTTGAGCTTCTGAAAAGAAGCACAAGCGGAGGAAGAAAAAAAAGACTGCGTCGCGCAATTATCCAGTTGCTCTGTCGCTCGTTAAGTAAGAACAAAATGTTTCGTCGTTTATTTGTGGCCTTTTTAGTTAAACCGTTTCGGATTCACCAAATGGTGACATTGTAGCACCCCCCCCCAACCCCCCTTTAATAAACAACATCAACTTCCTTTGCGATGAGGTCAATTGACGACGCCTGGAGATAAAATTTGTTTATCTAGGCACTCAAATCATTTAATAGCTGTTACCATCAACAAAATATTCGGAGGGCACAAGTTTTATTTCGCCCACGGTGTAATAAAACACTCTAAGATGTTATTAAAAGCTTGCAAATGTTCCGCTTTAATTGGAGTCGCTTCTTAATAATTCAACAATGATTTGATGCGGTAGCTCAAAAGTATTCGGACAATGTGGCACCAATTACTTTGGTCATTCCAAAACGATAAATGTTCTATTTTTGTGAAACATCTTCATCCAAGTCATAGTTGGATCGCTCGAGTTGAGATCGATATTTATGTTTTCAGACTCCCGAGCGGGTGAAGGCACGCCACCCAAACTTGACCACGCCGTCATCGGCGGCGTGGTTGCCGTGGTGATGTTCGCCATCCTCTGCGCGCTCATTGTTCTCGGTCGATACTTTGCCAGGCACAAAGGTAAAGCGCGGCCGATCCCACTTGACCATGAACTCATCGGCGCGTCTTTTTCTTGCCGTCTGATAGGATTGTCGAGTGTTTTTTTCTTTTGCTTTGCGCTCGCGCAGGCACTTACTTCACGCACGAAGCCAAAGGGGCGGACGACGCCGCCGACGCCGACACGGCCATCATCAACGCCGAGGGCGGACACAACAACACGGATGAGAAGAAGGAGTATTACATCTAAAGTTTGGAAGGAAGGCTGGTGGTGCTATGGCAGCATAACTTTGATTAGATCGTTGTATGTTGGGGGGTTGGGGGGGGATGAGGGAGGAAGCGAAATTCGGACTGGCGTGGCCTCATCTTGAGAAGAGGCCGAGTGTCCCGTCTCAAAACCTTCCTGGACTGCCGGGGCCCGAAACTTCTGTACACTCTCTTTCTTTTACAGACTATTTTGTGCCTTGTTCTATTTCGGTTTGTTTTCTTCCCTCCCACTCACGTGCTTGTTGGTTTGGATGTTTGCTTGCAATATGAAAGTGGCCCGTTTGTGTGTGTGTGAGTGCGTGTTAGTCTGTGCCACCGAGCACAAAGAAGGTCATTGCCCCTTTTTATTCTGCAGTAATCTTAAAGGAGACATATTATTTTTGTTTTTTCTACCACTTTAAAACAGTTCGCTGATCATATCTGTCGCTTGTTTTGATCGGAAACCAATCACTTTGGGCAGGTCTCCAAACACTGTGACATCACAGTCGAACCGAAACAGCTTTCTTCCAGACGCATTTTGGACAAGCATTCCAGAGACCCGACTATTTGTATAAAAGTCCTTTATTTTTGGTAATATGTCCCCTTTAAGAGTTCAGTGATTATTGAGATTTCATCTCCCAATCACTTACATGTACATTTGATGCCGTTGGTTTACACGTGGATGTCAGACAAAAGAAAGAAAAGGAAAAAACAAAAAAAAGTTGAACTAAATAGCCACTTTATTAGGGACACTTGATCAAAGCTGGATGAAGGTTGACATGGGCCCTCAAAACGCCAAATACAAAATATTGGGAGTTTTGAAGTCTGAATCCAGATTGTTGTTGATAGGAGACTATTTTACTATTTAAAGTACGCAAGACAATTTTCCATTAAACAGTGGTACGTTATATGTCATCATTTTATGAGAATAAGTCAAATTATTGGGGCAGTTAAGTCAGAATGGTGACAGACAAAAACACAACTTTATCATAGGAATAAAAATTTCACAAAGGCAAGTGTCGCATTTGATAAAAAATCCAATCAATTATGACCATGTGAGTCCTCATATTATTAGAGTATAAGTCAAATTATTATTGCAGTGAATTGACAAAATGAGAAATTGGTTACTGCTGAATTAAGTCACATCAAGGCAATAAATTGGATTTTTGGGGGCATAAAAGTGGTTTATTATTTTACAATTAAATATGTAAAACTTTGTACTTGTATGAGGAGAAAAATCAGTTATATGAATAAAAAGATCATTTTTACAAGAAAGGGACATCATTTTAGGAAGCAATTTTTAATTATTAATTACCGAAGTATGTCAAGAGGGTGTACGTTATGCGCTGTGGACATCTAACCAGACGTTTTTAACAAATGTGTGTATATAGTACTGTTTTAGCCATTTTTATTAGCAGGTTCTCCAGAGATGTAGTGCGTTTGTCAGTGTGGGAATTTAGATGTTCACTGGCTAAATTATGACTCTATTCTTGTAATTTTACAACTTCACTTTCAAAACAGAAGGCGGGCCGCCGTTTTGAAGGCACCGTGTGCCTGATAAAGTGGCATATTTCAATTAAAACTTGCCGGTCTGTGTGTCAGTATAGATGTCATGACAGCAGTTTATCTTTAGAGGTTAGCATTGGTGTAAAGTTCCGTCACATGATAGCGGATCAAATGTTCATTATTGAGTAGCTGTCAGTTGAGTTGAATGTTTTTGGCGTGGGCATTCATGCTAACAAAAGAGGAACATTTTAATCTTATAAGCTTATTTTTGTTTCTTCTTTCCTTGGATATTTTTAAGGCCATGGTCACAAAATTTAATCATTTGAATAATATTGATCTGCCTGATAAAAACACACGGTCCCAAATAATGGATTTAGTTTGTCTTGGGTCACTTAATTAGCTTTATTTAGCATAAAGAAAAATTAACAATTTTGAACCCTGTTTAAGCTAAACGTGGCTAGCCCCATGTGTGTATTGTGTGTTTTTTTTTTTTAAAGAGCCTTCACCTTTAATCATTATTATTTATATGATTTTATTTACACAAAAGATTGATGGACAAAAAGAAATATTGTTATTGAAGAGTTTCTTGTCTAATGTTGGCATAAAGAATAGCATTAAGATTCGCTAGGATGTTTAGCTAAAATATTTAAACAATTAGTGTAAAATTAACTCATTCCAGATCTGAGGATTAAATACTTGATTAATTATTATTGTGTTCTTTATTTTTACATATCCGATAAAAAGATGCCCATTTTAAACCTGTTTCCTGCTTTGTGCTGAACTTAGCTTGCGAGACAGCTTTCCAATGGGATACAAAACTATAATTTGTTTTTGTATAAATATCAAAAGTGTAAAACTCAAATAATGTTATTTAGATTTTGCCCTATATGGACAAAAAGTTGAACTTGCTTAGCTTTTTTTAGCATCAAAACAGGAGAAACAAACATACCGCATGAGGCTAAACGCTAACGTGATGCTTAAGTTCAGCTCAACCGTTAAAATTTTGACAGTTTACTGGACTTTTACCTGCCTTTTATTCTTTATTTGTACATATTTGATAAAAGTGACTATTTTAATTCATTTCTTGTTTTATCAACCTCCCAGCTAGCTTCTACTGGGATAGCAGTGTAATTAGTTTTATTTTTTTCCCCAAGATATGAGCACAGCCATATGCTTTAATTAGATTCTTAGCTGTTAATCAATTAAATACCTTCCAATCTAAAAGTAATGTGCAAAGAGTGTTACAGTATGTCTATTTCTTGACTTGCAGTCATCTATAAGCAGTAAAAAGACATCTCTTGAAGTATCGTTCCCCTTAGGCCACCTTTGATTGGTCTTGAACGGCCGACTGCTCTATCAAGTTGTTACTTTTTTTTTTCCTCCCCTGACTTGTCGCCCAACAGCCTCAAAACTTCACTCAAAAGCCTTTGTTTTCTTACCTAGCAACAAAAACCCAAAACATAGTCCCAGATGGTCGCTAATCAAAAACATCCAGTTTATCGGATAACCACCGCCTTAAAGTCACCTCCCGATCAATCATGCGTAAATAAAAGAGCGAAGGACTTGATGTAGTGCCTTGTTTGACGTGGAGGCATACTGGTGGTCGGATACTTTAAAGCACGGGTGGGTAACCTACCTTTGTATCACATCTCCAGGTTGTTTTTAAAAATATTTTTAAAAAGTGTTCATGTAATTTAATTATGTATGTTGGCTTCAGCCCTCTTTTCTTTTTGTCTTGTATCCACTTAATGAAACAAACCTGTACAATCGAGAACCTGCTGTAAAAAGATTTGGCTCAAAATTGTTCAATCAATTTTGTTTTTGTTGCTTAGACTATTCTCAGAAAATGACTGATTTCATTTTGTAAAATAATACGATTCTCATAAAACACTTATTTTATATCACCATTTTATTTTCACATTTACAACTTCTGTCATTTGACTTTTTCTCCTGCTCAAAAATATTGTTATTGCCATGAAATTTTGATTTAATAAATTATTTCTAAATTAAATGAGAATTTAAAGCGGGGCCCTGATAGAACAATGGTTCCCCACCTCTGCGTTAAAGTGTTATCTTGTACATTTGTGTCCTCTTTTTAACTGGTTCGACGCGATGTTGGTCCACGTTGTCGCTTCCTGCTGCGCCGTTTTGGACCCTGGCGTTCATGTTGTACAAAAGCTCGGATGCTCGGTCCCAGATGTTGTATTTACTATGTATTATTAAATTTGGTGATTCCAAATGTTCATTGAAGCAGCATTTCTTATTTATGGGGATGACTTCTGTGGATGAGGTTAAAACAAGCAGCTAGCAGCCAATCGGAAGGAACGAGTACATATAAAAGTGAAACCACCTATGTATGTTTAAAATGGCTGTTTTTTTAGGATTTTTGTAAATAATAATAATAAGAGACCATGATAAAACATTTCAAAACTGAAATTGAAATCAATATTTTTGACAAAACTCATCTTAATGTAGGCATACAGGACATTTACCCATTTTAATATTGTATCATTATTCACAGATTTTGTTTTTTCAAAATAACCCTAATTGTCATAACATTATATTGAATGGCAATGAATTTTAAAATATTTTAAAAATTATTATATATAAAAATACCCCCATTGCGCTAATCCTATTTGATTTTTGATGTTTTTCCTTATGATGATTAGTATGTTTGTGTTCACTCTCTCAGGTTCATGAGTGTTAATAGTTGTGTTTTTGCATCTCAGGTAGAATGCAAATGTATTGTTTAAAAAAAAAAAAAAAAAAAATTAAAAAAGCCCTCCCTGCCCTGCCAGCCTACTAAGTATATAGTGTAACTATTTTTAGTGCAACAGCAGCTATTCAAATCGATGTAGATGGATTTGTCACGACTTTGTTGAGCAACCGCAAAAATGCCAGAGTAGACTTGGCCATCAAGCGGACCAGCACCACGTGTACAGTCGATGTTTCTCAAACTTCTTCCTCTCGTATGTTCGGTTGTGAATGTTTTGCATACAAGATATGATGTACATGTATTTCCTGTAACATGTCCAAGAGAGGAAGGAGGACGAGAAGCTGCTTTGTGTTTTGCTACCCACAAAAAATGCTTTAACGTTGTCTTCTTTTTTTTTTCTTTAATGTAGCGAACACTTTTGATTGTCATCTGGCCATGCATCTTTTGTATTGGTTCACCAACATTTTTACAAAAGAAAAAAAAAAAATACACACAACCTGATAAGTACTTGTCTTAATAAAGAATATGTCGTATGTTCTTGTTGTGGTGATGCTTTTCGTCTTCAGTAAGAAATATTTGGGCAAAATTATTTTGACCACAATACAGTATTCAATTTTTATTGATTTTGTTTGACAGGGTCAGGGTTATTTGGGCAAAATTATTTTTTGTAGTCACTCAGGAAGCACAAGAAGGAGTATTTGTATGGTCTGCCCAGTTCAAGTGTTCCCATTAAAAATAGAAAGATGTTGTTGACCTTTTCCTGGCCCGGCTTGACTCGAAGCAGCAGCACCTGTCGGCCAACATGCAGGTCTGCTTTTCTGTCCTGGAGAAAAAGAAAATAAGAAAAAAAAGTCTGTCAATTTGTCAAAACTCTAACATGAGCTCGGTGAGTCTGTCCATGTCAGTCATGGTGTCATGGGAAACACGTCTACACACGCGTCTTTCATGATGAAGCCTTCCTTCCTCACGCATGACCACGTCCGCATATTTTCAACACTGTCAGTTTGAAAAGCAACATGGGGAGAACACGTCCACGTCCATCTTCAATCACACCAAAGGAAATGCATTTGGTGAAGAAAAAAAAAAAACGTTTTTTTTTTTCTTCTTCACTGTTGGCTATAGTCAACGATGACAATCTTCCTTCAAAGCAGCTGCTAAATTTAACTGCGGTTAAAAATAATAACGAGTCACTTCAAAAAGTTCTTGTGTCATAATGACAAGCACGTGATGTGTTAGAAGAACCACACTGGCACAATTATCTCAAAATGCAATTTTTCTTATATCCAGCTCTTCATCATCTTCAATGACAGTGATCACCACTAGATGGCAGACTCTGCTGATGAAAGCCAAAACACCAAGAGAAGAAGAGCGAGCAGGTCTGGACACAAACAAATCTGCCTAGTTTGCCATGAAAGATTTCAAATTAAGTCGCCATGCCAACAATCATCTCAAAAGCATACAAACAGCAACAGTTTGAAGTGACTTTTTTTTTTTGAATGATGATTGACTCTGCTGAATATTCAAAGTATCAGGTGTGTTTTGAGAGACAAAGAAGGAAAGGTTCAAGTGCACGTTTTTCAGGGCTCCGAATTAGCAAAACAATTAAAAAGCGAAAGGTTAAGCATCTCCAGGAGAAAAGGTGTAATTACTACAAGGGGCAAAGAAAGCTCGGAGCGTCACCCTGGAGCAACCATGAGGAGCGAGCACCCACCTCGCAGCACCAAGGTGACTCAACTGCTCGAGCACTTTGCCAATTTGGGCTTGCTGTTCCGCTTCACAGGCAGCACCCTGACACAATAAGCACATTTCTTATCGTCTTATTGCCTAATCTCCCCATCGTATTTACTATTGTGGATGCATAATTCATTTCCTTTTCATTTCAAATGCTGCCATTATCTGCCACGTGTGGAGGCCCAAAAAAAAAATGGTGGTGCCTTTATTTAGTCATTATTTTGAATTATAAGAAGTGTTGTCTTTTGGCGGGGTAGCCTTGAAGCACCGCCATCATTTATCAGTCCCACTCCGTTTTTACTTATCAAATTAATTAGTTAGGTAATTAAAAGTTACATATTTTAATTAAATTGCTGCCGGATACACGCCCGTCACCTGGAAAGTAAAAAAAAAAAAAATAGGCGCCGCGGGGGGATTGGAGTCGAGCACTTTCACTAGACTTTACCACGTGCTTTTTGCTTTTGGACAAAATGGACGCCTTTCAACAAATGTGAAAATTGTGCTTTGGTAGAAAAGGTCAGCTTCTTTTTACACGCGAGTGCATTTACGTTTCTAGCGCTTCACTTATTTTCAAATTGCCAATAAAATACAAGTTGTGTTGAGAAAGAGACAAAGAATTACTTAGAAGACACTTAATTAGTGGATTGTAAGAATAGAGAGGAGTACAAAGTTGGCCAATTACGTTCATAATGACTTTTCCGACACATCATTACATCTCATCTACATCTATTTAAGAGAAGTCGGTGCAAGCCAATCTGCTTGCCGGCAACGTGTGAAAAATCACTGGCAGTAATTTGATGACTTTCTGCATGCAGGGGTTCATTGTTTAACTGTAATTAAATAAATGTGTGTGTGTGTTGACTTGATGACACCGAATACATCACTTTTGCTAAAGTTTCTCTTGTGATGACGTTATCTAAACCAAGAGTAGTTTCAATCAAGGGTGAGGAAGCTAAATACAAATGTTTTTAGCCCTAATGCTAATGTAGCCTAAAATAAGTTACACTCTCTAACAGTAAGTCAAAATTAAAAAAAATAAAAAAACACAAACAATTGTTTTTTAAGGGTTTTTTAAACGGATCCCTTCTCCACCATTAAACATATTTAAAGTAGAGTTTTTTTAAAGGGTATGTCAAAAAGATGAATTACCCCCAGGCAGGCTTTGTTTTGTTGAGCTGTAAAATGTATTAAATGTTTAATTAAATAGTTGAAACTAAGCGGACCCTTCCTCCCCCCAGTTCTGCTCCATTAAAGGACTGAATGATGTCATTAATATTCTCCGCCCTTCTGCCTTACTTCCTTAATTATGACTTTGAGGCTTTGTGTCATTCACGCTGTTATCACGTTTTTCTTCATTATTACGTTATGCTCTGTTATCGTCCGTAGCGTTATGCTTTCTATTCTTCTTGCGTGTTTGTGGCATTCAATGCTATGCCACATTTTGTTTTGGATTATTACATGATGCTACATCTTGCTGTGCTTTAGTGTTGGCTCGTGAGTGAACGAGAGTGATTCGTTCGTTTTTCAGTTCACATGACTTCAACCAGTAGGTGTCGGTAATGCCCATTGAAGCTGGTGCCATCTCGCCGTAAAACAAAACGAAGAAGAAAATGACGTAACTTCCTGTTCACCAACAGAATGGATCTGTGAGTGAGTGAGTGAGTGAGTGAGTGAGTGAGTGAGTGAGTGAGTAGTAGTTGAGTGAGTGAGTAGTTGAGTGTGAGTGAGTGAGTGAGTAGTTGAGTGTGAGTGAGTGTGTGAGAGTGAGTGAGTGAGTGAGTGAGTGAGTGAGTGAGTGAGTGAGTGAGTGAGTGAGTGAGTGAGTGAGTAGTTGAGTGAGTGAGTGAGTAGTTGAATGAGTGTGAGTGAGTGAGTGAGTGAGTGAGTGAGTGAGTGAGTGAGTGAGTGAGTGAGTGAGTGAGTGAGTGTGAGTGAGTGTGAGTGAGTGAGTGAGTAGTTGAGTGAGTGAGTGAGTGAGTGAGTAGTTGAGTGAGTGAGTGAGTAGTTGAATGAGTGTGAGTGAGTGAGTGAGTGAGTGAGTGAGTGAGTGAGTGAGTGAGTGAGTGAGTGAGTGAGTGAGTGAGTGTGAGTGAGTGAGTGAGTGTGAGTGAGTGAGTGAGTGAGTAGTTGAGTGAGTGAGTGAGTGAGTGAGTGAGTGAGTGAGTGAGTGAGTAGTAGTTGAGTGAGTGTGAGTGAGTGAGTAAGTGAGTAGTTGTGTGAGTGAGTGAGCAGTTGAGTGTGAGTGAGTAGTTGAGTGTGAGTGAGTGAGTAGTTGAGTGTGAGTGAGTGAGTGAGTGAGTGAGTGAGTGAGTGAGTGAGTGAGTGAGTGAGTGAGTGAGTGAGTGAGTGAGTGAGTAGTAGTTGAGTGAGTGTGAGTGCGAGTGAGTAAGTGAGTAGTTGAGTGTGAGTGAGTGAGCAGTTGAGTGTGTGTGAGTGAGAGAGTGAGTGAGTGAGTGAGTGAGTAGTTGAGTGAGTGAGTGAGTAGTTGAGTGAGTGAGTGAGTACGTAGTTGAATGAGTGTGAGTGAGTGAGTGAGTGAGTGAGTGAGTGAGTGAGTGAGTGAGTGAGTGAGTGAGTGAGTGAGTGAGTGAGTGAGTGAGTGAGTGAGTGAGTGAGTAGTTGAGTGTGAGTGAGTGAGTGAGTGAGTGAGTGAGTAGTTGAGTGTGAGTGAGTGAGTGAGTGAGTGAGTGAGTGAGTGAGTGAGTGAGTGAGTGAGTGAGTGAGTGAGTGAGTGAGTGTGAGTGAGTGAGTGAGTGAGTGAGTGAGTGAGTGAGTGAGTGAGTGAGTGAGTGAATGAGTGAATGAGTGAGTGAGTAGTAGTTGAGTGAGTGTGAGTGCGAGTGAGTAAGTGAGTAGTTGAGTGTGAGTGAGTGAGCAGTTGAGTGTGTGTGAGTGAGTGAGTGAGTGAGTGAGTGAGTGAGTGAGTGAGTGAATGAGTGTGAGTGAGTGAGTGAGTGAGTGAGTGAGTGAGTGAGTGAGTGAGTGAGTGAGTGAGTAGTAGTTGAGTGAGTGAGTGAGTGAGTGAGTAGTTGAGTGTGAGTGAGTGAGTGAGTGAGTGAGTGAGTGAGTGAGTGAGTGAGTGAGTGAGTGAGTAGTTGAGTGTGAGTGAGTGTGAGTGAGTGAGTGAGTGAGTGAGTGAGTGAGTGAGTGAGTGAGTGAGTGAGTGAGTGAGTGAGTGAGTGAGTGAGTAGTAGTTGAGTGAGTGAGTGAGTAGTTGAGTGTGAGTGAGTGAGTGAGTGAGTGAGTGAGTGAGTGAGTGAGTGAGTGAGTAGTTGAGTGAGTAGTTGAGTGAGTGAGTGTGAGTGAGTAGTTGAGTGAGTGTGAGTGAGTGAGTGTGAGAGTGAGTGTGAGTGAGTGTGAGTGAGTGAGTGAGTGAGTGAGTGAGTGAGCGAGTGTGAGTGAGTAGTTGAGTGAGTAGTTGAGTGAGTGTGAGTGAGTGAGTGAGTGAGTGAGTGAGTGAGTGAGTGAGTGAGTGAGTGAGTGAGTAGTTGAGTGAGTGAGTAGTTGAGTGAGTGAGTGAGTAGTTGAATGAGTGTGAGTGAGTGAGTGTGAGTGAGTGAGTGAATGAGTGTGAGTGAGTGAGTGAGTGAGTGAGTGAGTGAGTGAGTGAGTGAGTGAGTGAGTGAGTGAGTGAGTGAGTGAGTGAGTGTGAGTGAGTTAGGTTTAGGGTTAGGGGTTAGGGTTTGAGTGAGTGAGTGAGTGAGTGAGTGAGTGAGTGAGTGAGTGAGTTAGGATTAGGGGTTAGGGTTTAGGGTTTGAGTGAGTGAGTGAGTGAGTGAGTGAGTGAGTGAGTGAGTGAGTGAGTGAGTGAGTGAGTGAGTGAGTTAGGGTTTAGGGTTTGAGTGAGTGAGTGAGTGAGTGAGTGAGTGAGTGAGTGAGTTAGGGTTAGGGTTAGGGTTTGAGTGAGTGAGTGTGAGTGAGTGAGTGAGTGAGTTAGGGTTAGGGTTTAGGGTTTAGGGTTAGGGTTTGAGTGAGTGAGTGAGTGAGTGAGTTAGGGTTTAGGGTTAGGGTTTGTGTGAGTGAGTGAGTGAGTGAGTGAGTGAGTGAGTTAGGGTTTAGGGTTAGGGTTTAGGGTTAGGGTTTGAGTGAGTGAGTGAGTGAGTTAGGGTTTAGGGTTAGGGTTTGTGTGAGTGAGTGAGTCAGTTAGGGTTTAGGGTTAGGGTTAGGGTTTGTGTGAGTGAGTGAGTTAGGTTTAGGGTTTAGGGTTAGGGTTTGAGTGAGTGAGTGAGTGAGTGAGTGAGTTAGGGTTTAGGGTTAGGGTTTGTGTGAGTGAGTGAGTGAGTGAGTTAGGGTTAGGGTTTAGGGTTTGAGTGAGTGAGTGAGTGAGTGTGAGTGAGTTAGGGTTTAGGGTTAGGGTTTGAGTGAGTGAGTGAGTGAGTTAGGGTTAGGGTTAGGGTTTGTGTGAGTGAGTGAGTGAGTGATGAGTGAGTTAGGGTTTAGGGTTAGGGTTTGAGTGAGTGAGTGAGTGAGTGAGTTAGGGTTAGGGTTAGGGTTTGAGTGAGTGAGTGAGTTAGGGTTAGGGTTTAGGGTTAGGGTTTAGGGTTAGGGTTTGAGTGAGTGAGTTAGGGTTTAGGGTTAGGGTTTGTGTGAGTGAGTGAGTGAGTGAGTTAGGGTTTAGGGTTAGGGTTTAGGGTTAGGGTTTGAGTGAGTGAGTGAGTTAGGGTTTAGGGTTAGGGTTTGTGTGAGTGAGTGAGTGAGTGAGTTAGGGTTAGGGTTTAGGGTTAGGGTTTGAGTGAGTGAGTGAGTGAGTGAGTGAGTTAGGGTTTAGGGTTAGGGTTAGGGTTTGTGTGAGTGAGTGAGTGAGTGAGTGAGTTAGGGTTAGGGTTTAGGGTTAGGGTTTGAGTGAGTGAGTGAGTGAGTTAGGGTTTAGGGTTAGGGTTTGTGTGAGTGAGTGAGTGAGTTAGGGTTAGGGTTTAGGGTTTGAGTGAGTGAGTGAGTGAGTGTGAGTGAGTGAGTTAGGGTTAGGGTTTAGGGTTAGGGTTTGAGTGAGTGAGTGAGTGAGTGAGTGGATGAGTGAGTTAGGGTTAGGGTTTAGGGTTAGGGTTTGAGTGAGTGAGTGAGTGAGGGTTAGGGTTAGGGTTTGTGTGAGTGAGTGAGTGAGTGAGTGAGTGAGTGAGTGAGTGATGAGTGAGTTAGGGTTTAGGGTTAGGGTTTGAGTGAGTGAGTGAGTTAGGGTTAGGGTTAGGGTTTGAGTGAGTGAGTGTGAGTGAGTGAGTGAGTGAGTGAGTGAGTGAGTGAGTTATGGTTAGGGTTTAGGGTTAGGGTTTGTGTGAGTGAGTGAGTGAGTGAGTGAGTGAGTTAGGGTTTAGGGTTAGGGTTAGGGTTTGTGTGAGTGAGTGAGTGAGTGAGTGAGTGAGTGAGTGAGTGAGTGAGTGAGTGAGTTAGGGTTTAGGGTTAGGGTTTAAGGTTAGGGTTTGAGTGAGTGAGTGAGTGAGTTAGGGTTAGGGTTTAGGGTTAGGGTTTGTGTGAGTGAGTGAGTGAGTGAGTGAGTGGATGAGTGAGTTAGGGTTAGGGTTTAGGGTTAGGGTTTGAGTGAGTGAGTGAGTGAGGGTTAGGGTTAGGGTTTGTGTGAGTGAGTGAGTGAGTGAGTGATGAGTGAGTTGGGGTTCAGGGTTTAGGGTTAGGGTTTGAGTGAGTGAGTGAGTGAGTTAGGGTTAGGGTTAGGGTTTGAGTGAGTGAGTGTGAGTGAGTGAGTGAGTTATGGTTAGGGTTTAGGGTTAGGGTTTGTGTGAGTGAGTGAGTGAGTGAGTGAGTGAGTGAGTGAGTTAGGGTTTAGGGTTAGGGTTAGGGTTTGTGTGAGTGAGTGAGTGAGTGAGTGAGCGAGTGAGTGAGTGAGTTAGGGTTTAGGGTTAGGATTTAGGGTTAGGGTTTGAGTGAGTGAGTGAGTTAGGGTTAGGGTTTAGGGTTAGGGTTTGTGTGAGTGAGTGAGTGAGTGAGTGAGTGAGTGAGTGAGTGAGTGAGTGAGTGAGTGAGTGAGTGAGTGAGTGAGTTAGGGTTTAGGGTTAGGGTTTGAGTGAGTGAGTGACGAGTTAGGGTTTAGGGTTAGGGTTTGTGTGAGTGAGTGAGTGAGTGAGTGAGTGAGTGAGTGAGTGAGTGAGTGAGTGAGTGAGTGAGTTAGGGTTTAGGGTTAGGGTTTGAGTGAGTGAGTGAGTGAGTTAGGGTTAGGGTTTAGGGTTAGGGTTTGAGTGAGTGAGTGAGTGAGTGAGTTAGGGTTTAGGGTTAGGGTTAGGGTTTGTGTGAGTGAGTGAGTGAGTGAGTGAGTGAGTGAGTGAGTGAGTGAGTGAGTGAGTTAGGGTTTAGGGTTAGGGTTTAGGGTTAGGGTTTGAGTGAGTGAGTGAGTGAGTGAGTTAGGGTTAGGGTTTAGGGTTAGGGTTTGTGTGAGTGAGTGAGTGAGTGAGTGAGTTAGGGTTAGGGTTTAGGGTTAGGGTTTAGGGTTAGGGTTTGAGTGAGTGAGTGGGTGAGTGAGTGAGTGAGTGAGTTAGGGTTAGGGTTTAGGGTTAGGGTTTGAGTGAGTGAGTGAGTGAGTGAGTGAGTGAGTTAGGGTTAGGGTTAGGGTTTGTGTGGGTGAGTGAGTGATGAGTGAGTTAGGGTTAGGGTTTAGGGTTAGGGTTTGAGTGAGTGAGTGAGTGAGTGAGTGAGTGAGTGAGTGAGTGAGTGAGTGAGTGAGTGAGTGAGTTAGGGTTAGGGTTTGAGTGAGTGAGTGTGAGTGAGTGAGTGAGTTATGGTTAGGGTTTAGGGTTAGGGTTTGAGTGAGTGAGTGAGTGAGTGAGTTAGGGTTAGGGTTTAGGGTTAGGGTTTGAGTGAGTGAGTGAGTGAGTGAGTGAGTGAGTGAGTGAGTGAGTGAGTGAGTGAGTGAGTGAGTGAGTGAGTAGTATATATAGTATAGTAGTTTTTAAAAAACGTGTAAATAACGTGTATATAAGCCTAAATATTGTTATCCAATGTCTACTGCAATTTCACATTAGATTGCTGGTTTGAAACTGAACTTAATGAATGAATTTTGAATTTACTTTTATTATTGTTGTTTTTGTTATGTTAATAAACATTCATTATCAAATCATGTCTGGTGTTTTATTCCTTTTTTTTGGATTCGCCAATTAAAACATAAAAATCAGACATTAGGTTAACTGCTTTATATGACAATATGTATGTGTTTTACGTTGTGATATGAGTTGGTGTCCCCCAAAATAACACGTCGGCATAACGGATTTTTTTTTCCAACCTTTTATTCAAACACAAATACATTCACTATAATAACACCATCAACTACAATCCAACAAATACAAAATTAAAACATTAATGTCGGCATAACGTGTGTTGGCTGGCATAGGAGCAACACTGTCTGTCACTCATGCGTGAATCTTCACGAACGAACCTGAAAATGGCGGTGTACCTAATAGAGTGTCCGGGTGACGTCACAGATCAAACAGCCAATCAGAAAGTGGGGGTGAGGGCGGGTGTGGCACTTTTCACTTAAACCAGCGGTGTCGACCTCCAGTCCTTGAGGAGCCGCGTTCCAACATGTTTTCCAAGTGACCCTCGTTAAGCGCACCTGCGGGAAAACTTTTAGCTTCTTTCACGTTCAAAAGGAGCTAAAAGTTTTCACGCACCTGCACTTAACGAGGGAATCACACGGACACTCCATTAGGTACACCGCCATTTTCAAGTGTACCTAATAACAGGCCACTTTATTAGGGAAATATCATGGTCAAAGGTCACTGGTGTCAAGCTCTAGTCCTCGGGGCCGCATTCCAACATGTTTTCCAAGTGACCCTCGTTAAGCGCAGGTGCGTGAAAAGTTTTAGCTTCTTTCACGTTCAAAAGGGGCTAAAAGTTTTCACGCACCTGCACTTAACGAGCGACTCACACGGACACTCCATTAGGTACACCGCCATTTTCAAGTGTACCTAATAACAGGCCACTTTATTAGGGAAATATCATGGTCAAAGGTCACAGGTGGCAAGCTCACTCACTCACTCACACTCAACTACTCACTCACTCACACTCAACTACTCACTCACTCACTCACTCACACTCAACTACTAACTCACCCACTCAGTCTCACACTCACTCACTCACTCACTCACTCACTCACTCACTCAACTACTCACTCACTCACTCACACTCAACTACTCACTCACTCACTCACACTCATTCAACTACTCACTCACTCACTCAACTACTCACTCACACTCACTCTCACTCACTCACACTCACTCACTCACTCACACTCAACTACTCACTCACACTCAACTACTCACTCATTCACTCACTCACACTCACTCACTCACTCACTCACTCACTCACTCACTCACACTCAACTACTCACTCACACTCAACTACTCACTCATTCACTCACTCACTCACTCACTCACTCACACTCAACTACTCACCCACTCACTCACACTCAACTACTCACTCACTCACACTCAACTACTCACCCACTCACTCACACTCAACTACTCACTCACTCACACTCAACTACTCACTCACTCACTCACTCACACTCAACTACTAACTCACCCACTCAGTCTCACACTCACTCACTCACTCACTCACTCACTCACTCAACTACTCACTCACTCACTCACACTCAACTACTCACTCACTCACTCACACTCATTCAACTACTCACTCACTCACTCAACTACTCACTCACTCTCACTCACTCACACTCACTCACTCACTCACACTCAACTACTCACTCACACTCAACTACTCACTCATTCACTCACTCACACTCACTCACTCACTCACACTCAACTACTCACTCACTCACACACTCACTCACTCACTCACTCACTCTCAACTACTCACTCACTCACACTCAACTACTCACTCACTCACTCACACTCAACTACTCACTCACTCACACTCACTCACACAGAGACACACACACTCACTCACTCACACTCACTCACTCACTCTCACACTCACTCACTCACTCACTCACTCACTCACTCACTCACTCACTCACACTCACTCAACTACTCACTCAACTACTCACTCACACTCGCTCACTCACTCACTCACACTCACTCAACTACTCACTCACACTCACTCTCACACTCACTCACTCACACTCACTCAACTACTCACTCACACTCACTCACACTCACTCACTCAACTACTCACTCACACTCACTCACTCACTCACTCACTCACTCATTCACTCACACTCAACTACTCACTCACTCACACTCAACTACTCACTCACTCACTCACTCACACTCACTCACACTCACTCACACTCACTCACACTCACTCACACACACTCACTCACCCACACTCACACTCACTCACTCACTCACTCACTCACTCACATTCAACTAGTTACTTACTCATTCACTCACTCACACTCATTCCCTCACTCACTCACTCACTCACTCACTCAACTACTCACTCACTCACACTCACTCAACTAATCACCCTCACACTCACTCACACTCACTCACTCACTCACTCACTCACTCACTCACTCACTCACTCACTCACACTCACTTACTCACACTCAACTACTCACTCACTCACACTCACTCACACAGAGACACACACTCACTCACTCACACTCACTCACTCACTCACTCACACTCATTCCCTCACTAACTCACTAACTCACTCACTCAACTACTCACTCACTCACTCACTCACACTCACTCAACTAATCACTCTCACACTCACTCACACTCAACTACTCACTCACTCACTCACAGTCAACTACTCACTCACTCACTCACACTCAACTACTCACTCACTCACTCACTCACTCACTCACTCACTCACTCACACTCATTCAACTACTCACTCACTCACTCAACTACTCACTCTCACTCACTCTCACTCACTCACTCACACTCACTCACTCACTCACTCACTCACTCACTCACTCACTCACTCACTCACACTCAACTACTCACTCACACTCAACTACTCACTCATTCACTCACTCACACTCACTCACTCACTCACACTCAACTACTCACTCACTCACACACTCACTCACTCACTCACTCTCAACTACTCACTCACTCACACTCAACTACTCACTCACTCACTCACACTCAACTACTCACTCACTCACACTCACTCACACAGAGACACACACACTCACTCACTCTCACACTCACTCACTCACTCACTCACTCACTCACTCACTCACTCACACTCACTCAACTACTCACTCAACTACTCACTCACACTCGCTCACTCACTCACTCACTCACTCACTCACACTCACTCAACTACTCACTCACACTCACTCTCACACTCACTCACTCACACTCACTCAACTACTCACTCACACTCACTCACTCACTCAACTACTCACTCACACTCACTCACACTCACTCACTCACTCACTCATTCACTCACACTCAACTACTCACTCACTCACACTCAACTACTCACTCACACTCACTCACACTCACTCACTCACTCACTCATTCACTCACACTCAACTACTCACTCACTCACACTCAACTACTCACTCACTCACTCACACTCACTCACACTCACTCACACAGAGACACACACACTCACTCACCCAACCTCACACTCACTCACTCACTCACTCACTCACTCACTCACTCACTCACTCACATTCAACTAGTTACTTACTCATTCACTCACTCACACTCATTCCCTCCCTCACTCACTCACTCACTCACTCAACTACTCACTCACTCACACTCACTCAACTAATCACCCTCACACTCACTCACACTCACTCACTCACTCACTCACACTCACTTACTCACACTCAACTACTCACTCACTCACACTCACTCACACAGAGACACACACTCACTCACTCACACTCACTCACTCACTCACTCACTCACTCACACTCATTCCCTCACTAACTCACTAACTCACTCACTCAACTACTCACTCACTCACTCACTCACTCACACTCACTCAACTAATCACTCTCACACTCACTCACACTCAACTACTCACTCACTCACTCACAGTCAACTACTCACTCACTCACTCACACTCAACTACTCACTCACTCACTCACTCACTCACTCACTCACACAACTACTCACTCATACTCATTCACTCACTCACTCACACTCATTCACTCACTCACACTCACTCACTCACTCACTCTCAACTACTTACTCACTCACACTCAACTACTCACTCACTCACCTACTCACTCACCCACTCACTCACACTCACTCACTCACACTCACTCACTCACTCACTCACTCACTCAGTCACACTCACTCAATCACACACTCACACAACTACTCACTCACTTACTCACACTCAACTACTCACTCACTCCCACTCAACTACTCACTCACTCACTCACACTCATTCACTCACTCACTCACTCACTCACTCACTCACTCACACTCATTCACTCACTCACTCACTCACTCACTCACTCACTCACTCACTCACACTCAACTACTCACCCACTCACTCACACTCAACTACTCACTCACTCACACTCAACTACTCACTCACTCACTCACACTCTACTAACTCACCCACTCAGTCTCACACTCACTCACTCACTCACTCACACTCACTCAATCACACTCACACACACTCAATCACTTACTCACTCACTCACTCACTCACTCAACTACTCACTCACTCACACTCAACTACTCACACACTCACACTCAACTACTCACTCACACTCAACTACTCACTCATTCACTCACACTCACTCTCACTCACTCACACTCACTCACTCACTCACTCACTCACACTCAACTACTCGCTCACACTCAACTACTCACTCATTCACTCACTCACACTCACTCTCACTCACTCACTCACTCACTCACTCACTCACTCACACTCAACTACTCACTCACACACTCACTCACTCACTCTCAACTACTCACTCACTCACACTCAATTACTCACTCACTCACTCACACTCACTCAACTACTCACTCACACTCACTCACACTCACATACTCACTCACTCCCACTCAACTACTCACTCACTCACACTCACTCACTCACTCACACTCAACTACTTACTCATTCACTCACTCATTCACTCACTCACTCACTCACACTCAACTACTCACTCACTCACTCACACTCACTCACTCACTCTCAACTACTTACTCACTCACACTCAACTACTCACTCACTCACCTACTCACTCACCCACTCACTCACACACACACACTCACTCACTCACTCACTCACTCACTCAACTACTCACTCACTCACACTCAACTACTCACACACTCACTCAACTACTCACTCACACTCAACTACTCACTCACTCACTCACTCACTCACACTCAACTACTCACTCACTCACACACTCACTCACTCTCAACTACTCACTCACTCACACTCAACTACTCACTCACTCACCTACTCACTTACCTACTCACTCACACACTCACTCACACTCACTCATTTACTCACTCACTCACACTCAATTACTCACTCATTCACTCACTCACTCACTCACTCACTCACTCACACAACTACTAACTCACCCACTCAGTCTCACACTCACTCACTCACTCACTCACTCACACTCACTCACACTCATTCAACTACTCACTCACACTCACTCACACTCACTCACTCACACTCAACTACTCACTCACTCACTCACTCACACTCAACTACTAACTCACTCACTCACACTCAACTACTTACACACTCATTCACTCACTCTCTCACTCACTCACTCACTCACTCACACTCAACTACTCACTCACACTCACACAGTCACTCACTCACACTCACTCACTCACTCACTCACTTACACTCATTCGATCATTCACTCACTCACTCACACTCAACTACTCACTCACACACACTCACTCACTCACACTCAACTACTAACTCACTCACTCAGTCTTACACTCACTCACTCACTCACTCACTCACTCACACTCACTCAACTACTCACTCACTCACACTCAACTACTCACTCACTCACTCACACTCAACTACTCACTCACTCACTCACCTACTCACTCACTCATTCACCCACACCCACACACTCTACTCACTCACACACACACTCAACTACTCACTCACTCACACTCATTCACTCACTCACTACTCACTCATTCACTCACTCATTCACACTGAACTACTCACTCACTCATTCACACTCATTGACTCATTCACTCACTCACTCTCTCACTCACTCACACTCAACTACTCACTCACTCACTCACACTCATTCACTCACTCACACACTCACTCACTTACACTCATTCACTCACTCATTCACTCACTCACTCACTCTCAACTACTCACTCACTCACACTCACTCACTCACACTCAACTACTAACTCACTCACTCAGTCTCACACTCACTCACTCACACTCACTCAAACTCACTCACTCACACTCAACTACTCACTCACTCACACTCAACTACTCACTCACTCACACTCAACTACTCACTCACTCATTCACCCACACCCACAAACTCACACTCAACTACTCACTCACACTCACTCACACACACTCAACTACTCACTCACTCACTCACACTCATTCAGTCACACTCACTCACTACTCACTCACTTATTCACTCACTCATTCACACTGAACTACTCACTCACACTCATTGACTCACTCAGTCACACTCATTCATTCACTCACTCACTCACTCACACTCAACTATTCTCTCACTCATTCACTCACACTCACTCACTCAACCACTCACTCACACTCAACTACTCACTCATTCACTCAACTACTCACTCACTCACACTCACTCAACTACTCACTCACTCACACTCACTCACTTATTCACTCACTCACTCACACTCACTCACTCAACTACTCACTCACTCACTCACTCACTCACATTCAACTACTCACTGAAAATGGTGGTGTACCTAATGGAGTGTCTGTGTGATTCCCTCGTTAAGTGCAGGTGCGGGAAAACTTTTAGCTTCTTTTGAACAAAAAAGAAGCTAAAAGTTTTCCCGCAGGTGCGCTTAACGAGGGTCACTTGGAAAACATGTTGGAACGCGGCCCCAAGGACTAGAGCTTGACACCTGTGACCTTTGACCATGATATTTCCCTCATGAAGTGGCCTGTTATTAGGTACACTTGAAAATGGCGGTGTACCTAATGGAGTGTCCGTGTGATTCCCTCGTTAAGTGCAGGTGCGTGAAAACTTTTAGCTCCTTTTGAACGTGAAAGAAGCTAAAAGTTTTCCCGCAGGTGCGCTTAACGAGGGTCACTTGGAAAACATGTTGGAACGCGGCCCCAAGGACTAGAGCTTGACACCTGTGACCTTTGACCATGATATTTCCCTCATGAAGTGGCCTGTTATTAGGTACACCTCATGGACACTACAATAGGTACACTACACGAGGTAAAAAAACAAAAAAGAATAAATAAATAAATAAGAAAGTGTAGTGTAGTGGAGTCATTCATATACCTTTCAGGTGCTTTGAATGACTACCCTGAAAAAATTCGAAATTTCTCTGCCAAGGTGACCGAATGGAATAATATTGGTCTGCAGTACAGGAGAGGCGGGTTCGAGTCCCGCTTCATGTAACATTTGGAAATCACACGGACTAATACAAGTGACTTTAACTTTAACTAATATGCAAGACTCGAACTCGGTTCTCCAGAACACAAGGCAAAAAGTCCCGCTCTGAAAACATTTACATATTACACAAAGCCATGTGAGAGATTCGTACTCGGTTCTCCTGAACCCAAGGCAAAAGCTTTAACCACAAGACCATCTCTGGATCTTCAAAACACGCTGGAGTTTTCTTTATGTAGATCAGTCGATCGACAGCCGAGAAGCAGTTGTGGGCGGGCTCGCTGACAAGCAACCTTTGTTGATCTTCCAAACTCGTGTCGTCATGATGCAATACTCATTCAAAACAGTTAGTTGTCACCAGTAGAGCTTGGCGAAATTTTTGGGGTCGTTTCAGCCTTCTTTTGGTTGCAACCAAATTTAAAATTTAAAACCACGGCAGAGAAGGTCAAGCTTTTCCATATCACATCTCAGTGAAAATGATTTCATCAGGTACGAACGTAAACACGAATGAAACGTGAGCGTCATCACTTGTTCAATCATCAAGTATTGTATTTAGCGTCCTCATGGCACGAACCATCTTATCGCTTTAAAAGACCGCTGATTAACCAGTTCTGAAATTCAATAATCAATTATACATGTTCATGATTAAAACATTATTCTCAGTTGTTTTTTTCCATCTCTAAACGAGGCAACGTCGATCACGGTGAAGTCCGAACAAGCATCTTAATCAAAACGGCATTGTGGTGCTAACTTAGCAAACGGCTGATAATCACACATTTATATTTATGTACATATTTTTACATTGAAATGTTTTACATTTTCAGCTCATAATATAAAAGCTTCCAGCTGGATTCTAAGACATGAAATGGAACATCATGAGATATACATGTTCTCTCACAAAAAAAAAAAATAGACAAATAAGCATTAATATTTCCCGTACATGTTTAAAAGCACTGATGTTAACGTTAACTCAGCCTTCACACAGTAAGCGAAAGTTGTTGTTGCTAAAGTGGCTATTTTTAAAGGTGCAATTGCAGCTCGTTCACCGCATGGTCGCTACCGTGACAAAAATGTGGCGTGCTTCATTGGAAGGTGAGAATTTTTCCCCCCCACATTTAAATGGATTCCAAAAGAAACGTCTGCTGGATTGACCACTGATTTTCTTTGAAGGAGCATTTCAAGTTCCAATTTCTTAGTTTCCATATTTAAAAATAAAAAGTGAAATGATTTGGGGGTAATAACTCCACGTAGAAGCATTTGGCGTGGCAGTTACGGGGGCGTCCCTGGTGAGGCGACGTCACCTTTCAACTCGCATCTCAACATCTGGATGCTAGCAGATGTTCCCCAATCATTTCTCGCAGAGGTCAAAGTTACCCGCTCTTGAACTCTCCTCATGTCACTTCCAAGCGTTTTCAAATCTTTTTATGCTCGCATTGGGGCATTTTTTATGGCAATGAGATGGAAACTTCAAATAGTTAGTTTTCGTCTTTCGTGTCTCACAAGCCAATGTAGATACTTTTGCACTGTGCAAAAATCATCTCTGTAATTCGCCACCAGGGTTGCAGGTGAGCTGGATGGAGCGAGATGATGTCACTTGTCAGCCAATTGCAGAAGACATAAAAACATTCACACCTACGGAGACAGCATAAATACAGTTTAGGTTGAACTGGGTTTAAAAAAGTAACAATATTTCATGTACTTTGATTAAATACTGAATTGCAGGCATTCTAAATAGTGTGGTACAAATACCAGTACAATAATGGTACGCAGGCGCCCTCTGGTGGTAGCTAAAATAATGACCGGAAGTGGTGTTTTTTTTTTTTTTACAGGAAACAGAACAATAACATTAGGTGTCCATACAATGTCAGCGTCGCGAACGAGTACTCTCATGCAGTGCATGCATTCTCATTTATCAAGCGATTTAGTACAACTTTATGTTTTTAAAAGGCTCATTATTGCCATTGTCCATTCAAAACATTTACTTGCCTGATTGTGACTTGAGTGCGACGCCGAGGGTCTCCTTAACTTGCACATCCGGAAGTGTTTAATCGGGCTAATATGCACAATATAAACTTATTTTACTTATTTTAATACTTTTGTGTACTTATTTTAGAGTTTTACTGAGTTTATCGGTCGTTTATTCGAACTAAGCACTCCATTCGCGTAACTAGCCAGATGCTTGTAGCATCACGCACTTCTTCGTGGTTGGAGGGTCACGCACTTCTTCGTGGTTCTTCTTCTTCGTGCGCTGCCAAATTCACAAGCCTGCGTCCTCCGAAAGTCGCACATGAGGTTAAAAAAATAAATAAGTAAAATTATTTGTTGTACAATACAATGGTTTTAAATAGTGCACTGTTTACTAATAAACAAATTAAGCTTATGGAAAAACTAATCAAATGTTATGTCTATAGAAAGGGGAACAATTTGTCTGACGCACATGTGTCGTGTAACTTCCAGCTTTTCGCAACCTCACATTGAAAATAGTTTGTTCAAATTATGCTAGAATGTGAAAAATATTTGAACCCTTTTCAATTCAATTCTTTCGGGAAAAAAAAAACAGGGGAACAATTCTTGACTGAATAAACCCATCTGGTTGTGCTGCATCACGCCCGAGCCCTTAGAAAGAGATTGCTTTTGAATATTTTGCTCGAGGCCGCCTTTGTGTATGTGTGTCTCCGGTTTGTTCCAGTGTGCCATAAATAATTTGCCTTCAACCTTCACTGGCATGAAAATGGAAACGTGCTGCTTATGAGACAAGAAGGGGAACAGTGAGCATGCGTTTTGAATGCCAATGTGCGCATGAATAATCAATGAGTGCGCATAAATGCTTGACCATTGACACCATGCACCGGACCATAAATATGCTCCATTTGCCACATGCGGATGTCAACTCGTGTGACGTCATTAACATACACACACATACTGAACGTTTCCTGAGCAACTATTTCAAAGCAATGAGTCATTCATGACCTCCTGGGCAGAGCAAGATCTGCCGTTAACCGCCGTAAAGGCTTGTCTGAGCGCCACCTAGTGACCGTCAACACTACTACACGTGGGGTGAAAGCCACAATTGAAACGCCTCTAAGATAATACAATAATGATCATTTATTTGGAACGGATGATATATTTATTCTCTTTTTTAAGACAAGCACTAGAAATGAAATGTATTGAACATGTCTTATTAGAATAAAATCCTCTACATAACTTAAGAGTAAAACACCTTTAGTATAATAATGTCACAGTTCCACCATTTATGTGACAAAACATCAATAGACAAAAATAGATTTTTCTCACAGGGGGAGCTGCGTCAATCGAAGGTAGAGAGCGTATATACGGTAGCTTCATGATTTCATAAAACATCGAAGTCAGCGATCGCAATGAGGTCGATTCCCGTTTTTAAAAAGTGCGCTTTTTTTTTCTGCATTCCGCGACGATTCCGAGCAAGCGAGCAAGCATTTGTGTTTCCACAGAAAAATATATCGGATGTTTCTATCGAGAGGTTTGGAGTAGACGTCACGCCGATGCATTGTTAAGACAATGTGTTTTCATACAAAGTGCTTCCAGTTTTGAGCGCACTGCAATGAGACATGCACAGTACATTGGCCATGTTTTTAGTCAGCTGCGTGTTTTTTTACAAAACATACAGAACCACACTAGAAAAAAAAATCTGTACACGTTCTTCAGCGTACCCAACTAATTAAAATTGACCTGGTCTTCCCTTGGGTTGTACGCAACTAAAACATGACAGCCATTTTGTCAAATTGAAAAGCTAAAGCAGAGCTGGGGAACCTTTGGTCTGATGTTATGTTGTTTTTTTAATTAAACTATTTTAGACTCCTAGGGAAAAAAATGCATTTATGTATTGACTCTTAGGTTCCACAGCCCTGGTTTAAATGAAAAAAAATCTTGGTAAAGATGACACTAGCAGCATGCCCCCCCTTCCGCCCCTTAGCGGCAGCTTTGTACAGCTCCAGCAGGTTCAACAGAAGGCTTAAAAAAACAGTCGGATGGTCTGGCAGAGGATAAAGTGCTGTTCTCCTTTGGCCCAACTGTGCATGGACATAAAAAGCCGCGAGTGTCACTCACGGACGCCGGAGTGTGTCCTGACTGCCGACTGATAAAAAGCATCCTGAGCCAGAGCCTTGGACAGCAGCCTGTGGCCGGCGTGCGGAACGGCGGCGGCGGAGGTTGACGCGGTGGTGTCCGGGCCCGGCGAGTACCCAGGCCCGGCTTGAGTGGATCTTGTGAATTTAGGCCGGGGCGCTGCGTAAAAGCCCCCCGCCGTGTGGTCGTAGCGCACGGGCCGCACTTTGGCGCTCTGAGTCCTTCTGTTGGGCTGAGAGGAAAAGGATCCGGCGTGTTCAGCACCCACCGGCGATTTGGCAGGGCGGTGATGATGGCGATTCTCTCGGGTGCTCTGCGATCGCTCGGGCTTCCTGAGGATGCCGGCTCGGGCGTTCTTGAAAGGGTCCGTTTGCCTTCTGTCGCTCAGCTCGGCAAAGCTGCTCTCTGGCAGCGAGGGGATTTTCCGAAGCGGCGCCTGGCGACGACGCTGCGAGGCGCTCTCGTTGACGAGGACGCGATGCGGCTGGGGAAAGGAGGGCGACGTAGCCTTGACGGCGCTTTGGCTTTCCCTTTTGGCGGCCGACAGCATCCCGTTTCCCGGATCCGACTTACTCCTTATGTGCATGATCTCTCTTCCCGTCGAGCCAGCCGGGGAAACCGGACTGTCGTAGGGAGACGTTATTTTACTCTCCTGCGTCTGGTAAACGACCAAGTCGTCGCTGTTCATGAAAAGTTCCCTTTCGGGAGGATGGCCGTGTCGTGGGGAGTAGTAGAACTCTGGCGGCGCTCTTTCCTTGGTGGACCGCGTCCTATAAGGCTGACCGTGGCGCATACTGTTACGTTGGAAAGGATCTAAAGCATCTCGGTAGTCGGTAGGGTTCAAATCCGGGTAAGGGTTGTACAGCACTTGTTGAACCTGAACGTCCTCAAAGTGGGGCTGGAGCAGCCTCTGATAAGCCGCCTCCTGCTCAGGATAAAAATCAGGGGGCAGGACGTCAGCGGCCAGCTCGTAGCGACTGATTTGCGGGGCGTGGAAGGAGCGCGCCCGCCTGATGGCGGGATGCAGAACCAAGCTGTCTTCGGAGCGCTGCCAGTGGCTTTGCTGTCGCTGGCCGGCGGCCGGAAGTTGCTCGTCTCGGTAGTAGCGTCGGTACTGAGGCGACAGGGGCGGTCCTAACCCGGAGGCGGTGCAGCGGCTCTCCGAGGACTGCCTGAACACGTGTCTCGGTCCCGAGAGGTGACGGGGCAGAGCGTCGGGACGAAGGCAGCGAGCGAGTCGTCCGGAGTGAAAGGAATGCGGGGGCCGATGGCTCGGGTTGCGTTGGACGTCGTCGAGCGGGCCGAGCGCTCTGTAAGCATAGCGGCGGAATGATGGAGACTGGAAAGATCGCGGGAGGACTTCGTCGATGGAGGCGGGCATGGAGGTCTCGGCCAGGATGGCGCGAAAGTTAAAGATGTTGATGGAGTCGGCGTTGGCGTAGACGGGGGAGGTCAAGGGGCTGCGCGGGGAGAAGACGGGCTCGGTGGGAGTGGAAACGCCCACGCTTTGATAGGTGGGCTCCTCCGGCGTGACGTCGCCGTGCCGCGAGTCCAGGCTGCCCGAGCCGAGCGGGCTGACGTTGGGCGTGAAGTTACTCTCCGCTTGCGAGTAGAGGTGCGCGGGCGTCTGCCACTGGGAGGCGCCGGCGTACGGCTGCGGGCACATTTTGAGATCCAGAGCCGACGGCCGAGTCGGCCTGTCCTGAGCTTCCTGCCGCTGGAGAGGGCGAGCCGGTTGGTTCCTTCTTCTCTGCGAGCCGCCGCTGGCCTTTTGCGCCGACTCGGCCAGCGCCAGAGCCAGCTTGCGGGCGGCGCTCGTCGGGGAAGGGTGAGGAGGGAGAATAGACACTGAACTCATAAGTCTATCTGCTCCTGGGGGGGCAGAAGACAAACAACGCTACAGTATGACAGGACAAACAAAGCTATGGTAAGACGTGATGGGACAGGACACAAAAGCTTTCATAAGAATCTACATAAACACGCTAACTATATACAGTGCATGCGGAAAGTATTCAGAGAACTTCATTTTTCCTCCCTTTTACGTTTTATTCCAACATGGGGTTTTGTGTTTGGAATTTTGAGGAAACCCGTTTTGGAATGAGCCCATGACAACAAAATATAGAAAAATGGAAGTGCTGCAAAATCCTTCCTGGATGCACTGTACAAGAAGTGCTGACTTTACAGGTGAGTCCTACTGACCTGGATCCGGCAGGGTTTGCGTGGAGTCCGTCAGCGCCGACGCCTGACTGGCCGAGCTGCGCGGGCTGCAATGTCCGTAAGGCGCTCGGAGCTCTTTCGCATCCGCCGTCTCCCCTGTGGGTTGCAAAAGGTGAAAAGTCGGAACATCTGCCGGAGATTTCCTCGCTTACCTTTTCGGAGCTGCGCAGGGCTGTTGATGTTATTTGGAGAAGTTGTGGCGTCTGACTCGTCCTTCCTGAATTTCAGTCCCTCCCTGTTGCGGGGTGCCCGAGGAGTCCCGGAAGCCAGGCTGCACTGGAAGGACATGGGGTCAAAGTCCAGCGAGGACATTCCGGCCACGGGCGGGTCCAGTTCGATGTCGTCCTCCGGCAGGGGAGGCGAAGATTCTTGGGTGCCGTTCTGACTCGACGGAGGTTTGCTTCTGATTCCGAACACGTCATCTCGGTCGGATGCGGGCACGGCCTCACTGATTGAGCGGGGACGGAGATGCTGGTACTCTGGAGGCTCGCCTAGAGAGGAAAAAAAATATATTTTGAAATCTTAAAAACATTTCTTTGCAGCGTGGGCAAAATAGACTCGATTACCTTCCAAATTGTGCAACGAGGTGAGCGATTCCTCGCTTTTGGCTGAGCGCAATGTGCCGCTGTCGCCTCTCCCGCCTATTTCGGCAAGAAAAGTGAATCGTGCGCGCCGATTAAACGGAAAATGAAAAAGGCGGCACGAGTCAGCGAGCCCACCTGGCAGTGCGATGCTCTTTATCTCGTTGGGCTCGCTGGGGTGTCGCTTCAGCTTACGTTTGGACACGGAGTGCGACTTACCCAGGTGGAAGAAGGACAGCCAGTTGCCCACAGGAGACTTCTTGGGTTTGCTCGGAGCCCGCTTGACACTACGAAACAGAAAAGGGAGGGGGGGAGCGATATCAACTCGAAACACGTCCATTGGGCTATGTCTGTGATGTCATGCTGGGCCGGTCCTTGAACGCACCTCTCCAGCGGGAGCTCAATGACCGTGTGGAACTTGCCCAGCAGAGCCCCGGGCCCTTCCCCGACCTCGATGTAGTCGCTGTGGCTGAGGCAGGGCGTGGTGGCTGGCGAGCTAAGCTGAGCCTGAGTGCGGGCTTGAGCCTCCTCCAGAGACAGCAGCTTGGTGGATGGCGAGCAGACCAGTAGAGACTTGGGTCTGGATAAGGTGTTGTTACCTAGGAGATACACGCTCCGAGTCAGCGCCACCTTGTGGAGCAATCAGATTTTTGCACTCACCGGCGCTTTCCCGAATGATAGCGTTGAGCTTGGTGCTAAAGAGCGCCTCGGTGTTGTTGAGGATGAACTCCACCACCACCGATTGGATGCGCACCTCCATGAAGGCCGCCGTGCCGCTGAAGCAGGCCGACTCGATTTGTTTGGACCTGCAACGCACAGCCAGAGTGTCTTAGTTGAGCAAAGCGACGAACACTTTAATGGCTGACTCACCTGAGCAAGTTTGGTGCCCACACGATGGCCAAGTTTTTCGTGTGCATGTTGGTGCTGGAACTAAAAGTGGCCAGATGGGACAAGTGTCTCATGAGGTACTCCAGCGTCCTGCACATTGAGTGTCATCATTATTATTATTTTGTTATTATTATTTTTTTGCACATGCAATCGCATTTGTAGCCACCAGAATGTGCTAGCGAGCTATGGAGCAGACCTGTAATGTGGAGGCGGCAGCTGCTGGATGACGTTGTGGATTTTAACCAGCCTCTCCTCATCTGTGGCTGCAGACACGGCCTCCTGGGAGCGAGACAAAGAGGCTTAGACTCCCATTCTCTCTTTTTTTTTAAATTTGTGTCATCAGCAACCACAGAAAAACTCACTGAGAATCTGTCATACAGCTGGTAGGTGAGCAGAGGGTTAGGAAGCTCTCGGAAGTACAACTTGCAGAGGGAGCCCACCGAATGGATGTCCTGTCGAAAGACATCTCGGCTCAGGTCGGGAATCTGCTCCGAGTCAAACTCGTGCCTGAACGTGGACAAATTAAAAACCATGATATAATGTTTTTTTCAAAACACATAAACAAATCCATTTTAAAAGCAACCTGAGTTTCTGGATGTTGGAGGAGATTCCAGAGAGCCTGTAAATTCCGTCCACCACGCCGTGCTTTTCGATGAACTCGGCGCAACTCTTCACAACCTGAGGGACTGAAGGCAGACACCAAAAGGAGCAATTTAGAGCCAGCTTGAAGGCAATAAATGTCTTTTTGTTACAGCCAACAACACAGCATGAGTCATTGCGAGCTATAAAATTTCATTGCACTGGATGAGGGTGGCTGCTGATATTAAGCGTGCCCCCCCCACCCCCGATTATGAATAAATCCCTTGAGAGGATTAAAAACCGACATGGAATTGATCCAACCAACACAAGCAGGCTAATGCCGATGCTCTCGTTTCTTGATCGACATTATTGAAATTTTATAGAAGCAATTTTTTCTTATCGTTTTTTTTTTTTTTATTCTTGCTTTCGTCGCAATTCACCTTCGTGTTCGGAGCTGTGGAGGTGTTCGCCCAAGTCGCAGCCGAACACTCGCTCCCTGAGAATGCCGCGCTGGCGAAGCTTCTGCGGCGGCGGCCGTGACTTCATGAAAGATCTCAGGAAGGTAACCAGCTTGCCGTGCTTCTTACATACTGTCGATGGAGAGACAAAAAGCCCACTTGAGTGCAATCTGTCTCATGTCCCAGGAGGAAGTTGGACATCAATTATGCAGGAAAGAATAAAGAGGGGCGGCGTACCTGGTTTGGGAACCGAGCTTTGAACGCTGGGAGGAAGCTTGTCGTTTATCAGCTCGACACAGTCGCTCGGGAAGAAACCAACCTGAGAAGTCCGTGGAAGACACATTTATTCAAGGTGATGTCAGGCCATCAATGTGGGATTTTTTTTTTTTTTAATGTTTCCAATCTATTTCTTATATTGATTATGACTGCAAATAAAATAAAATCCTCACCAGAAAAAAAAACTTATTTGATAAATAAAATTTTAAATTTTTCACTGGAAAAAAAAAAACATTTAAAAAAACAAAAACGCTTTACCTAACAAACAAAAAAAAAAAAAAAATCGCAAAATACCTCACCAGGAAAAAAAGAAGTGTTTTAAATAATTTTTTTTGACTTTGAAACTTTTGAAAAAGGAAGCGTATTAAATAATACAAAAAAAAATGCTTAAACTGACAAATAAAATCACAAATTTTCCACACCGGAAGAAAAAGAAGAGTATTAAATAATACAAAAAAAGTTGCTTTACCTGAAAGCCATGTTTGCCTCTCCACCAGCCTGTATCCTCTTTTGGAGGCATGTCGATGACAGAAACAATGTCCCCTACCTGATGACAAAAAATAAAATTACCCCAATTAAACTACAGCATAAATACTGAGCTCAACTAACAAAAGACTCAAACACAAATCCAGATATATTGATTTTTTTTTTTTTTTGTGCTGTTACCTCAAAGGTCAATTCATCGGTGGCCTGAGCTGTGTAGCGTTTGGTGACGTGGGCGGCGGCAATGGCAGGGACGTTGATGGACGCCTCCTCAGACACCAGCATATGGTTCCCCTTGTTGTCAATCTACAAAACATGTCCACACATTTACTATAAATCAACTTTATCCACACAAACACACACACGCTTTACTACCTCCATCCATGTCAGAACCGGACCACAATTGATCTTGTTGTCGGCGATGACAGAGAAACGGGACAAGTAGGTGGCCAACATCTTGTTTACTGCCTGAAGAGAAAAAAAATGTAAGTGTTAAGAATGTTGTGTTTCAGACTCGCCTGAAAATCCAAAGTGCCAATACCTGGGCCGTATCCTTGGCCGGGTCGTATTTGGGCAGCTCGGCGAGTTGTGAGTAGCGGCGGTCGTAGATGCACAAGTGCAAATGTTTGTCCAGCACACGAAAGTCCTCGTAGGACCTCTTCACCAGCCAGTTTCGAGCCTGGAAGGAAGACCAAAGCATTTCAAGATGTTGAAATCTTGACACGAAGCGGCGAGAGTACCTGGCAGGTGATCTGGACCAGAAAGAGAAGTTCTTTGGAGTCCTGGCCCCCCTTTTGGATTTCACTCTGCCCTTCTGCAAAGGCCAGCTAAGAAAGAAGCAGATCAAAAATAAAGGTAAATAAGATTAAAATAAGATTTTAAATAATTGACATCCTCTGCGGAGGCGACCTGGAAATAAATTTTAAAAAATGTATCCAGACAACATTTTGGTTACTCAGCTAAGGTGAAAAATTAAAACATTAATTGGAGCAGTTTCGTCCACTATTCATCAATCATGCAGTCACAAATAAATAAATAATTCTATAAGCTTTGAGCCTTTTTTTTTTTTTTACTCTGCTCCAACCAAACGTCCTCTTTAGTGATGCTCTGAGTGGGGAAGAAAAAAAAAAAAAAGAGTTTTGGGAATACATTGGCAGATGTGGAAGCAATGAGTCGCGGGAGCTTCTGGGTATTTATAACAGTTTGAAGCACATTGAGACGGGCTGTTACACAACGCGCGGCGACCCAGTTTACTGCTACGAGGCGGTGAACAGGAACACCGAGAAAATAAAAGAAGAACCAAGAAAAAAAAAAAATCAGCTCAATGTCTTGATGCATGTCAGCCGTGTGCAAAATTCCACTTGGGTGGAAAGTGTAGAAATTGCATTAGCAGCCAAATGTAGCGCTTCAAGCTGTCTTTTGAATTCTTTTTCAAATTTACAATGCAAAAAAAAGTTAAGAATCGGCAGTAAAAAAAAAAAAAATTCTTGGTTTGAGCCTCAACAAAAAATGAGAAAATCCACGCGCCATAATCCAAACAGTAATTAAACATACAAAGGGTATTAGCAGAGTTAATTGGAATGGCCCCACCTCAGCCAATTCTGAATAAACCTCAAATGGATCACTGCCAACTTGTTATGATGGCTAAAGAAAGAGTAACAAAAGCCTGATATGCACATCCACTGGACTGCCACCAATGTGTCATTCTTTGTTGGCCCTGCATCACATCCATGCATTATTCACAAACAAAATCAGAACAGTGCTGCAAGAATTTCAATCTCATTGCTTTTCTTTCATGTAATTTAGCAAAAAAAAAAAAAAACAATTGGTAGGCAAAAACAAAGTTGCTGACTTAGGTTATACTCCAAGTTTTCATGAAAGCATTAGCATAAAAGGCTACGCTAGCACAAGCCTGTGTTACCTGGAAGCAGATCTTTCTTTTGGTCCTGGACCTCCCAAAAGCTCCACAAAAAAAAAAAAAAAAGAAAACTCAAATGTTTGCTTCACAAACCGACGTTGCTCCTCGCTAGCTGGAAGCTGGTGCATGCTCTCCCATTCAAAACATCCAGATGAGACGAGGATGCTCCGCACTGTGTCTCAGACTCCCCTCCTCCCTGTTTTGGTGCCCCCTCCCCCTTCCATCCCCGCCTGCCTCCCCCTTTCTAAACAGCGCTTCTGTCTCGCCACAAAAGGCGACTTGGCAGTGAACGAATGCGAATCCTCGTCTCGGCCAAACCTGGACGCGGCTACCGTGAAAGCTGGCACTGCGTTTGGGGCTGTGAGGGAGATTGGAGAGGATGGAGGTGCGAGGGGGTTGTCCTCGCTGCCCTTGTCCGGTTCAGTGAGATCTGATCCTTCCAACCCCCTCCCCCCTATCTGACGTCACATCTCCCTCGCTGTGTGTACTACTGACACGTCGAAAAAAATCTCACCTGCTTTTCTTCCACCCTTGGCATGATTTTACAGCCGGGTCCAAACGGGCACATAGTTTGCGTGATTGTCCTTGAAATGCAGCTCCTTAAATTGGGATGCTGCCTCAAGCGCTAACCCTGCTCGTGTGGGAGGCAAGAGAAGCGCTTTGAGGCGAATGCTAATCACCCGATGCAACATTAGCATGCAAACAGTGATGCTGGAATTTTTCTACATGTCGAAAAGATTGTTTTTGGAAAGCAGACAATTTCGGCTAATTGCGTTTCAAGCTTGATTAGCCCAGATGCGCTTTTTAGAAGAGCTCGTGCCTCAACTTTCGCCAGCCGCGTTCGAGATGTCGACTTATAAAGTCATAAGCTGATTCCGTGTGGTTTATTCTCAAACTAATAGGCGAGATCACGGCTTTAAAACGGTGGTGGGATCTGGATTAAGAGATTATAACTGAGAGAGCTAACAAACGAGTGGGAGTGGCACCAAAAATAATAATAAGTGTGAAAAATAGTGGCGGTTGATATTTCTAGGCCTAAGTGGTCGAAAAAAAAAAAAAGTACTTTTTGTCAAGGAGGGCTTACCTCAACGTTCCCAAAGTCAGCAGTCTCGTAGTGGAAGTGCGCACATTCGGCCAGACGGGGAAAGTGACCCTTGGGAAAGGTCAACCTGCAAAGTACAACGGCATCAGTTCGCTAGTCTGATGCTGTGATGGAGGCAAAAGACGCAAGGGTGGGGGGGGCTCATTGCACTGGCCTGGATACGAGGCCTGATTTGCAGCCCGTAATAGCACGGAGCACCTACTTCTTCATGTTCTTGACCTTCATGCTCGCCGTGCTGACGCAGGAGCGCAGGAGGGGCTCGGCTGTGATGTCATCACTGCGCGCCTGCCACACAAATACGGACGCCGATTAACGTGGACAAGCGAAATCATCTTTGCACTAAAAGTCATTCGTCGCCTCCACACGGTCGGGGCATACAAACACAAAACCATTTTGTGAACAGGTTCATCTTGTTTGGTGTTTGCAATCGACCCGACGCCGTTTGCGATTCGACCCTTAACAGGCCCGAGGCACGTTAGCATTTGAATATTAAAACCAGTTAAATGGATTGAGCTGGTTTCGTCATCCCATACTCAACCAACTGGCTGGTCATGTCCACAAAAGAGAAGCCGCACTTAGTGTTAAGAGAAGCCGCACTTAGTGTTTTTCCTTCCAGCGTTACATTTCCCTCCGAGACTTTAAAACCACTCAGTTAACAGACGATAAAGGGCAATGACATAAGATAGACGACAAAGCGCGTCTTTGGTAAAAGAACACAACGTTCATGAGGCATCTTGCCAGTTGTATGGATGTGTACCTGTATCTCCCGTGGTTGTCCCTCGTCTACGGGGCTGCTGGGGGAAGCTTGAGGTAAGACATCATCTTTGTTCGGCTGAGTGAATGGTGTCGTGTCTCTGTAGGGAAACAAAATGGCCGTTGTCTCACCCCGAAGCAACATATTAATGGTGGTTTTATTATGACTTGTTAGTCAGCAAGCACAATTAAGTGACAAGCTTAATGAGTGCCAAAAAAGAAAAAAAAATGTCGTAATTTGCCAGTCAGCCAGCAGAGGGGGCAAGTGAGTCAACAATACGTGTCACCCTCAAATCATGACACTGCACTAGCATGGTTGAAGTCATTCGACATGTGACTGATAAGATTCGAACAATCTTGCCAGTAAGACATGACAAAGCCGAGAGGAAGTGCAGTCTCGCTGTGGCTTTTGTGTTCGGCTCACCTATTCAGCCGACCATAAAGGCGGCCAACCACCAGTCGAGCGCTTCACAAAAGACCGACTCCAAATGTGACTCAATGAGTTCGAAGGGGGGGGGGTCGACTTTTATGAGCAACAAAAAGGCGGAAGGCGTTGTCACACTTATTCAGGGTGATGAGCTCAGTGACATGAGAGCACACATGACTCAGATTGCAACATGAAGTCACAAACTGCAAATTGGCTGTGCACGAATGGAAGATACATTGATGCTTGCTGACTCCATAGAAGTTGTTGTGAGTGCAGAAAAGAAAAGATGCTCTCACCCCTCAAGGACGCGACGACTCTCTGGGTCCCCCCGGGGCCGCGAGGCGGCGGCATTCTCGATCACCGCGGCAACCACGCAGCCAGCCTCCATGATGCCGTGGTTCCGCGAGCTCCCTGAAACGCGAGGGATGAGATTAAAAAAAAAGGCGGGGAGAGAAAGAGCGCTTTAAGGCAGGTGGGTGAAGAGAAGAAGGAAGAGTGTGCAGCGCGCGAGCGCCTCCTCCTGAGGCGAGAACGCTCCAACTAATATGTGATGATGTCATGCTACGATGCTGCCAGCTGACACGGTGATGATGCGGAGGGGGGCGTCTACTTGCTGAAGGGAATGGAATAGGCTATGTTGGGGGAGCATGATACTTAAAATTAGCCTGATTTGGATGAAAGGGGTTAGGGTTACAACTTTGTGCGTTGTTTTATAAAAAAAACCAAAAAACAATTTGGCTTGTTTCATATAAAATATTTTGAGTTCATGTTAGGCTAGCTCCGCTAAAATAAAGGCAAATGAACACACAGCTAATGCAACTTTTGTGATTTGAAAATTGCATTTTACGACACTGAATGAGATCATTTTTTCAACCCTGATAGTAACCCTGTCGCACCTTGTAAGTGATACCAAAAGTATTTCTGGGGCTATTAGCTGGCTGATATGATTACTCCTTCTCTCTTCATGTCGTGTAAACAAACAGAAGGCACAGCGAAACCAGACTCTCTAATGCTCCTCTCCGCAATCTTCCCATAACTAGCTTTGCAATGAATGCTTGGCGACAAACAATGAGTGGGGGCATAGGGGCGCAAGAAGCACTAAAGGCTCCATTACATTTAAACGCTGAAGCCGTTCCAGGTCGTCACTAATCAGCATTGAAACGTTGGGAGTGAACTCATCACCGGAGCACTTTCCCACCAGGAACGTGGCTGGCTGGCTGGCTTGGAGCCTCGCTGGCTGGCTGTTGACGGACTTGATGACTCAGCAGAATGCAAGCAGGCGTACAGGACCAGACTGCGATTCATTTTTATACAAGCGCTTCAAATGCCTTTGACGTGTCGTTTGATTTAAAAACGCGGGCCTCACCTTGGTCTTGTCTTTATTTACAATATCTGCAATTACAGCGCATTCCTCGGGGGAAAAATGCAGCATACCAGTCTAATACTTGGCCTTGTCGACCAGCATCGCACGCCGAGGACAAAAAAAAAAAAGCTGTGTTCTAAAATGTGAAGGCTAACATCGACTGAAAAACATGAGCTTGACACACCCGTCAAGTCAAATGAGATATGTTTGATTTTCTTCATCAATAGTGCTACTCTCATTGAGCTATAAAAAGTCTACACACCCCAGTGCAAATGCCAAGTTTTTGTGTGATAAAAAAATAAAAAATGGCGGCAAGATAAACCATGACAGCTATCGTTGCAATTTTTTAAAAAATGGATCACATTGTAGACTCGAGAGCTTCAGGCAGATAAAAAGGCTCGTACCGATAAAGCCGAACATGAAGACGTCATCGTCGAACAAAGCGCACGTTCTGACACGAATGTAACATTACATCGTATCTTCTGCGGCAAAGCAGACGCCACCACGGTTCTGCTGGTCCTGAAGCAGCAACAAACAAGACAGTCTTCCTGGAAGGAACCCTTTGAAGCACCAATACTTAAAAGGTGTTTTTTTTCTTAAACCCGCATTGAAAAAAAACCCGACATCTATCTGATGGCCTACATGGCAAAAAATAGGACGAGCTTACTCCATGCGGGCTGTTTATGGAACGTGTTTCAGCTGCTGCTGTCTTGACAGGACGAATGTCTACCGACATATTTTCTCAGCGTAAACATGAGCAGATGAGCCCGATTAGTCACGGATATATTTCTCTGATAGTCCACCAAGAATGTATCCAAATGCTCATCGATACCGCATCGTGATGTAATCGGTGTAGGAGTCAACGAGAGTCTTGGCAAAAGTTGTCTTTGTGGTCTATTTATAGCGCGGTGGGATTACATCGTCATCTCGGGTGAGAGACGGACGGACGGGCGTGTTGATTAAATATTTGTGGCTTTATTGTCCACAATTTAATCAGAGCGTGCTTAATCGCCGTGCACCCTGCCCTTGGTGTGACGACGGGGCGATTGAGCCACCGTGTGAGCCGACATCAAGTTAATCTGGCAGATTTGGAGAAGATTACGTGATCGTACGACACCCCCCTCCCTCCCCCCTGCACTTGAAAAAAATGGCTGAAAAGGAGAAGGGGCGGGGAAGACGGTGCCTCGGGCAGATTGAGCGAGTCAAAAGGTTTCTGGGAGGCTTATTACCCTCCTCTCGCCACCTCATCCTCAGTCTGGAGTCGTCGGCGTGGACGGGAGGGGTTGCCATGGTAACCGGCGGCCTCCTCTACACCGCGGGGCCCGTGTTGACTGCATTCCGCGGTGCACTCTTATTGAATTACTGGGCGCAGCCACAGTGTGCTTAATAATTTGACTATATTTCCTTGATTGGCGATCGGAAAAATTCACGGAATGGGAGCGATAAAGGTTGGGAATCACCACATGGTACTGAAAAAGTCAATAAAAGTTCATTACAAAAAATCTGATACTACCCAAGACGCACCAAACGACTGCTTTAGCAATCAATTGCTCCGTCAATTATTTTCCGATGAATCCAATTTTTTTTTCATCTATATCTATTACAAAAACCATAAAAAAATTGTAAATTTGGTTTAACATAAAGCTAACAATTCTGCTTTCACAGCGCACTACATACAATTTAGAAATTTAGAACAATTTTAAGTTGACCAATGTCTAAATGATTCACCGACTATCAAAATAGCCGGATTTATTGTCGGATCAAGTGATTCATTCTCACACCTTGTCACACCCATTTAAGTTACAAAATCCCGGACAAACAATGACACTACTATATTTCTCAAGTTTTAAAACGTGACTTACGCGCTTTTTTTGGTCACATGTCTATGTTTTGTCATTTTACATAACATACTCGTCCCAAGTGGCCTTGATCATATATAAGGTTGCATTTTTTTGGTTGCTGTCTATTAAAATGATTATGCATAATATTGCAGACATGTACAGGAACAGGAACAGCGAGTGTGTGTGTGTGTGTGTGTGGGGGGGGGGGGGGGGGCGAACACTGATAGGTAGTATTACACTATATTGCTTTAAGTGTCAAGTGGCCGGTTACAGCTAACTGGGTTAACTTCTTTGCAGGTGGACTCTGACCTGGCGCACCAAAGCAACAGCTGTGTCCTCCCCCACCCAACCACCCACCCACCGACCACTCACCTTGCCACATTTGCTGCTCTTTCTGGATGACAACGTTTGTGTGCATCGACTGTGCAGTCTAACGTGTGTGTGTGTTACGTGATGTCATGACGGAAGGATGAGGGCGGCTTCGTGCGTCCTCCTACCTGCTGCGGCCGGGTGTCCTCCGCTGGTCTAAACCGCCGAAGGGAGCAGCTCCTCGGCATCCGCCAGGATGTAGTCGACATGGCACTGCATCGACGCCCGGCGATAGTGTCCGCTGTTGACAACGTCCAAAATCGGAATGAATAAAAATATAAAACAAAACAAAAAAGGCAAAGGAGCTCCTGCCTGTCTCCTGAGGTGCTTCTCCGCTTACTGGTGTGTCTTCACTGCACTCTGGCACGGGAGCGCGCACGGCACCGCCTCCGTGCCCGCGCGTCGGATGGATGGCGCTTGCTAGCGAACGCGCGGGTGGTGTTTCCCACGCCGAGTCACTGCCGAGGAATCAGGCTGTGAAGTAGATGAAGGCGTGGGAGGGTCCGTTGCGGGGGGGGCTCAGTTTCGTAAGTGTCCACAAAGCCTAAATGAACCTTTATCCAGCACGAGCGCGAACGCTTACATAAGCGAGTGTGTAGGTGGGAGGTGGCTACCATGCTAATACTAGCCGTAGTTTGTAGAAGACAGAATGTCCCCAAGTTATTTACCGAGTGGCTTAAAAGGTGGTTACCCCAGGTGTGTGCACATACTTGTTAGTGTGTTTGTTTCCCAGCATGCCTCTGGGCTCTTGAATTTGAGTAAAAAGCACAAAGGTCAAAGGTCATTCTCCTTGGATGTATTTGTTTTTCTTGCTCCACCCAAGCCTCCTTGTAATTAGCTTTTCCTTAAAAAAAAAACAAAATTAAACATTAACTACAAATTTAAGATGTCTGCATTAATATTTAACTTTGAATAAATGCGTTGTGCTTTGACAAGAGGTCATGTTGACAAAAATGCACAACACTTACACCCGGTGTCTAGTATGTGAACTACACTTTATGAACAAAATGATTGAGATTGACCTCTTCTTCAATTAATCGTAATTTGGAATTGACACCTCAGATGACTCTTTATCTTCACAAGACATTTAGACAAAAGCGTCTTTTCCAACTTTGTTCTCCCTCTTTTGTAACAAAAACAAAGTAATGTACAGCTGTCAATAAAGAAAGTACAACAGGAACGACCTCTTTTGTCTTTTTTATTATGTCAAAATACAAAAATTTGAGAGAAAAATTCCTTATGGGACTAAGCGTTGGACATGATATGGTGACATGAATGTGTTCATATTCTCGCAGGCCGCCCATGTGGCGAGGATGAGCTGAGATGGTGCGCTCATTCGGCAACAACTAGCGCTTGTGGCGCTTTTTCTTCCCTTAAAAAGGCCGAAGGGTTGGAACCAGGCCAGAGTGAGTTTTTTTTTTTTTAGCTTGTTTCTGTTTCCTTCACACACACTCAGACACGCGCGCACAGACACACACACACAAAAGAAAATGATTTTACAGATGCCACTTGACAGCGGTGAGAAAAGTAATACAAATATCATACATAAGGCTTTGGTACAGCACCATACAGTATGAGTTAATTGCTCACAATGTGTCCATGTTAAACCTGATGACATGACGGAACAACAAAAGAGTAAATAAACGAGTTCATTGCGCCAAGATATTTACAAATGTGGATTTTGCACCCGGAAACAGAATGTAAACGTGATGTACAGCACAGAGTGGAGAATGGAAAATGTTCCTCTGAAGCACTACGTGGCTTACTTGCTTGATTATGAGCATTTTACGCTAAAACAGTTAACAATGTAGTGCTTTTTTTTTTTTATTGTAGCCTACAATAATAAGAATCATAATCATAATACATTCTAGTTCCTCAGTGCTGGTACACATAAAAAACAGAGAATATAGAAAAAACTACATATTATTCTAGCTTTCTGTCCATTTAACAACCAGCTCAGATGTCCGTGAATGATTGCTAAAGGTTGGTATTGTCTCTACATGCAAGATTAATACAATAAAAAGAATTGTATCATTTGTTTTAGAAAGTATCAACTTCCGACAGGAGCTAGTGAAGCAGAGAAGTTGTGACCGAAAAACAAAAACAACGGAGCTGACAGTACGTCCAAAGCAGCCATCTTTAACGCTGTACAAGATTCTTTTGGAGAATGCAAGAAAAAGAAAAAAAAAAGATCTCGGAAGACGAAATCCGTTTCTAGAAGAAGAGGATGTGGCTAACCGGTACAGTACGACGAGGAATACGAGACCCTTTGCGACGTGACGTCACACCACCGTCTCCTGCACTTCACTTGTGCCCAAAAAAAAAAGCCATTTCTTTTTTTGCTAGTTTTGAACTCTGGAGCGCAATGGTGGTTGGTAGAATAACTGCGGTTATAAATTGTGGGAAGTGCGTGGATTAAAAAGCATCTGCGGAAGTGCGGACACGGTGTGACGTCATGGTGGAAAGGTTCCATCGATAGTGGTGTGGCGAGAGACGCCCCTGCAGTGATGTGCTTGAGAAAAAATCGCTGCTAACGTGAGATGGTAGACCTACAAGTGAGTCCCCCTCATTTAGGCTGGGTTCACACTCGATATCAGCACTACTTTTTCGAGAGGGTACCTTGGAAGCACGGACGCACGCACACACATACACACGCTATAGAAACATGTTGAGGTCATTTGAAGATCACAAATCTAATTAGGGTCTTTTTTTGGCCCACGTTTCGGAAGCGTACACAATTTTTTTATGATTGACGGCTCTAGTTTTAGCAATCCCCCCCCCACCAGAAACACAAACAAAAAAAGAGGTTGTCGTTTTCTAATCTACAGCACCACAAAGTTTTGAACGTAGCACCAAGTTAGAGTGCTGAGAATCCGCTGAGCAAATTTAGATTTATCAGAGGGATTTTTATTTTTTTCTAAAGAGAATCTTAGGTGGACTATCTTTGTTTGCCACTTATATTGACATGTAGAACAATTACACACTCTTCCACTAGATGGCAGAAGTTACAATGAACCTGTGTATCCACTTACTGCCACTCGTGCGAAAGAATATTAGCTAAAAGGCTAACATTTTATTTTTTGTGAGTAAATTCAGAGATCATCATTTCGCTAAAATTGGTTAAAATAGGAAATTTGATTGATGGGATTTTATTTTTGAGGCCACATCACCCAGCCCTACTGTCACAACTTTTGAAGGCTCTGCGTGAAAGCGCCTACCAAAGTTCTGGAGCTTAACATTTTCACGGGATGAAATATACAAGCAGAAGCAATACATCGTACGTTGCTAATATTGTTACGTTCACTCCTCTGGGGGTAAAACCATGTGCGCTAAAAGCGTGACAAACGAGGCACCTTTAAATATTTCCACTTAAAGCCGTACTGTAAGCAAATACTGTTTTTTTTTTTGAGTGTTTAATATATTTACCGTATATAATCTAATTTCTCTCTCTACATCTCGTCATTTTTGTACATCCTCATTACAAGAAGGTCTTCCCGTAAAACGCGGGTTCTCTTTACAAATACGATACATGTACAGTACATAACAAATATAGATCTTTTTTCCGTTCTTCTTAAATTTCCGTTTCATATTTTGCGTGGGTGCTCACTTTCAGGCAACCATCAGCTTTGACTTCTCATCTGTGGCATATTTGCATGATTGAAAAAAGTATTTAAAGGAAAAGAGAGCTCGTAAAGGGGCCTAACAGTACCGAACGATTTGGCCTGGATGCAGGCTGCGCTTTAAAAAAGAAAAGAAGAAAACAACGGTCATTCAATGCACTGCGACATCGCGACATTCATTTCCTGTACAGCGAAAAACGTACATTCATTATCGGCTAGTGTCAGAAAATTAACAAACATACAGAGTAGTAGCTGGAAAGTAATGTATGGTTGTTGAACAGTCGTGCTGTTGGTTGCGGTTAAGCACAGTGGACCCCCGGGACTCGGACGGGATGTTTTGGGGTGGTTTGTTTGTTTTCTTTGGCTTTTTTTTTGTGTATCCATAATGATAAGCCAAAGAGACAAATGAAAATGACAGTAATAAAACATCAAAACAAAACATTGCCAAAGACTTTTACATTTGTATTTTCAGACTTTTTGATGGAGTTGATGTTAGCCTCAGTTGCTAGCTGCTAGTGAGCCGCTGCTACTCTGTTTCTGCATTTACAGGGAATTACCTATTGATGCAAACAATAATTCAATGCTATGCTAATCAACGCAATGCTAATCGTCATTAATTATGCCGTGCTCTTGTTAAAGTTTCCATGCTAACGTTTTTATGTGTGTCGCGAGGTGCTGCTTAGCTAGTAGCAGACTGTCTAGTCAAGTCTTAATCAATAATATCTATAGAGTTGGATCATTATATATTAAGATTGTGAAAAACTGTGTTGAACTTCTTTCATAACATGAGTCCCGAGGGTCCGCTGTATTGAATTCATTGCTTTTAGGACTTTCCAGCTTTATGAGGCAATTGTATGCTTGCTAAATTTCTACTGAACATGCAGCACCTTTACTCCGTCTGCATGAACTTTTATTTATTAGTTTATTTATTTGCCTTTTTTCCCCTTTTGGTAGCCCTGCGCATTTCACGTCTACTCGGAAATGCGCGGTGAAAACTATAAAAAGCCAACAAAGAAAACAAAAAGGAGTCATGCTTCCTCTCTGGCATAAAACAGAACAGTAGTATTGGAGCCCTTCCCGACGAGACTAATGCGAGAAGGCGACGGAAAAGGCAAGTCGAAGCTAGAAAAAAGACAAGCGCAAAGGCAAAAAAAGGCACCTCCAGATGTGCCACCAAGTGAAATTCATCCTTGTCAACATTTTACGATTGGTCACCCTGTTCGTCTAAAACCTCCCGACCGTCGGCAGAGTCCGTCCTCGTAACATCGACACATTAAGACACGGTCTCAAGTGGATAGTACCGCTAAATAAACACAAGCTAATAGCGAGAACCATACGCTAGCTAACGTGTCGGGGAAAACGAAACAAAAAAACGAGCACATTGCGTGACCCAAACCTTAATATTCTTTTTTTTTCTTCCCCGTATGTAAAAAGGTCAAGTACGTACAGTATACCACAAGAATTACAGCAACTCTGCGTTTACTCTGAGGTATATTTGGTGGTAAGAACCCTGTGTTTAAATACTGACACTATTTGTATTGTAGGAAAAGTTGGTGAGTCGTTGCACCGGGCATAACAGTACACTGTATCACTGGAAAAAATATATGGACCCCCCCCTCCCTCCCCCACATTGCCCGCCCCCTCCCTCGTGAGTGAAAAAAAAAATTATTACTGTAGTACGGAACTTCACTCCCTTGTTTTGACTATTTATATACATGATATATCTTTTCAAGTGAGATGGAGGGAAGCCAAACTAAATGTTCATGTACTCACGTCGATGCCTCCGTTGGAACCCCCATCAGCTCGAGAGATCATACGAAAGCTATCGGGTTGATACTAAGATTGGGTTGTAGGGGTGGGGGGCACAGCGGGCTTGAAATGGAGTTCAACAGCTTGGCAGGCCCCTCGGGGTCAGCGGAGGGTCCCGTAATTGGGGCCCTCCGAGTCGGCGCCGGTCAGGATGCCCGTCTGGTCTTCCTCGGAGCGCCCGCGATGCAGCAAGGAGGCCAAATAGAGATAGGGGTTCTTCTTGGTTTGCCGTTTTCTCGTCCGGTCGAGTAACTCGTCCCCGTGGGGCGTCTGACATGGCTGCTGGGTCTGAGAGGGAGTCGCACCTGAGATGGGAGGGGTGGGGGAGACATCTGATCTAGGATCCGAAAAACGATCTTCACCGATAATGATCAAAACTCACCGGTTCTCCTCGCAGAGGTCGCGTTGTTATTATTGTTGGTGGCCACTCCTTTAGCTTTAGTGATACAGTGGTGTAGCAATGCCGGGAGACTCTCAGACCCAGCAGCAGCATCGCTAGCCCCACCTAGAGGCTCCCTGGGAAGAGCATACAGAAAAAGAGAGAGGTACACCACACGGCGTCCTCGCATTAATCCAACACTCGGAGCCATCGTAGAGTGAAAATACAGAATAATGGCGGCACACCGGTCGGACTGCTACTGAGTGGTCTGAAAAACTCCACATTAGCACTGACGGATGATAAGCGTTAGACACAACCAGGTGGGACAATAAAAGACGGAGAGGAACAGTTGACGCACTTGAAGCAGTCGTTACACAAAGGACTTGATTTTGCTCGGATTGAAATGTGTAAATTTGTTGCTGATCACAATTTGCTTCCTGTTCATAAAAAAAAATAATATGCCATGAGGGTTTCCGCCTTTACATAATGACTGCTTCAGAAAAGCTAAATTGATCACTTCCTATTCATGGAAAAAAAAAAAAAAGAATATGTCTTAATAAGGATGGACAGAGAATAAAAAGGTGGCAGATTAGCTAAAATATTTTGATTTCATGATTGACACACCTCTTATGGAATTGATCCTTAATTACACTAGATAAAATCATTGGAATTGTATTTATTAAAAGATTTGAGATGGGGAAAAAAAGAAACGTCTACTCTAGTGAAATCACGACATGTGGGCCGGCATCTTGTTGGCATGCAATGTATCGAATGGCTAAATTCTAGTTGCTGTTAAAAGTCAGTATTCCGCATAATGACAACCCTGGTATGGAAACAGTGAGCCGAAACTAACAACTAGTAGCCTGTAACTAGTAGTGGCATCTTGTTAAAGCTTCACATACTTTTTTTCTTTTAGCTGTATGTGCTTTGTGATTGGCTGGCGGCCAGTTCAGGCTAAAGAGTCAGTTGTAGTCAGCAATAATAAAAATTTTTTAAAAAATCCTGTCCTGCTCTGCTTTGATGCCCATTTGTACACATTGCAGAACAAGAACAAATTGCAAACCAGCAAAATGGCCGCCCACATGCCCTTAAAAGCCCATCCTTGGAACACGATGGATAGATACACCTTTAATAAGTACATTTCCAGTCTTGACAAAAAAGGATCGAGTTGGTGTAGTTTCACTTATTTATACCTATTACAACTTATTGAGCTAACATTTAACTCATTCATTGCCAGATTTTTGACGGGTTTAGCTGTCCATGGTAGTGAATGAGTTAAATTGAGGCTCAAAGTGGAGCCAAAGGGCCGTATTGAGTGGAGTGAGGTCAAGTTTGTGGAGCCCCACATGGATTAACTGATCTTTTTAGGGATGGCGTCCATGGCTTGCTGCTGTGGAGAGAGAGAGCAAGAGGTATTAGCAGAGAGGGGCGGAGACAAAACCGGTGTGGGAGGGGAGGGGGGGGGGGCACGGCGTGCTGGCTTCAAGCGCAGCACGTTTTCCATATAGACACGAACACGGTACAGCACACGTCGATCGACATGAACACTGCGGCACAAGAGGCTTCACCATGCCGACGGGAGGAGATGGCAGGAAGAGGAAAATGGCCGTTAAGAAGGACGAGTCACATGACGGCAAAGAAGGAGGATGGCCATTAAAAAAAACGGTCACATGACGGAAGGAAGGAAGGAAAGAAAGCACAAATGTGAGAGAGAAGTCAAGTTCGTCTTGTTATTTGCTTGGTCGTATAGAGAGAAGTTTAGAGAATGCATGCATGGCATTTTGCACATGGAACAAATCTTTAAAGGGGAATACTCCTTTCTATCATTCAAGTGCGTCCTCTATTGATTCAAGGCTGTTTGTTTTTCCTTTTTTTTTTTTAATTATTTATGCACAGGTAAACATGTCAAGCAAAGCCACTGGCAAGCCTTTAATGGCGGCAACTTGTGCCGCGGCAGGCTTACATTGGCCTTAAGACACAAATGCGCCCTGCGGCCATGATGATTACAGTATTAGCAAAAAAAAATGGCGCTCACTTGAATCCAGCACAGAGGCACCACCCAAAGCGATTCCCCTTTAAAGGAGAGAGTGATTCGAGCCCTCCACCTGCTGACCCCCTCCCCTGTCAAACATGGGTCCGACCCTTACCTATTGCGGCGTGGTGGGCCGGGTCACAACGCTGCCCAGATAGCTGAGATCAATCAAAGACAAATCAGGTAAGACCCTCGCCCCGCTAGCAAACAGCAGTCTTATACACTGCTACAACTTCCCCCGTCTGGGGACCATTGAAACGCACCAGCCGGTCCTGGCTCGATGCTTGGCGAAAGGGGCCGCTAACATCACGGGGGCATATATACGACATTTTTGTAACTGAATTACCGCGTATGGTATCGCGGATGTATTAGCATGTTTTCGGAAACAAATCCAAAGCTGTCATTTCCGTAGGCGCACCCGAAGGCACCGTTCAGTTGTAAGTGGCGAGGTAATTTCTTCCGAACGCGAAGATTAACCAAGGTAACCGAGGACCAACTACAGACATGAAAATAAATCTGAAAATATACAATTAAGTAGTATGATACATTTTGGTACGCTTATTATCTCAACAGTGGTATCTATAAAGACAATTGTTGTAAAGACAGTTACAGTAATCTGTATTACACCTGATGGCAACAAATTTGTGTTTGACCTTTATACCGTGTTTCAAAACGACTTTTACCTGTAGTAATCGCTAAAATGCTTCAGCTGAAGGTTTCGCTACATTTTGTTTTATTATGTATACGAATCTCTATTTTATGGGTCAATATTATCTCAAAAATGTGCTATCAAAAATACATTGTCAATTTGAAATGGACTTTTTCTCAGGACGAAGAGATTAATTAAGATATGCGTGCTCAATGCTATTACATGCCTTCTGCATATTAAAGAACAATATGCGTCCTAATTACATCTTAACGGAGCCATTGGAAGTCATATTGACTTGGAAAATATAGAGCAGACAGGGAGAGACTATTCTCTGGTGGAAGGATCACCTACCCTGAGGCTGAAACCTGGAGCTGGGAGGGTTCTGAGGGTAGCATCTCCTCCTCTGTCCTTCTCTGGGATGGCCTTTGCCCGAAAACGTCCCTGCCCTCCGACGGGGGAGAGGGGGACTGCGAGGGGTAACTGGCTGCCGTGGAGGCGTAGGACATGTGGGCGCCGTGGTAACCAGGGCCGGCCTGCTTGCCGCCCTGACTCGGAGTGGGCGAGGCGGTCAGGGAGGACCTCCGGGAGACGCCGGCCGAGGTCTGCAGGCTGAGCTCGGCCATCTCCAGAGACCGAGAGGTGCGGAGGATGCCGGGGCGTGGAGGCGGGCGCACGAGAATATCTGGAGAACCCGGCTGGGTGCTAAGCGGGCTTTGAGAGAGCGGGGACAGGCGGGAGGGTTGGAGCACTAAGGGGGGCAGGCCGGGGTCGGCTCGGCGCCCCGCCCTCGGGCTGAGCCAAGACTGGGGGCTACTACTGGGGGCTGTGCTTGGGCTCCCTGCGCGGGCTGCCGAGTCAGGGTAAGGCAACACTGGTACGCCCACTCCGTGGGCCGTGTGTCTGAGCTGGCCGAGACTTTGGGCCTGTTGCATAGCTAAACGCCTAGCCGGAGGCCCCGGGGGCCCGGCTCTGCCCGGGGGAGCCACAGGGACCTCCAGCTGCAGGAGTCTCGGGCTAGTCGGATCCGTCATGGGAGGAAGGTGGAGGCGACCGGGCGGGAGCGAGTGAGAGGCGTACGAGGGCGGCTCGGCCATGTCCGGAGGATGATGTAAAGGATGGTGCGAGGCGAACATGAAGCGTGGACCCTCCAGACCCAGGAAGGGTAACGCGTGAGGCTGCCAACTTTCAGGTGAGCGAGGGGGAGGGCTGTGAGACAGAGAATGGCCGGAGGCGGTGTACTGATGGTGCTCCATCTCTCCGCTCTCCTCGGGGATAGAGGGATAGCCAAAGGGCCCCTCGGCGGTGCCCGGCGGGGAGGACAGAGCGGAGCTATGCGGGCTGACGTCGGGCATGTAGAATGGCGGCGGGATCCCTGATTCGATGCGGCTGCCCAGATACCCATAGAAGGGGCCCTGGGGGAAGCCCCTGTAGCGAGCGGACGGGGCCTGCCCCGAGGCGTGGATTGCGCCGCCCTCTGCGAAGCTCATACCTTCCATGGCCCTGTGCAGGTGGGGGCTGTAGGTTGGGGGCTGCGTGGACTCCAGGCTGGAAGATGTCGGGGACAGCTGGGGCCGCAGCGTGGGCATGATGGGCGGCAGAGGCCCGGGGTCGAAATCGTTCTCCTCGTCGGACTGCCGGAACTCGGGGTACAGGTCGGACTCCTCGGCGAAGGGGAAGCCCTGGATGCGACGAGGCGGCGGGCTGGTTTCCATGACGAAGCGGCCGTCGGGGCCGCGGCATATCAGCTCGATTGGCGTGGTGATTTCGGCCTCGTGTTTGGAGACGCTGTACTTCTTGCTGGCTATGGCACGCTTGGTTTTCTTGTAGAAGGAGAGCTCCTTGTCCTTGTCACGCTGAGGGCTGGGCAGTTTCCTGACGTACAGCCCGGGTCCGTGGGAACCCTCGGAAGAAATGGAGCGAGGCCGGGATGGCGGCGAGCTCTCTGGGCTGATCTTCCCTGATGACAACCTGAATGGGACAGAGACGGGGCTTTGTTAAAAAAAGGTTAGAGCCAAATCGGAGGTCCTCTGAAGCGCCTTGTCATGGGTGGGATTGCTCATGTACCCGCAAAAATGGTAAAGATGTAAAAGTTCTGTGTGTAGCCTATGATAGATTTTTTTTTTCTTCAAGGACACAGAAGAAATTTTTTTCAGCAGTTTCCTTCAATGTGACTTTCAGGGTGACTTTTGCTAGCAGCTATACCAAAAGCGTGTTTTTTTTGAAGATGCAACAAATGATTGCAAAGACAAGCATATGGCAACTTGAGGATGTCAGACAGCTAACAAACAAAGCAGGGATGACACACACAAAAAAAAAGCCTCAATCTGTCCACACTAAGAGCGGCGTAACGACGAGTTGCTGTGCGTGTATCTCAAAAGTGTCTCGGCATGCAAAAGCAACATAACAAAAAAAGGTCATGTTTATATGAAAACATGCATGCCAGGCCAGTGCAGTGCAGCACACTCACAGGGGGCTGGCGGGCGGGGGCAAGAAAGTGCTCCTGGCAGGCTCGTCCCAGCAGGGCTCTACCCCTGGCAAGGGGGTGAGAGGAGGCCTGCGGCGGGAAACAAACAACACGGGCCTAGTTCATCTTTAACTGTATCAAAAAGTAGAGGAGGCCTGCTTGCATACGGTTGTCACAAATGAGCCTGTTTTACTCCAATTGCAGTGCACTTGTATTATTTTTATTTTTTTAAACACAGACGGATGATTACACACACACTGTACGGTCAATGCGCAGCTAAACAACTTAAAAAAAGTGTTGAACACTGAGGGTCATGCAGAGAGCGGACAGTGTTTGAGGTTAAAGAACACACATGGAGATACAAAATCAATACACACACGCACACACACACGCTGCTGCTGGGCCACATTGTGCTTTAAATGCTGACCAGGCAGCTTTGAACTCTTAATCTGCTTGTGATCTCCACACGCTCACCTCTGTGCGTGTTCTTTTGCACCTAGCATATTATTTTAAGTATAATATTGTACATTTCTAAAAAGAATTTTTTTTTTACCTTCATTCACTGCCATTGACGGTGTCAAATCTGCACCGTAACTGGTGTGAGGTCTCGATCGCGTGGTGCTAACAGTGACGAAGCTAACGAGGCTAACGCCTAGTCTCATTCACCATCATCTTATTTTTGTACGTCTTGACTCACGTAGATGTGTGAAGACTGTTAATTCGGAGGAGTAGACCCGACTCGTGGGTTGATGTCCCTGTCTATTCTCCCCACAGCCACTAGGGGGCATGTTTGTCTGCTATCTTGGTATTGATAGGCTACGCTATGCTGCAAATCCCGGCACCAACGCCAAAGAAGATGCAGGACTGCGGACGTCAGCGTTTACTTACGGTGATTCCACGCTCTTCCTGAAGTGTGTCACAGACAAGGGGGGATCTGAAGGGGGAGACGTTCACCGTTAACACGTGTGGCGAGATACCGAAAGCGTACGCCGGTTAGTGACCTGGTTTGCGTTTGAGTTTGCGCCGGTGCTGCTTGTTGACGAAGCACGCCGCCAGAGTGCTGAAGAGAACGGCCGCTGCCAAGAAACAAATCGTTGCCACCACGCCCGCCACCAACGGGCGAGCCAGCCCCTCGTCGGCCACCTCCGCGGGGGGGAAGGGATCTGAGGGACAGAATGGAAAGAAAGTCAGTTCCTGCATGGTCAACATTTTTACGGTAAGATTTTGTTTTATACTGACCCGTGCTGGACACTCCCACTACATTACTGCTTTCGCTGATCAAGTCTTCCATGACTGCCATCACTCGAAACTCATACCAGGACTCCTGGTGTCCGAAAACAACATACCTAAGATCTTTAACCTTCTATTTGCCTGACTAAAATGGACGAATACCTGAACCAGGTCTCTGGCGACTAGCTCAGTCTCAGTGGACGGGATCAGGTCGTCCAGGGTCTCCCATCGCTCCCCGAGGCGGAACTCCATGATGTAGCGGTTGATGGGAGAGGAGTGGTTGCCCGGGGGGAGCCAAGTGAGGAGGACACCGTGCTGAGTGCGGTTTGCGGTGAGGCACCGTGGTGGGGTAAGAAGCACCAGTGGTTCTGGGGTACCCAGAGGAGAGCCTGGGGGAACACAGACAAACAGAACTCTGGGACTGTTGAAATTCACAGTGTCGATGGCCACTCAAACCTAAGCCCACCTGCAGTGTTGACTGTCACAACTTCGCTGAATGGGCCTGTGCCCAGCTTGTTCTGTGCCAACACGCTGAACTGATACTCTGTCCCAGGCTCCAGCCCTGGCACCAGCAGCCACGTCTGAGCACCAGAAACCGGCATGGAATGCCAGTCGTGTGGACCGAAGTCCACTCTCTTTGACCTGTGCCCGGCGAAGGGAAATAGAAACCACAGAATTTAAGAAGATTTTAAATATCATACAATAGCTTGTGACTGGTGTTTGCTAGTGCGAGTAATATTTAGCTTTTTTTTTTTTTAAACTGGCGGGCTTCACGGTTAAAAGTTGGATTGCACACACAAGTGACCTACTTACAGTGATCCACCAGGGAAATAAGGTCACTAACGAAAGGGAAACAATATTACAGTCACCTGATTATAACTTCTTTTTCTTCCAGCTCTGTAATGAAAAAATAACTCCCCCCTCCCCCCCAGAGGGACATAAAGTCCCTTTTCGTGCCGTTATCTTTCATTGTTGTGATCATACCAATAGCATCATGTTTGGCAGTACAAAATATTCCTTGTCATCTGCTTAAAAAATAAACACCTCCCTCAAATAAACCCTTTTTCCATAAAAAAAAAAAAAAAAACAAGTGCTGACCGAGTATTATTGCCTGTTGTAAACAAGTTCCCAAGCACAATTAATGAATATTTGTTATCTACTTAAAAAAAAGCAAACGCCTTGCTTGCTTTCCCCCCCAAGGAAGAAAAAAGGCAGTAACAGAGTCTTATTGCTTGTTGTAAACGCATTCCTTCCGCTAATAAATAACCGAGTGTGCCATTCACACACACACACAAAAAAACCTTCCTCGAATAAACGTCTCCTTCTTTCCCCACCAGACTTGTGCAGAAAAGATAGTGACTAATTATCTCACATCAAAAATGCTCACACATGGATATGGGAGACTCGAGCTTGTTTTCAGTGAATCTTGCCAATCAATGCGCGTAAACAGTCTCTCGGTTCAATCTTGAGTCGAGTAAATGCACTCACACTGGACCGTACCACACGGAAAAAGTCTGCTCGAAGCCGCCGTCGTAGCCCGCTTCCCAGGATACATTAGCGGAGGTGGTCGAGGGCACAACGTGGATGTTGCCGGGGGCGTGTGGGCTGGTGCCTGAGTGGGTCATAAACACACATACACAAATAGAAAGCATAAAGGAAAAGAAACAATACATATTTTGTATTCATCAATCCAGTCATAATTGTCGTTATGTGCACCGATTAACGTTTCAAGAATAAATTTGAAATAATTTGAGGATTAAGATGCAATTTTTCTAGGAAGAACGCCGTCATTTTACAACAATAAGCGGAAATAAAATAATATTTCCATTATACAATTGGTCTTATTTTAAGTTGGGGGATCAAAGTTAGCTTAGCATTAGCGCTGCACATACCATAGCTCATATGGTACATATAATAAGCAAACTAAGACTAGAACGGGAGTCTCATTAGTTGTGCTGATTTAAAGTCACTGCCGTTCTTGTGACTCATCCATGCGATGTGCCCGGCTGTGACTTTACAGTTTGCAGTAAAGACGTCCTTGCTCCACTGGCTGGACACACACAAAAAAAAGCTGCGCCACGCTGTGATTACAGAATGAGTCTTCAAATGAGGCACATAAAGCTATTACAGATAAGATGAAATGAAATTTTAATGACGCCCACGGCCAAATTGGATAGAGGCGAGCAGATTACGAGATGTCTATTGCTCGCTGCTTCGTGGGAATCGCACAAAGCACATGGCCGAGAGCCATGATAATCAACTTCAAGACCTGATGATGATGAGCTATGTGTGTGTGTGCGTGCGTGGGTGTGTGTAATGGTACCAATGACCAGGATCTTGGTACTGGCGGTGATGCTCGTGACCACGTTGGTCGCGACACACTCCCACTCGCCGTGATCCTCCTTGCTGAGCGACATGAACTGTAAGCTGCCGCTCGGGAGGATGTTGTGCTTGCTCCGGCTTGGCTTCCCAACCTGCATGTAGATTTTCAAGGAAGGAAAATAATCCAAAATAAGTTAAAATGTTACTATCCACTTGTAAAATTGGCCCAAAAAGTTAAATAATAATAAAAAAGGCAAAATTTTCCAAGATTTTTCCATAAATTTGTACAATTAAAAAACAAGTTTGTCAAAAATTTTAAAAAACTTAATGACAATAATGTCAACATTTATCAGGAAAAGTTTAATTCTTTAATTAATCATTTATTATTCAAATTGATTGAATTAATTCATAAAAAATAGTCATCATTTTGACAGCTCAAGATATTTTTATGTTCGTAAAATAAAGTGACTATCATACAAGAATGAAGCAGAAATTTGACTCAAACAAAATCCAAATACAACAAAAAAAAAAGTCATTTCTGTCTCACCTTCCTCCAAGTGATGCTGGGAATATCGGGGTCTCCAGAAGCAGCACAGGGGATGACTAACTCTCTGCCGGCCTCCTGTCGGTACTCCCCCCCAGGCCTCACGTTAAAGTAAGGGGGATCCTTCACGCGGACACACAAACGCTGGCATCAGAATCTATCGGAGGCGCCCACTGGCAGCTCCGCGTGGTACCTTTAGCACCAGAGTGGCAGGGGGGGACATGCCCATGGTACCCAGGGCGTTGTAAGGCACACAGGTGTAGGTGCCCAGGGAGTCTTCGGTGGCTTCGGCTACCCGGATGCTCCCGTCCGGCGTCAGGCTCCAGCCGGGGTACTTGTCCACTCGCAGAGGGTAGCCGTCCTTCTCCCACTTCACCGACGTCACGGGTGGATTGGCGTCGGCCGGGCAGCGGATGATGCCTGGCAGTTTGCGGGGGACGTAGATGACTGGCGGCATGTTGATCACTCGGGCCGGGTCTGGAGAGAATCAAGTGGACATTTTAGGAGAATGAAGTCACAATATGATGAGGAGAGCTACAAAGATATGATTTAAAGACAATAATTTTTTTTTACAAGAATTCCGATGCTTTCGGGGTTAATGGCATGTTTATAAGAGAATAAATCAAAGTGTTGAAATGTGACATTGAAACATGCTGTACAGTTAATACAGATTGTCTGGGACAACTGATTTAAAAAAAATATTGTGCGCCCGTGGCTGCAGAGTCGTCAATTCCCCCTCGGCGCTCCGTTCCCACATAGCTTAGCACGGTAATCAATGACTGGCAGGAGGCAAGCGGGGAGCAAATTAGCTCGGCTAGCGCACAACGGTTGACGATGAAGGCAGCCTGAGAGCAAAGCCTTCATTCTTGCAGGAAACAAAAATGGATCTCTCTTAAAATGAAGACATGACGAAACGATGGCCGCCACGTGAACTAAAAATGGCTAACGATGAAATGAAAATCAATTTCATACCTCATGAAATCAAGACCGGTTACATCTTAACATAAAAATGTCTGCCACGTGAAATGAAGATGGCAGCCATATGAAATAAAAATGACGGGCCTTAATGAAATGAAAAGGACAACATAATCCGATGTAATGAAGACGGCGACACCGTGAAAGGCTGTCTTGACGTAACCTTGAAATTGGGCAAGGAGGCTGCATAGTAGTGAGAAATAATAGAGCAGGCTCCACGCTGTTCCCCTCCTCCACCCAACCCCCAACCGGCGGCGCTGGCGGTTGCCACGGCAACACTCACACTGAACGGTCAGGTAGGCCGACGCCGAGGGCGAGATGCCCAGGCTGTTGCTCGGGCCGCACGTGTATTTTCCCGCGTCCTCGGGCTTGACCCGGAAGATGATGAGGGTGCCGTCGATGAGGATGCGCACTCGCAGTTTCAGATCGCTGCATGGGGCGACACGCGTGGTTTTATTTCAACGCACACGCAGACCAGTTCATACATGTGCGTGTAGCGTTCTAAATTACATGAAGAGGCCATAAGAGAGCAGCAGAGAGTCTAACAGTTGATCATGACAAAATTGGCACATTGCACTCAATAAAGGGATCATAAATTGCATTAATTTTAAACTTATTTAATTGAAATGAACAAAGAATTTGGTTTCTGTTTTTTGAATGATTTTTTTCCAAATTTAAAATTAAGCGTGTAGATTAAACCATTATCTTAATATTTTTATTCAGTTTGTATAGTTTTATTATTTTGTCTAAAATTCAAAATATGAAGTTATTTTTAAATCAGGCATTATTTTTTCTTAAATTAATTTTTCAAGTCAAACAATTAAAGTTGTCTTTTTTGACAAATAAGCACAATATAATAAATATTTCTTTTAGAAGATGCTGACATTGCGAAAGGTTCTGACAATAACTACAACACAAAACATCTTTCCACTGATGATGTACAAAATAATATATTTATATAATTACTTCTTGAAGTAGACATTATCCTCCTCCCAGAACCAGGTGTAGGTCAAGTTGCCAGGATACGCTTCGGCTTGGCAGGTGAACAATGCATTCTGGGATATGTTGACAGTGACGTTCTCTGGCGGGGACACAATGAACGGAGGCCCTGAAACACAAAATGTTGTTCAGCCATAATATTATCATCAACCGGCTGTAGTGACATTAATTAGTTGTATTAAGCACACTACAATGAAGCTGCTTGTTAAATATTTTCTTTGCCATTTTTTTTCCGGTTCTATTTAACTTCACACTTGTACAACGGTTAACCTGTTCTTCTACAGAGAGCACATGCATCATTTCCACTCCTAATCACCAGAGCGATGACACAACGCAGTACGGCAGCCACTGTTGGTTGTGCTTGTCGAGCTAGCGCGTGCTTCACATTGTAACCTTTCCGTCCCCCTTGAGAGCACACTCGCTCTTAACTCACCATAAAAAAAAATAGAGGGGAAAAAAAAAAAAGCAGAAGCCATGAAAGGTAAGATGTCTTTTTGTGAGCGGGGCCAGATACAAAAAAGCCTGCTGCTCGTTTCCAGCGTTGAGGATAAAAGTGGACGACTGACAGGCACAACGAGGCACAATCGGGTGAAAATGGAGAAACTTGGGAAAGAAAACTCACCCAGGATAAAATTAAAATAACCAATTAAAATGTCATTGGGGGCAGATCTGGCCCGTCACATCATTTTATGTGGCCCGATAAGGCAACTCGTGCGTCAACTCTATGTTTCTTGTTAAAATAATTATTGCATTTTTTTTTTTTTCAAAACCCCACTTTCAAAATAAATTTCAAAAAATTGCGTTTGAGTCAATCCAATCAAAATCTCGCTGTCACATAATATATGATTCATAAAAGTTTCAAAACAACCGCTTGAAGGAGAGCCTGACTGACCGGCTGACAGGCCAACCTTGACAGGCGAGGCGGACATACGTGGACCCAAAAGAGAGTCCAAAAAAAAAAAAAAATCTAGCACTTTCCTCGTTGTTGCGTTTTTAAGACAACACCTGGCTTGTTGTTTACGTTATGTCAAACCTCTCAGGAAGCTGAGCTGCACACGAGACGCAACATGTCGGACTATCGGAATTAATGGAGAGGAAAGATTAACAAGTACAACGCACGTCCAATGGGAGTGCTTTAGGTGTGGTGAAGCAGCATGTGGCTCACTATTCAAGTTTTTATTGAAAATTAACATTTTTCTGTTTATGGGCTAACAACACGAACCTTCTAATGTGAACCGACTCGTACCTTGCACCAGCAAACGGGTGGTGTGAAGCACCTCCCCCTGGTCGCTGTAGGCTCTGCACGTATACGCGCCCCTGTCGTCGCGGGTGATGCCGAGGATGGTCAGGCTTCCGTCGTGCACCTGAGAAAGAAATAATGATATGAACATTGCATGAGGCGGTTGCTGAGCTGCCTCAATGAGAACCAATAAAAGAGCATATGAGAAGCACGCACCCCCCCCCATCCGTCTATAAATTATGCAACAGGTTGTGAGGTCACGTCCATTCAAGTCACAAACAGCTGTAGTCAATGCATTATGCAGCCGAGGGAGAAAAGAGCTAAGCTCGAGGAACTCGGCCACATATTCTCCGTCTGACACGCTGTAAGCGATTGAACGGTCGCAAGATTAACTAACGCGCCGTATTTGTCGCGCAGTTCATGCGCGACAGGCTGAGAGTCAAAGTGTGAAACAAACAGTGAAAAGCTGCAATGTTGATTCAATCTGATGCCTGGGAAACAATTTATCATGACTTTTAATACGACTTAAAATTGAAGAGAAATTTTCTTGCATTAATATCAGAGGCAGACATTTTTTTTCTGAATTAAGGAATTTTTCCACCGATTATCTCTATTTTTTTTAGGATTTATTCGGGGACGTGTTTATTTTGTGAACTAGACAGTTTCAGGCATTTATTCACATACCTGCCACATTTTTTTTTTTTGGGAGGAAAGGCATTGATTTTCTCAAGTACAACGGCTTTGTTTGGAGGATGCATTATTTAGAGAAATGTGTTCATTTATAGAACTGCACCAGCAGGTGTTTATCTAAAGTGGGCTTTATTTGGAGGGGGGGGGGGGGGGGGCAGTTACACAGCAGAAGATTAACAGGTGTTTGTTTCGGAAGGCACTTTAATTGGAAAGCCTCAAAACGCTGAAGGTAGGACAATTGGAAACTCGACGACTGTACATATGGCCGCTCTTTTGTTTAACATCTTCAATATATGGAGCCTTTTCCTCCGTGCGCATAAATAAAGCAATAAAGTTAAGTAAAACGAACACCATGACAACCCCGCCCCCCCCCAAAACCCGTCCGCCTCCACCAGCTCCTGTCTGACACATTCCTGCATTTCTCTGGCGAGTCTCTGTGGAAGCGAGAGCATGCGGGTGAGCAAACACACCAGCACACACACACATACGCACACCAACATTTGGACAAGATTCTTCGCACGCGTTTCCCAGGAAGAAAAATATCAGAGCAGAGCGGATAAGCACTCGGCTCACTTCTGGATTTGTTCAAAATTCAAATTTAAGTGAAACGGTCAAATCAATACAATTGGATGCCCACAATTAATAATGAACATTTAGTGGAGATCTTTTTTTTTTTTTTTTGTGAAGGCAATTGGTGGACATGAAGATGTTCTGTCTCCATCAGTCATTCACATGAATTAGACTTCTTTGCAAAATAAATGACATCAAATATTTTTGTTTTACCGAATATTTAGCGTTGGTGGCAAGCTCCTCCCCTTCCCTCAGCCAGCTGATTACAGGTTTGGGGTTTCCCTGGGCGGAGCAGCTAAGTAGGATGCTGCCTCCTTCCTTGGCCTCCACATACTGCGGCGGCGTCGATGTAAATGTCGGCGGCGCTGTTGGAAGATATATAAAAAATATTTACTCATATCCAATCACAACAACAAACTTTCCTTCAAAAAAATCCAGAAAGAAGTCTCGATATCCTCGCATCACCCCAAAGATTCTCTGAAGCTTCAACAGCAGCCACCGAGAAGAAGCTCATCACCAGCAACCCGAGGGGCCAATAAACCTTCTTTCCATATTTTTTTTTTCCTCTGCTATGAGTAATTCAGATGATAAATAGTGGCAGTGTGCTCATTTTAAAAAGAAGACGACAAATGGGCCACTTGCTCGCTGCTGGGAAAGTTGCCACGCGGCGTCACACCAACTTGACTGTCTCTTTGATTTTCTTCCCGGGTAAATTTGATTGGGATATGTGGGCAAATACTCGTAAGACCAATTAGGGGCGGAGCTACTTTTATGACGTAACTGTTCTCTTTTCTGACCCCAATCTCATGTACCTCTTGTGGGAACGAGCACGCTGTGGCAAGCAAGCGAGCGGCACACGCGGCGGGTACATCGGTCAACTTGGGACTCTATTGTCAGATACAGCGAAACACCGGAGTCGCTCCACTTAAAAATTTTTTTTAAAAAAGTCAGCCGGGCGTCACGACTTCGCCCTACTTGCGGCATCGCTCCCGTCATCAATTATACACATTTAAAATCGAGGTCTGCATCCCATTGTTGTGCTGCGAAGGATCGTTCATCCTTAACTCAGTCCACTATGTTTATGCTAAGACAAAAAAAAAAATGGCAGTCAATGCCCATGACACGGTTTTTTTTTCCTCCTTACGTCGAGCGTTGTCTTGATGTCTGCAAAGCTGAGTGATGCGTGAAAAGCACAGCGAAGGGAAGCACCAGGCAGACTAGACAGGAGGAAGAAGAAGAGGATGAGGAGGAAGGAGGGAGGGAGGCAGACCGGAGGGAGACTGGCCTCACTGTTCTTTTTCGGGCACAAGGCCTCGCCATCTGACACCTGCCACTGAGTGGGCACTAATGCGCCGTCCGCTTGGCAGGAAGCGAAGGCCACCGAACAGGAACTCCAAAGGAGGTGCGAGTGAGCTACGTGTGTGTAAACAGGAGAAAAAGCAAAAAAGGCGGACGAGGACGGCACCTGCTTCCCTCGCACCACTTGTTTGATGTGAGCACTCTGAACCTACGCCAACATTGTAATATTTTCTTTTAAGGGGTCTTCAGAGCAAACTGGGTTCGTAGCGTTTGGCGACTCCTCCACGACTTCGCCCTGCCTTTTTTTTCCCCCGAACAAAAAGTCGAATGGAAAAAATGTTTGATTCTCAACATCCGCACCACAAAAAAGTCTAGATGACGATATTATTAGTCGCTGTTGAAAGGCCTGACGGGAGTGAAGAGCTCCGCAGCAGGACGCTGAGCGTGAATACTGATGAGGTAAAGCGACAGAGGTGCAGTATGCCCGGCACAACAAAAAGACATTGATAAAAAGTAAAACAGTCTGACCTATTCACTCGCCGCGCGGGACAGAAAATGGGGACGCTCTCGTGTCGGCGCCGTTTTATGTAACGCTTGCCGACGCCATCGGGGGGGGGGGGGAATAAACATTATGAGCCTTCACGCACATCAGCATGTTTCACTCCGACGTGATTATGCAGGGCTGCGGGTTTTATAAATGGTCCTCAACAGTACACGATTCCACAGCAGCACCTTGTCATCGTTATTCAAATAGGGAGATCGGCAAGGCACTGTAAAACATATGCATAATCACATTTCACACACCAGAAATACAGGTGTGAATGACACAGGAGGTTAAAAGACCTGTGAAAAATTAACAACTTTTTATTTTTATTTTTACTCGTGTAAAAAAATGATGCATAGTGCAGGGAAGGCAGTTTTTGTTGCATCGCGCACATCTGCAAAAAAAATAAAAATAAAATACAGCTTGATAGGAAAGCTAGCTAAAACGCACTCCTCACATAAAACAGTGTACACTGCATAGGATTTACTAATGCGCTTGGGGGGCCTTGGCGAGGAAATGCAAAGGTGCAGATATGTTATTTTCCCAGCCAGTCATCACTTTGGTAGCTCGCAGACGACGTCTCATAACTGCCTTTAACAAACCACAATCGATAACGGAGGCTGGCTCTAACCGATCTCATGAAAAGGCACATCACTGGGAGCTTTACCACAACTTTTAAAGACTGGATGCTTTTGTAAATGAGCAAAAATCAATAAAAGGTGAAAAAATTACATATATAGTGCAATTTTGTATTGGTCGATTTATGATAGTCATCATATATTGGTATTATGATTCTTATAGTATTGGTTGTGGTAAATTATCGTAGTATCATCATCAGATAATTCTTATAAATATTATCATTGTTATTGATATAATTTTTTGTTATTTTTATAACTAGGAGTAGTAGCAGTAATAGAAGTATAGTGGCAGTAGTGGCAATGGCGGAGCTGGAGGGGGGGTGGAGGGGCACTGTCCCCCCCATAATAATGATTGACATAAAAATGATTGACATTTGGGTATTTTCTCATTTTTCAGAGATTTTTCCCCATATTTTACCTAACCCTATTTCTATCTGCATATTTTGAAGATTTTTTTTGCTAACCCCCTAATATCCTTGCTCCCCCCCCAGAAAAAAAAATCCTAGCTCCGCCAATGAGTAGCAGTATTAGTAGGAGTCACATTACTTATAATTCTAAAAATCATATGTGACAGTTTTAGCATTCAAATAGTCATAATATTCTATAAAAATATTAATTTTACTCCCTGAAGCCGGAAGACTCACCATTGACCGTGAGGTGCACCCAGCTGCCGTTGTGGAAGGTGTCGTACTGTTGCTCCAGCATCAGGACCCGGCACTCGTACCAGCCCTGGTCCTCCGAGCGCACCGGCTCGATCTGCAGGGAGGCCTTCCCGTGCAGAGAGGCTCGACCTGTGCGGCAAACACAACGCAGTTATCAATAAATCGGCCAGAATCATTACCGACCGATGAGTTTGGTTTTAGCGCGCGATCGTCAGAGTCCACAAGCTGGTGACAGCCTGTGACGTCTCAGCGTCGAGTGCAAACAAGTTTATTTTCCATCTCAAATAAACGTGAAATTGGCCAACTGGCCGCAAAACAGACACATTCCTGGAGGCCACAATTTAACCTGATTCAAAAGTATCTGCGTGGGTGGAAAAAAAAACAGCCTTCCATCTCAAAGTCGGCATACGGTTTCACACACGATTTTTTTTTTTACCCCTCTCCTACTTCACCGTTCAGGCTAAATTGGAATTCAAACGGGGAGCAAATCACAAGGGAAGGGAGAAGTTGAAGAAAGCGAGCCTGCCGAAATCCGCCGCCTTTCGACCGTCTGTCGAGCACGCGGTCCGCCTTTGACAGCCCGACAGACTACAACGTTTGCTTCTGCTGGGCTTGACAAGTGTTCTGAGATGGAGCATCTTTGCAGACTTTGATGTGTAAACGAAAGGCCATATATGAGCCGCTTTCTTTTTTCTTAGAGGTGCCGGTGCGTTCTTGCGGAACTGTACAACACGCGATGGCATCGACCGTGGGATGGCCGCCATCGTTTAGATGGAAAAGGGACATTTTTTTGTTAGCGCAAAATCAATGGAGTGGGAGGTGCGCAGCGACTGCAGTTTTGCAGGAGGAGAAAAAAAAAAAAAAAAAAAAGGCAGTCTTAAAAAAAAGTCAGGTCTATTTTTGGGTCGGCCATTGAAGTGCTGAGTCGGGGCGGGAGGTGTCTTTTTGAGATCAAGGGAGTGGGTGCTGCTCAAGTGAACCGCAATGCATCCTAATTATCATTTTGAGGGCTTTCGCAACATGTATAATACAAAACTTTCGGGAGCACCTCTCCCAGAATTATTTGAAACCTCAAAGTCAGTTGCATGAAGGAACTAAATGTTTATTTCCCGCAAATAATGTTTGCTCTGGCTTCAAAACATCATTTCACATCTACAGGCCGTGGCTTCCTCCACACACATCGCTCCGAACACCCCGAGGGAGGGGGGGGGGGGTTGTTGAAAGATATATGATCTTCTTACGCCGGCAGCTTGTCCCAGAGCCCAAGAATCAGACGCTAAAAATCTCACAAGCTGCCCGACTGAATTATTGATGGAGTCTTTGCTTTGAGTCGGCACAAAAATAGATGTTTTTTAAATGCTGTAATTTCCATACGGCCGCGGGACAAGTGCGCGCGGTAATGAAGGGGAGATAATATAGTCTGCGAGGGAGGGGGGGGGGGTAAAGTGTATCGTTTAGCGGGAAGAGATTTTTTTTTCATTGGAATCCAGAGTTCGGCAGAGTCACTGACATCGAGGATGTAGCTGACGCGCAGCCTTAATAGGTGCTGCTGTTTTGGTTAGCAACCAAATGAACGTATAGATCATTTTCTCCATTCTCCCACACCCAACGTGTGGCCAGGTGGACACTGATACGCTTTGAAGGCGCCACTTTGCACATCGTAGGAAACCCGCTGCAGGTCAAAAGGCTCAAGTCAACAATGACCCCCCCCCCCGTAGGATCGGCACTACACAGGAGGGATCCCCTTTAAAAAAAAAAAAAAGTGCAAAGTCATTTTTAGATTCAAGACTTGAAATGCAGCCATGCTTTGCCTCACTTTTGACAGCGTATTAAGAGCCGAGGGTGGGGTTTGCGAGGCGGTAAAGAGGAACCAACGGGAGGGGATAAATGTGACCCCATTCTGACAGCTCGCCATCTTGTCTCACACACATACACACGCACAAGGCAACATCAGAGGAAGCAATTTCCTGCTGCGTTGAAGGCGCCGCGCAGACGCATCGACTAAATCAGCGCAGGAGGATTTATTTTTTAAGGTTATGATGCGATTCATGCGGCGTGTAATGCATCTCTAATAGGCGTGGATTTTACTTTCACTCAACTGTGTGAGTCACACATCAATCACGCACACCCGTTTATTTGTGTCACTGTTATTTCTGATGGGAGGATTTTTTATGTTTGTGTGTTTTTGGAATTTTCTAAAGGATGGCAATTACGGGACGCATCCCATAATCAGAGAATCAATAAAGAGTTGATTCATTCTTTCGATTTTTGGAGTTCGAATTAAAAAGTGGTCTCCATTTTGTGACAATGAGTGTCTGTCTGCGATTTTGGAATTTGTGTTTTCTAAAGGATAGATCACACATCTAATAAGAATCAATCAAGAGTTGATTCATTATTTTGATTCTTGGCGTTCGAATCAGAAAGTAGTTTCCGTTTTGTGACAATGAGTGTCCGTCTGTGTTTTTGGAATTAGCGTTTTTGAAGGGATAGCAATTAGGGGACAGACATCCCATAAAAAATAAATCAAGAGTTGATTCAGAGATTCTTGGCGTTCGAATCCATTTTGTCTGCACTCACCGGTGTACTCCGGGTCCACATGGGGAGGGTAGAAGCGGAAGTTGATGAAGAAGGGAATAGGCACTCCGAACTTGAACCACTCCACCACGTAGGGGGGCTGCTGGCCATCCAGGGGAGGGGACACGTCGCACCCCAGGATCACGCTCTCTCCGGCGCGCGCCGTCACAAACCGAGGCTCCTCTCTCACTCCGTGGGCACCTGAGGACGTAATTAGGCGCTTCCGTCAACAAATTGACTCCCTTGCATTCAAACACTTTATTGCACACGGACGAGAAAGCGGCACGGCGTTTGGCCGACGGTGCCGGAACGGAAGCTGCCAAGAGCTCGCATTGATCTTCGCCGGCTGCCACCGGGCCCGACCGCGGTCCAACCTGCCTCAGCAGAACCATCACTCCGGGAATGGATTTTCTCCAGTTTGCTCCCCCATCACCCCCGAGACCATGCTTTCATTGAGCCGTGCCATCAAGGGACATGCTGACATTTCACAAAATGCAAGTGGAAGCTTTCATTAGTAGGATAATGCTTGATGAGATAATTGTTGGTATCATTACGATCCATCAATCTTTTCGTTTTGACATTTCGATGCGAAGGTAGAGCCAAATATTGAGACGTTCTAAGATTGCCGATTCCACCCAAACCGTTGGCTCAAGATTTTAATTGAAAAGGAAATCAAAACGAGTCCCGAAGGAGGAACTAAAATGATTCGTCAACGACTTGTAAGATTGTTTTTTGTTTGTTTTGGAATTTTCTCGACTAACCAAAAGCTTGGACTCCGTATCTGAAAGGCCATATGGATCACTTAGCGAGTGTGTTTATCATTTTAATCGGCATTATCCTGTCAGAGAGTTAATCCACTTTGGTCGTTTCAGCCGGCGCAGATTCTGTTCAGAAACAGAAGCAGATTAAATCAAATTATGTGTTTTTTTTTCAGACTCATCTGCTGGAATCTGCTTTGCTATTGTGTCTCTTGACCAGAAAAGAAAATACTAAAGCTACGTTGTATTTCCATGCATAATTTCCTCCGTTGACTTCATAATATCCTCACTGACAATGTAAGTTTTAAACATTTATTTTTGAAATGTATAGAAGTATACAACAAAGCATCCTGATGTTTTTAGGATAAAAGCCGAACACACAAAAGTGGTGGTCTTTTCTTTTTGAAGCCAGGATGTATTTAGCCCGGGGGAAGGTTTTGAAATGCAAAGCACTGACATTAAACAGTCCTTTTTTTTTTTTTTTAAACCATTGCTATGAGTGAATAGTCGATAGATATCAAAGGCTTTTTGAATTCAAGGCCTTCGCGAATGGTTCAGATTTCCTCTGCAACTTCACACTGGCCACATTGTTTGCTTTGGCTAAATAGAGACACTTGACGTCAAGCGCAAACTCAACGCTCCCACTGGTGAGTGGGGGAGGCGGGGGGGAGTCAATTTGTTGTTTTCTGTGCTGACGTTCAAGATGGTTCTGGTTCCTGGCTGGACATTATTTTTGGATCCGTGAAGAGTTCCAGGGCTAATAATTGTCCAATCTCATTAGGGGATCCTCAAGGGGGCGCAATCAGCAGTGGCTCGATCAGAGCATTTAGCAATTTCATTTCCTTGATGGATTCACGATGATGCCCGCAAGAGTTTATGAGCACTTATTGAGACGGAATATTCATGCTCTCAACAACATATTTGTTTCTTATCATTCTAGCTTCAAATTCAAACTAAGAACCATTCTTCTTTTTTTAATTTATTACGCACAGACTAACATAATTAGCATATGGCTAAAAGTGTAACTGCTAACAACTCGCCAAATAAGCTCGCCATTAACAGTAATGTACTTTTTTGACTGTCCCTGAGTCTCCTTTTCATCTTTCAGAATTTGTCAAAAGGTGAGTAGTTTATTTTATACTATATACTTACTTCACTTCAACGATACTGAAAATATCACTCAAAACAGCACCGAGGTTAAACCGTGCCGAGTAAATGCTTAAATTAATTTGTGATGCTATAAGATTTATTTCATAACAGTGCACACAAACTACTAAAAAAGTGACATAAAAAAAAATTATTCATATTGTTATGATAAACCCCATGAACCAATAAGAGACATCTGTTCAAGTCCAAACAGCAGGCAGCTGTCCTTAACAACACGCCAGTCGTTCAGGGAGTATGATGGGGGGGCTACGAGGTTAATTCCACCACAGATTTCAACTTGTTTTCAAGTGCATGCAAACAACATAAAAAGCATCCCACACACTCGTCACTACTTCACTCCAAACGCTCAAAAAGCATGTTACGTCGAGCAAAGCGTCTCATGGACTACGTCGGCATTTGAAGTGTCGACCAAGCTAGCAAAGGGGGATGATTGCATGTAAGCTTGCGTCGTCGCGACAAATGCGGCAGGCTCACTGGACGAAATGGCCGCGGAGAGCTTCTCAAGGGCGTGCGGCCACTGGGCTGGATGGGCCATTGACAGGGAGGTAATTGAATGCCAGCCTACGTGGCTGAAGGTCACATCAGGGAATGAGCGTGTGGATGTGTGGATACGGTACGTATGCACGAAGTGGAAATGGCGTCTTGCTTGTGTTAGTTGAAAATAACTCAAAAAAATAACTCAAATTTAAAATGTTATTGTTGTGTGTCTTGATTTTATACTCTGAGGGGAAGCTGAAAAGTAAGTTGCTTGAAAAGTTTTTGCTATGAGATGACATCTCAATAAAAGACGATTCAATTTTTGATTTCGTTCGATTTTCCGATTCAAATCCTTTTTTTACAGAAGTGGCTATCATGTTTTTTCCGGGTTTTTTTTCTGATGGAGGTGCAAGGCTCAAAAATTGTGAGAACATATGATGGATGCAGAGGGGAGGGGCCGAGGGGGTGTGTCAAATCTAGCTGATGATGATTTTAAAAGTTCAAACGAGGCAAAAGTGGAATAATGCGAGTGGAAATTGACATCTCGGCTCTCGTACGCTTCGCATCAGCCCTGCCGGTGTGCTGCACAGATAAAGGAAATCGGACACCGCCAAAGCAACGCTGTTCCTTGTAGTAGTGAAGCACAGAGTGAAGGTAATCTTATGAGTGGAGTTAATGTGTGTGACCTTGCATCCGTTGCTAGCCACGAGAGTGGGTCAGCAGACCGTAGATTGCACAACATTAGATGGGCACTCACTGTTTTCATATGATGTTATCTTCATGCAATAGCAACCAATGTAACATCAATATATTTAAATACACGAGCTTGTGCAGGGATGGGCAACTGGCTCTCTTTGATTAATTAACAAAATGAATAAAAAAGCAAAATAAAATTTATGAGGAAAAGACAATTCAAAATGTTTTTTTAAAATGTAATCCCAAATAATTATATTTAAAAAAAAGTTATTAAAATATTCATTGTAGATTTCTGAAGGAAAATGCCACAGGAGGTGGTAAAATACTCAATATATAAAAAAAATACTGAAAAATAATTCTTAGAATCTGTAGTAGTTTTAAGATGTAATCTCACCATTCGCCACTAGATGGCAGTTGCTCATACTGCAAAGTATGCCAAACAAATTGAAGTCGGAAAGATTTTGTTTTAAGAACATGTACTGATCAGTATCGTCCGAAATAAAAGCATCAGCACTCTAAATCCAGACTCACACAATGTCCCAGACAGAAATAACAAAAGTCAGAGCGATCGATCTATCTGAGGCACAATCTCAAATCTCCCGAGATGCCTTTGACAATGTGACTGACAGTCTCGCCACCTACCCAAATATTTTTTTTAACCTATCGCCAAGTCGCGTTTCACAAGATCTCTGCATGCTGTCAAGCAGGAACGCAAAAGCTGAAAATAGTCGCCTTCAAACAGCAACGCTCTGCCAGTGTCACTTAATTACCGCTTACAGTGGCTCCTGCTTCACCTTGATTGGTTGCCAAATTACCGTTGACTTTGTTGAAGTGACCTCCAGTCTCACAGACCATATGCTCTCCAACCTCACTCCCAACCCGCTTACTTGGCAGGAAATAATAATAAATGAATGTATTAAGCAACTTCTGTGGTATTTTTGCGGCGCTGTATCGCAGAATAAAATCAATTTATTAGCATTACCTGCATTGTTTGTTAGCTTGAGCTAACTCTTCCAATGGACAGATCTGCATGTTGCATACTTAAAGCGTGCGAAACAGAAAAAAAAAAAAAAGGCGCAGATGCTCAGCAGTTGACTTGTCCCGAGGCTTATCCAGGGTATCGTTTGCCAGTTTGCACAACAAACCACGTCGGGACGTTCATGTTAACACGCAACACTTCTTGCCATTCAGATCTTACTTGACTGATTTCACTGACCATGTTTTGGCTCCATCTCATCAGTCAGCCACATAGCAGAAAAATTATAATCTCATCTAAACTTGACCTATTTACTGTCTTGGCAGCTTTGATTTACAGATGACATGAATCTGCGATTCGACTTGTCGCATAAGCTCCACTTTTTGGCCCTCAAGGTTTACGTCAGGGGGAGGGGGGGTATCTTAATGCTTTGCCTCACATTTGATAGAATCTTTCCTAATGTGCTTGCCTTTGTTCAAGCAAAAATAGGAGCTAAAGAATGAACAATAATTTTGACTTTCCGGCATGCCGCTTATGAACGCCGCCTTCAAATAAACGTCTGGAACTCTGCAGTTGAGCGTCTCGAAAGCTCTGGTGGCTTTTTGAGAAAATCCTCCAGTCTGTCACCTTCACTGCAGCAAAACCAAGCACCCTCTCACAAACTCACACACGCAGCCACGCTTTAACACCCCACTTTCTCTCAGACTTCACGCCAGACGTGTGCTAGCAGAGCACTTTTAACTGGGATGGGTATGCGTGGACGTGGGGGCGGGAGGGAGTCACTGGGATCAGTTACCAGGCAACAGCTTGGCCCGTGTCTCCCTCGTCTGGACATGAATGGGAAAGCAAGGTTAAGTGAGTGCATCTGTCAATGCACATGGAGTACGACTAGGACCCCACACTGAAAAAAAAAAAAAAAAAAGATAATTTGGCCATTTGATGATGCGCAACTGGACAATCGCTCCCACGACATCCTCCCATAGTACAAATTGCAGGGTCTTGTAGTACGTTTATCTGACATGTGCTGCATTATTTAGCTACTTGCTCCATCCTTGGAGGGGTTCAGACGGTCACACCCCTCTCTCTCATAGGAGCATGGGACCGACCTGTCGTGCTATGATCCTACATGCATGCTTTCTACACACTGAATGAAGCATGATCAATCGCGCTCAGAGTAATCCATTGTGTGTGTTGAGCGCGTGTGCGCGCGTGTGTAAGCCTTTTTAGGAGCGAATCTCGTGCAAGGAAAAAAAAAAAATGCCACGCATGTCTCGAGCTGCAGCAGCACACGCACGGACGCACGCACAGATGGTGTGCAAAAATGCAACGGGAGCTATTATATTGCACTTGACTCACCTTGAGCGGCCGTTCCTCTGGTGCTGAATACACTTGCTATAAGAGTGGCCACATACCAAATCATAGTACTATTGCCAGCCAGCTATCGCCACGCCAAGTGCCCCGTTCGTTCGACCACGATGGCTCATATTCGACCTTGCGCCTCCTTATCAAGCTCTTCTCTCTCCTCCTTTTTTTTTTTTTAGCGACTTCTCGTATCCGGTGTCGTCTCCCCGGCGCGCTCGCCTCCCTTCGTCCCTTCTTCCCTCCCCCGTCCTTCCATCCGCATCCCCGATGAGACACAGCACCTGCACCGCCGCCGCCGCGCTCGTCTCGCCACACACGGAGCAGATTTTTTTTTTCCTTTGCCCCCCCCCTCTCCCCTCCTTCTCTCTCTCCCTTTACGAGCGCCTGAGCGGAGAGCCCCGGAGTGGGAGGAAGCGCAAAAGCCATCCTCCTCCTCGCGAGCGCCCTCCCTTCGCACCCTCTTGCAAATCCCGCCCCTTTTCTCTCACCTGATTGGCTATCGGTCGGGCCTCCCGCGCGAGGATTGGCTGAGCCTGCCGTGCGCTTCATTCAAGGTGAGTTGGAGCGTGCCCGTAGTAGAGTAGTAGCAGAGCCGCAGAATCATGCGCACTGACAGAGGGACATGTCGGACATATTTCGACCTAAAAAAAAAGCAAGAATAAAAATAAAAAATCAATAAAAATCATCTACATGTGTACAATCCACGCCTTTCAGTGTTGATGGTATGACGTGATTGCAAGTGTGTGTGACGCATGGGTGTGGCGACAGAAATAAAGCATGAGGATGCAGCAGCTTCCCTCCACTACACATGGTTAGCCCTGATAAGACAGCAACTCCACTACTACGCTACACACACCTCTCCTCACCCCTCCCCTCGCCTATCCCCTTCAATGGATGCCTGTTTCTGCATGCATGTGCACACACAGGGCTGCGATGATTTCACCTCCAGAAGACGCCGCTTTGCACCAGCCAGGAAACCATCACAGGCTGTATTCTGCATGTGCAATATACAGTATGTTGTACATTATAAAGCCAGCATGCATGGGAGACTATGGATGAGCATATCTACCTCACAACTCGGTTCTAGGTTCCATGCTCAACTCAGGCCTTCCTACGTGGAGTTTGTATCCTACAAGGTTAATTCTGTCCATTTTCAATAGCGCAGGGATGGGCAACTGGCAGTTCTTTGCTTTTTCTGGTGCGCATACGTTAGCCACTAGAGGGCAGAATAATACAAGACAAAGAAGACTTTCACAACTAAGTGACTACAGTAATAGCTATTGTTCGCAGAAGATATAAAATACTGTATATGCCCGTGAGTAATTTTATTTAAGCTTTCGTATGGTATAATGTGATCATAATATTGATCCTCTTCTACAAGCTTCAGGAATTGTTTGTGGGCATCTGCACAGGTAGCGAGCTTTGTCCCTCCTCTGCACTGTAAGAATGATCTACACACACTTCCCGTTCCACCCCTCCCACCCGAAGTTACTGAGGTGCTGACACAACAACTCTGACGAGATACGTTTCCATGGCGAAACGCACGTGACGTCACAGGCATTTGCCTCACGAGGCAATTTTTATTTATTTTTTTTGTGATGGAGTCAGATTTTCCTGCCAGAGAAAATATAACATAATCTCTTACGCAACCAAACTATTAGTTTTAGATGAAGCCATAAAATCTTACGGATTTTGGGCGACAAGGGGAGTCCCGAGAAATCATTTTGGAATTATGTGTTACGTAACTTAAAAATGACGTGAAGTTAAGTGAGACAAACACTTTTTCCCATTGAACAAACAAAATACGTCACTACAATCTATTATTCATGTTTTAGAAATGGAAGAGAAATACACCCCACAGAGACTTCAAGTGACCCTTTTTTTTCAATGAAAAGACTTTTTGGTGTGACATTGTTAGGCGCTGTTGCCATGGTTACTTACACCCATGCCTCTACAGGTGTGTCACATGCATCACTACCACCGCAGAACGAGTCCAATCAAAGTAAAATTAAAGCAAAAAGGCAGCAATGAGGGGGATGACAAGCAGCCATGTTTAAAAGGAAGTCATTAAGTCTTTCAGGTTTTTTTTTTTCTTGCGCAAATCTATTTTTAACACAGTGCTAATTGCACCACACGCGCAATGCCTGCAAATTCACAACTCTCGTACTTCGGTTTAATATCACGTTGCTACTTTGTGATGGAAGTCATTTGAGAGAAATCAAATTTGGATTTTTTTTTTTTTTTTTTTTTTTTTTTACCCAACTCGTAGGAGCTTCCAGAATAGGAGGCAGAAATAGCAACTTTCCAAAGGGCAACACAAACTATCTTGACCTGACCCGCGGGCTAGAGAGAGGGAAGTCTGAGCTTCCCGACTGAAGCCGACTCCGGTTAAGCGATAGAAAATGGATGGATGGAGACAAAGCGGGCAGAACAGTAAAGCCCGGGTTTGTACTGCCTCCTACTGGTCATTGACAAGTAAAAAACTCATTTAGATAACCACGATTTATTTGATACAAATTCAGTTTTTCAAGTCGATTAATCAAAGATTCAAGCTTGAGTTTCTGGTTTCACGTATTTCAACTTGTAGAAGTTTTTAAAGTGACTATTCCTATTTTTGTTGTTTTTTTTTAGGGGGAAAAATATGGACGCTTTTGTCAAAGTTGCTAAAGTGAGAATATTTTGACTATCCTCTACTGTCTTTGGCAGGTGTTTGTTGCCTGCGAGACCGTGCACAGGGTTTAACGTGTACAATGGTCGCTATGGAAACCACATCCACTAGTTCCACCTCCCTCTCCATCCTCGCTGTACCTTCTGCGAGGTGGCGAGCATGTGTGCAGCTGCAAACGACAAATAAGACGCTGCAAATGATGGCGTGTCAGAGCTCAGTCCAGACTGTTACTTCACCATAATCAGATTCAAAGAGAATAAAAGTTAGTTTGGAGTCCACGTTAGGAGTTCAGGTTTGACTGCCGAGTCCTTGACTAGGTTTAGTTTTTATATTTAAGATTGTAGTGTGATTAATAATAGATATTTGAATGATTTTTGGAAGAAAATGCTGAGCTCTTATGGAGCCAGTATCAGGAGACGGCAAAGAATATTGCATTTGTGCATTGTTTAATATTGTTCAGCCAAAGCAGGCAGCATATGCCGCAGCAATAGTAAAGTCTTAGTTTATACCGCCATCTACTGGTCAATGACAAGTATACACTCATTTGAGTAAGCACGATGGAGCGCGCAATTCATGTCAAAAATCAGATGCAATCATTTTGATGCAATAATTGAATGCATCTTACACATATGTGGAATATAATTAAAAATCAGCACATGCAGATTTAGGGAAAATAATGTATTTCATCGTTTTAGGTGCAAGCTCACTTGTATTTTTGACTTATTGATTGGTCTTTCCGTGGTTATAAATGCTGTGGTCTTCAAGCACATAGTCAAAAGTGATGAACATGCATTTCCTGTCCATCTTCCGCCCCTATGCCCTTGTGCGCAATTTGACTTTGACTTCGCCCTCACCTTGATCTTACAGGCACGTTTATTTCCTTTTATTGATTGCTGCTTTCTGTGTAAATGGTAAATGTCACAACGGTTTGGTTTTGTTACATTAATTTTGACATTTTATAAAACATTATTTTTAAGCGTGAAGTGGGCATTCAATTAAACCTTAAATCGCCCCTTTTAATTTGACTTGCTATAAAGTCCTTTGAAGGTCTCATTCATTGCTTGTGTGTTATTGTTGTTGTTTTTTTGAATAATCCACAAAAGTGTGGGCCGATTTTTATGATGCTTAAGTGAGAATATTACCTCAATGACATTTTACTTCGGAATTAAAAAAAAAAAACCAGACTGACTTCAGCAGGTGTTTGGAGCCTGCAAGACAACACACAGGGCTTTTGGATTTCAAAGTGTAGCTATGGAAACTGGTCGATGGCAACATCCACCAGTCCTGTCTGTCGCTCTCCCTTTCTCTCTTTCAGTGTGCCCCCCATCCTCCTCGTACCTTCTGCGAGGTGGCGAGCGTGTGCGCTGCCGCGAACGACAAATGAGACGCTGCAAGATGGCGATTGTGCGACTGATAGCGTGTTGTGTGCTGTGCACCAACCTCGGTAAGACCGTGATCTCTCCACCGCGCATATGCTCGTAGTCTAATAGTATTGGCGTTGTGAATATTACACGTGACGTTGTCAGATGTCGGTCGCGGGAGCGGAAAGCAGCAGGACAACATCTGCTTTATGTGCGGCATCACTTTGTCTTGTCGTGTGTGCCCTCATGTGTAAGTAGAGCGTCCATTCTGTTTCACTTCACTACTATTGTAAATAATGGCTGCGAACGTGTGAGCGAGGGGCTTGCTTGAGACGAGCTGCTTTTTGTTCGACTCTAATACGGAATGTGGCACAACAGCGAGAAGAGGCACCTGAAGAATCTAATGTGCCGATGCAAGAAAATCTATACGGGAATATAATACCTATGCAGTATTGTATGTTGTTGCCTCGGTCGGTTGAAATGAAAGCTTTGCTGCTGGTTTTATTTTATTTAATTGATTTTAATTGGACTTGTACGCGGAAATCTTACACGACGAGAGCAAGTAAATTAAATAAATAACGAAGTCATACACATTCACATTTAGAGCAATTATATCCATAAAAGTACGACGTGATTAATTAAAGTCGAAATCTAATCACGAACATTAAATGTATTGACAGATCAGCACAATTCGTTAACGTGTTGCAACTTTCAACCAAAGTATCTTAAAGCGGTTATATTCGTCATATCGGATGTTATTCTTCATTTTACGTTACAAAACTGCATGAATATCGCTCAGCACTACAATAATAATTAATAGATCATCCAATAATTATGTCTCGCGATCAAGTGCGTGAAATGCAATGACCCCCCCCCCTAAAATTGGCATGTTTATTCGTTTTTTAATTTCAACTGGCCGGCTGGACTATTTCATGGAGGTATTTACACATTTCAAAATGAACGTGTATTGTTGGCATGTTTTTTTTTCTTGTACGCGCTAATGTAGCGTTGCGGCCATCAGCTGACTAATGATGCATAGACGGCAGGTGGTGACGTCTCATCAACCCCGCCACGAACAACCAGTCGGGCTGATGGATGCGGCCGGTGTTGGGATGATGTGTCGTGCTTGCGTGTGTGTGCGGTCACCTTGCTGAGTGCATGCCGGCGGGTGTGTTGGCTGGCGTCTATAAACGCTAGATTGCATCCGTAAGGCTTGAACTCCTGACCTAAGTGTGAATCAACGCGCTGACAGGTAGAGTTGCATTTATGAGACTACTTGCGACGCTGCCGATGACTCCCCTCTCGCACCCATCAAGTAGTTTTAGCCGATGAATTTTTGCGGTTAACTCGTTCGGGGCAACGTGTGCAATTTTCGAAACACATGGGACGTTTTGAGAATTTTTTGTAAGAATGTTCCGTTTTTTTTTGGTATTTTCGTAAAAGGAGACCAGTTACAAATGGGCGTTTGCGCCGTTGTGGGAGTGGACACTGTCGACTTACTTCCCTGCTATCAGAAGCAGATTGTTACTTTAAAAAAATCACTGTGTTTACTCAAAGAGTAAGTATAACGTTAGTTTACTTTTTTACGTTTTTTTTGTAACACTGCTGACAAGAACATAGTGCATGATTCCTTTCTTCTTCTACTGCATCGATTCAACCGCTTTTGGAAATTATGGTTCTCGGGCGGCAGAAATATCGATACAAATGATCCCTGTGGGAACAATAAAGGTTTCTTAATTGTGAAGTCATTCCCCGTTGAGGATAAAACAAAAGTTATTTACTCCCTAAGAGTGACTTCATTGTTTGAAGAGTGAGTATTGCGTCGGTGTGGAATAGAAGTGGTTGGGTAACACTTCCTTTCTCATCCCCCTCAAGAACTTCTGACAACGTCCTCATGGTCTAAACTGCGCCGGTTGTTTTGACAAAGTGGATCCCAACGGTCCGCTCGCTAGCAGCGTGTTTGGCGAGGCTGCGCTGGAATGTCTGGGAAAGGCGCTTTTTATAGCCACGTTCATATTTTGGCGCGTAAGAGGATTGCGGGACGTGACTATTGGAGTGCACGTTCCTCCACGTCGCAGAAAAGGTTTGGATTAAGACGTGTTAGATTATTGTTGTCATTTGCTCATATTGTCTTGGTGCTGACCTGCATTGTGTCACACAGACACCATTGTGGCTTGCATGCTTTTATTCTCCTGTCAGTATTTAATCTCGCATTGTCTCGTAGTTTCCCACGGCCTACATTTTGCTTTGGGTGGCAACCTCAATAAAATCGTGAAAATATTTGACAGTCACTAGATTGGGGGCAGGCCTTTGACTATATCTTGTCAGCCACACATGTGACTCAGGCAAGATTTTTTATTTTATTTTTATTAACGATGTGTCCGTTTTTACATCCTGTCCACTAAAATAGGGCACGAGGATTCAATTGTTTTGATATTACAATTTTTATGTTGTTAATATTTGACATTAACACCCTTTTTTCATATTATTATAATTTTTTTCTCTTGTAACATTGACCCTATTCTCATAATATCATGACTTTAATTTTGGAAAAATTAATTTGCAAAAAAACACTTTATTCTTGTAAAATTACAACATAACTTAATTCTTGTAAAAATAGAATTTCATTATTAATTAATAATAAAAATAATTAATTTAATCCTCACAATATTATATAAATAATGAAATTCTTATTACATCACAACATAATATATATACAATTTCTTTTTAATTTTTAAAAAATATTTTAACGCTCGTTGTTGCATTCCGACTGGGTTGCGGAGGATAAAAATCAATGTTCTCGTCATTTATTAATAATTAAATTTGACTCTTTCGCAGGCTCTCAACAAAAGTGACCTGTTAGCCTCCCTGGCGACATCAAGCACGTTTTGTTGATGTCATTGAATAAACGTGTTCCATATGTTTAGAATAACACAATTGCGTCGTTGTGAACGATGTCATGCTTTTTTTTCTCAACCTTGTGAAAGCGCCTCACTGGGGGTGGGGGGGGGGGGGTACGAGGGGGGGGACAACAACCTCTCATGTCTTTATCGCCGCTTGACCGCTAAACCATAATGCTACACCTCTGGCCTATCGAAGCTGTTAAGGGATAATCCACAAGTTGCGAGGAGGGGGGGATTGTTTTGTTGGACGAGCTCGCCTTGTGTCTCTCGGGATGTCCAGTCACAGCTGGAGTAAAAATAGCCCGCCTACCCCCCCAAATCGTGTTCCGGGTGGGAAAAGTCAGAGGGAAGACAGAAGCCGAGACCTGGACGTCACGTCTCATTTGCGCACGGCGACACGTTGATACGACTTGATGTTGGGGCAGGAGCTGTGTTTTATGTGTGTGTGTGTGTATGTTAGCGGCCTCCTGCTCAGAGGCGAGGGAAGTGATGTCGTGTGGGTAGCAGGCTGCTTTGAATAAAGACCTCTAAATTAGTCAGAAAGCTGCAGGGGAACAAGGAAAGGAGATGTGCCATGCTTTTATTTGTCTTCATTTGAGCCTCCATTTTGCTGCCTTTTATCCAGTCCCCAGTGGGAGTGCGCATCCCCCTTTATGACCCAGCAGGGGGGTTGTCGAGTCCCGTGTGTAAACTGCTATTAACTTACATGAGAATCAACACAAACACGACACAGATTTAGCAGATGGTGAAAACATTCGCCACGGCTAATTTTGAAGGACTCGCAATTGTGGGTCACTGTGGTTCCAATTCCCGCTCATCCAAAAGCATATATATAGTTTTACGAAAAAAGTGACTTTCGACGTGATGAAAAGAATTGTGCAAATGGATTCTCATATTTTATATATACTCTTACATGTTTCATGAGAAAACCTTTGCCACCAAAATGTTGCAATTTTACAAAAGCAAAGTACGAGGATAAAGAAGCACGATTTAATTTTTAAAAATGACAAATTTCGCAAAAAATCTTATTGTGACAAGTTATGATTTTACAATTTTATTTCTAACAACGATGGAAACTGAGAAGTAGTTCTGAAATTCAATTTTAATTGTAACAATTGTAATAATAATAATCTATTCTAAATATTCTCACAAAAATGACCATGTTGGATATATATAGCATCATTTGTGGATTCACCTTTTCCTCCTACTCTAATTTTGATGCTAAAGCATTTAAAACAAAATTGGCATTTACTTAAATAACACCGATTGCTTTGAGGAGTCCACTCAAGCAAAAGCGTGCTCGAACCTTAAGAGTAACTGTATGCCTCTGTGTGCCTCAGGCCAAACAAGAATGATGATTAAATATGCAGCACATTTAAGCACGGTTAAGTAATTTGCACGTCTGCTTTTTGCGGCGCCCACAATTTTTGTTTATGGTTAACGATCTGCATACATTTTAAACATGAAGGTCTTTACCTGCACGGAAAGCTTAAAGTAAAAAAAAAAAAAAAGTATCATCTATTATTTAGTAAGCGATGCTTGGGTTTGTCGAGTCAACGCTACGTAATGGTTATGACAATGCTCTGGTCTGAAGTGTTCTCATTTCATGTTCTGACATCTTCTAGCTTTCTTCCCATTAACTATTGACCGCACGTTACGCTTTCTGCGGCTGGTGAAGAAGACTAGGGCCAAGTCAGACCTCAAGGTCGCGTAAAACATTGCGGCCGCATCGATCGGCCATCTTTGTTGTCCTAGGCATGGTATGTTTATGAAATTGCATCCCGCGTCGTACTAAGAGGCAATTCCTAAAGCTTCGCTCCTCTCCCGAAGGCTAAATAAGGTGACCGCATTTTGATGGAGCGCCACCATTGTGCCCGCCAGTGCCTCCGTTGTCCATACCTAATAAATTGACAAATGAATGTACCCGTAAAGCTCAAAGTCAGCACTCCTAACCTCCGCCTGCGTTCTGGAGAAAAGCCAAAACAATAAAAGTCGGTCAGCGCCGGAATATTTACGTCCCGGTCCCGTATCGTTATGTTTTTTTATGAGCGGCAAGCGAACTTTAGGAGCTTCCTCTCTCGTGACCCGGCGCCGCTTGCATTATAATCCAATTAAGCGCCATAAAGCGACGAGGCGGATGCGATGCTATGCATCTTTCGGTTTTGGGTTAATCTTTTCGGATAGAAATAGGAAGCATTTAATGCTTCTCTTTGCGGAGAGCTCGTGTGTGTGTGTCGTGATAATCCGTTGTTTATATAAAGCGAGTTGCCCAGCTGATGTGTGCTAATGAAAACTCCATCAGGGTGACTCAGCATTAAGTGTTTTTTTTTTTTTTTTTTGCTTCTTCCATCTTTCCACAGGCCACATCCCATCATCGCTCGCGGTAATCCTCCGAACCACCGACAAGATCGTGTGGGCAAATGAGTTTGAGCGTAAGTTGCCGCAACCTATTTTCGCAAAAGTAGCTTTTCTTTCCCGGTCTTAATTTGCATGGCGCTTTTTTCCAACCCGCCGTTTTACTTTCCGCAGCCGTCGAGCTGACCTGCTTAATAGAGTCCATCTCCACCAACAACCCGAGGATTGAGTGGAAGAAGATTAGGAACGGCATCCCGAGCTATGTTTACTTCCAGAGGAAGATAGCGGGTAAATGAACGGCGCGCTAGGAGAGCTCGACTTGGAATTCCGTTGGCGACCTGACCCGAGTCGTGCTGTGCCTTTCAATCAGCCATTGTAAAGTGTTTTTTTTTCTTCTTTTCTTTCCTCTCAAAAGGCGACTTGGAGAACAGGGCGCAGCTCAGAGAGCCGGCCAACATTCTGATCTTTAACGCCACCCGCGCGGATACGGCCGAGTACCGCTGCGAGGTGGCCGCCATCGACGACCAGAGAGACTTTGACGAGATTCTCATTAGTCTTGCCGTGAGAGGTGTGCGAAATGAAACAAGCGAATAATTTTTTTTTTGTTAGCTGACTTAACACTTAGCAACTTCTCCAGACCTCACCAAGTCAACAGGCATGATTTAAGCTTCATTGAAAAGATGTGAACTGCTAGAAACGGTAACTCTTAAATTACTCAAAGACAACTCCAGACTTATGACAAAATGTCTCTAATGACAAAGGGCTTTGTTTCCGGGGCTTTCAGCCCAAGTGGTTACACTCAGCCCAAAAGCAGTCTTGGGATGTTCTCTGTACAGCGATTTACGACATCTACTCGATTTATCTTCCTCAGTTTTTGCTGTGTTAACTTTCTTTTGGGAAGTACAGTAAATTAAAAAAAAAACCTTAAGGCTACATCTGCTTGCGCAATCCTAAACACAGCCAACTTTTTGCCATTGTTTCAGTTCAGGTCGCTCACTTGCTTTCTGCCACCTGAAGTTTCCCGTCTCCCAATTTTTATAAACATTGTAAAAAGATTTTCAGCTGTCCGTCTTGTGGACAAATTAATTGCATATTGTTCGCAGTGAAGCCCGTGGTGCCCCGATGCAGCGTCCCCGAGGCGGTCACGGTGGGCACGTCGACCGAGCTCCGTTGTCTGGAGAACGAAGGTTTCCCGGCACCCGTCTACCGCTGGTTCCAAAACAACGAGGAGCTTCCCCAAGACCCCAAGAACACCCCCAAGTTTATCAACGCCACGTACACCATCAATACCGACACCGGAAGCCTGGTATGATAACCCCCCCGACCCTTAGTTAGCACGTTTTTGTCTGTTCAGCATATCAACAAAATCTGCCGGTATTGGTTTGTCTTCGGATGTAAACAGCGCATGCGAGGAATTTTTATGCTGCCGAGTGTCACTCGACCGACTTGACATTTCCCCTTAGAAATTCCGCAGGGTGAGGAAGGAGGACGCGGGGGAGTACTACTGCCAGGCCAAGAATGACGCAGGCCACGCCCAGTGTCCCTCCCAGTGGATGGACGTCTGTGAGTGACGTGTGATTGACACTTTTGACAACGATGAGGAAAACGTTGAGAACGTGGATAGCATAAAATGCGAAAGGGATTGATCGGAATTAGAAGCAACGGATGAAGAATACATTTCTATTTGTCTCACGCAAAAGATTTGCTGGGCTATATTCACTGGACACTTCATTAGGTACACCTGCAAGGTCTATTTTGAATTTTATGACGTATTCTCAGAGCCATACAAAATGTATGATGACATATTACCTAAAGGAACACATTTATATGAGTTATGACGTAGTGCTTAACATATTTATTAAACCAGGACCGTCATGTGAGGCTTACGTCACAGTTGGCCTAAAATTTAAGCCCTAAATTAACAGCTGTGGTAAATTACTTTATAATACGTCTTTGGGAGTTTGAAACAATCCTACCAAATTAATTGATTGTATATTGGGATGTGTAATAAGATAAAAATGTCTGTACCTTTTCCACAGATGATGTCGACGTCCTCGATATCGCCCTCAAGTCTGTTGGCGGCGTGGTAGCGGTCATTTTTGTGATCGGCTGCATCTGGCATTGCCTTTCCCGCGCCTTCTCCTCTAAAAAAGGCCAAAATGAAAACGAGTGAGTGTCTCACAGCAATGTATTTACACCAGCGTTGACAAGACATGCATTTAAAGTGTCATCGTTTACGACAGATTCAGTTGGCCGGCGCAGAATGATGGTGTCGACTACGGCGATGCGGATGAGGTACAAAATTTTGCTGGAGGGAGAGGAGGGATTTTAGATCAAATGTATTTTTCAATACAATTTTTTTTTTTTTCCCCCAGGGACATTTCCGCCACAAGTCATCTTTCATCATCTGAGCCTACGAGGAAGTTACATCAACGGCACTGGTGGTTAAGTTTGAGCTGTAACATGGCACACTCTGTTCTCGGATGCACATCAAAATCAAACCAAGTTGCCAAAGTAATGTTCAATATGGTTTTGTGGCACTAGTTCATGTTTTTTATAGCGTTGACAGATTTTATATTATGGAACTCTCCGGTAATCCTTCCATTGTCCACCTCGCACTTGTAGAGTTTATTTTTTTATTTCCTGAATATTTCTACTAGACAGTAAAGTCATTCATTCACTTCCAAGCTGTGACATTTAGCCGAATGATCAAAGTGTTGGCGAGGGATGTGTTGGGAGTAACATTCCATCACAGGTTTTGGAACAAATTCGCTTTTCTAATGTTTTTTTTATAGACTGATTTTTTTTTTTTTGCGGAAGTCCTGTGTCATGTGAAAAACTTTTTTTTGTCTTCTTCCAAGTGGCCAAGAGTTGAAAGGTATTTGTGTAGTTGTACAGGCAATAAATAAGCAGATTAAAAACGGAGGATATCAAATAACGTGAGGCACAATTTATCTGCCCTGAGCATACAGTAGTTACGACTGACAACATTATATGTCCAAGTTACCCAGTGGAATTGAACACTATATATATCCCACTTTGCTGCAAATTCAGTATTTACTATTAAAAAGTGGCAACGTTTGACATTTAGAGTGCTGTTTGTGTATAAGTGACCTTCTGTGTGTTACTACTTTTTGGGTTGTAGATATTGGACATATTGTCCAGTTTTGCATCAACATTCTACATAAATGCGCAAATGTTTTCCCCCAGTACCTTATTGTAAATAAGGCAATAAACTGTTCAAAATGGTGATTTAACAGTACAGTCATTACTGTCCAGTGCTGTTTCAAACTTTTTTTTTTTTTTTTAATGTTCATGATTTGTGTAAAAACTCAGGAACTGTTGTAAAATGCCCACTGTTCATGGTTGATTTTGTTATGAATAAAATACATTTGAACTGTTCATTTTCTTAGTGTGTCCTTTCAGCTGCGAGTTTAATGTGATTGAAAATATCTTTTTTTTCTTTATTATTTAGAAGTTTTCTTAACTATTATGCGTCCTTTATTCCTGTTAGCTTACTTTTAAATATTAATAATAATTTAATTGATACAAGAAGTAAACGAGTTAAATGTTTAAACATCTAGCTCTTATTGTGTATCTATACTTCCGGTCAGTGAGTAACTGCTTAATATGCTTTTACTTTGTAGCCACGTTTACCCGGAAGTAGTAGAGTCGACCCAGATGTCTTACATCCTGCGTATTTGACAACACTCGCTACATTCTCTTATCGGATCAAAACAACCATGTAATGTAGCGATATTCACGCCGCGAACGTGTTAGGCACACATCGAGTGTACATTTTCGGGAAAAATTGCGGCTGAAAAAGAATAAAAACGTCGTTTTTCGTTTTTTTTCTTTTTTTTTTCCCTAATCGATGGACATTTTGATTTGTGTTGAGCCGCACGTATCGTTATCGTGTTCCGCCCCGTCGTTCCCGCAATTGGGCATGATGGACACTTGACGTGTTTGCAATACAAATACGTCCACTATTAAAAAAAAAAAAAAAAACCGTGCCGCGGCCTGCGGACGGAGGGAAATTTAACCTTCGGGCCTTGTGCTATAGCTGTATACAATTTTAAAAAGGTGACAACAATGAGCTTCTTCAGTTTCGGACAAACTGCGGAAATCGACGTGGTGCTCAACGACGCCGAGACGAGGAAGAAGGCAGAGCACAAGACAGAAGATGGCAAGAAGGACAAATATTTTCTCTTCTACGACGGAGAGACCGTCAGCGGCAGAGTCAACGTCACGCTCAAGAGCCCCGGAAAGAGGCTGGAGCACCAGGGCATCAAGATTGAATTTGTCGGACAGATTGGTAAGGAATTAATCTACTTTATCTATCTCATGCAGAAGATGAGGAGGTCATCGGAGGAACTGTAGCACGCCTCGAAGCTGCGGTGCCCTACATTTGTAACCCAGTTTAGTCAGAACATAAATGGGGGGGAAAGTAAAAAAAAAAACTCGTGTAGCACACCTCTAATCTCCTCAACGCCTATTTTCTGCCAAACAATAAAAAACTGAAAAATTGATACCCCAAAAAGTGGTTGTAATTGCATAGATGCCACAAGATGGCGGCAAAGCGCTTAGAACAGAGAAGATCATAAAGCATCAACACAATGCATGTACACAATTGTGAACTTGTGTTACTCGTGTTTTAAGAGGAAAGCAAAAATGCACTTACTTTGTGTTTTCAGAGCTGTATTACGACAGAGGGAATCACCACGAATTCGTTTCCCTGGTGAAAGACTTGGCGAGGCCCGGTGAGATGACCCAGTCGCAGACATTCGATTTTGAGTTCACTCACGTGGAAAAGCCTTACGAGTCCTACACGGGCCAAAATGTCAAACTCAGGTAAACCTTCACAAACTGTAGCGACCTCTCAAATGTTTCTGTAGACAGCTCACAGCAGGAATAGACACTTCATTTTAGGGAGGGGCAAATAAGTTGCCAATTTACTGTAACTCCCACAGGTACTTCCTGCGTGCGACTGTGATCCGAAGACTTAACGACATCAGCAAAGAGTTGGACATCGTGGTGCACACACTCAGCACGTACCCCGAACTCAACTCCTCCATTAAAATGGAAGTCGGCATCGAGGACTGTCTCCACATTGAGTTTGAATATAATAAATCCAAGTAAGACAAGAAATAGTTCCTAATTAGCATCACGATTCTTGAATTGGATCACCTTCTCCCTCTAACAGATACCACCTGAAAGACGTCATTGTGGGGAAAATCTACTTTTTGCTGGTGAGGATTAAGATAAAGCACATGGAGATCGACATTATTAAGCGGGAGACGACCGGCACAGGCCCCAGCGTGTATCATGAAAACGACACCATCGCCAAGTATGAGATAATGGATGGAGCACCAGTCAGGGGTAAAACAAATGAAATTTCATTCACTATTATTATTATTATATAATCACATTGTGTTTTGTTTTTAGGCGAGTCAATCCCCATCCGGCTGTTCTTGGCGGGCTACGACATGACTCCCACGATGCGAGACATTAATAAGAAGTTCTCAGTACGCTACTACCTAAACCTGGTGCTGATTGACGAGGAGGAGAGACGTTACTTTAAACAGCAGGTAGCCATTTTGTCTTCAAGTGGCACGGAACCCTGCTATCTGATATGTAGCGCTATTTTCCCCTCGCGTTCCCAGGAGATCACGCTGTGGCGGAAAGGCGACGTGGTGAGGAAAAGCATGTCCCACCAGGCCGCCATCGCCTCCCAGCGCTACGAGGGCTCGGCCGCCTCGGAGAGCGCCTTGGAGCAGTGCGCCAAGGAGGAGGGCGGGTACGAGCCTCGCCTTCGAGCGGACCGGGGGTCCCCGTGAGGCAACTTCCTGTCTGAGGGATGACGACGAAGGGAGACTAGACTGGACTCATCCGTCCTAGCTTTGTTGTTTGTTTTGCTGGGAATCAAACTAAATCACCTCACGCGTTAGAATTCCTCCGATTTTCACGCTAACGCCATTCCGTGTGTACTCTTTAACGCTTTAATTGATTTAGTTTATTTTGAACGAACAACATTCCGGTTGGGAGCTCTGAAATGTGAACGAGTGTCGTCCAACGGGTGCGAATGTGTAAATAAGAGCGGTTCAAGGCGGCATTCCAGCGGCTGCGACATCCAAGTGTTAGTTTGGTTCGACACCTGCGTGTGTCCTCCTGCCACCAAACATGATTTTAAGTCTTTGAAAGTAGAGCTATTTAGATCTTTTTGCAAAGCGCTTATGACTGGATTCATTGTCCCCAAATGGTCAAATAAATTGATGCCAAATGGGGAAAAAAAAAAAAATGTCACACGTATTTTTCCATTGAAGTTTTATCCGTCACCCCAAACATTTTACAATGAGTTATTTCAGAAAATCAAAGACTTACAGCGGTTCTTGGTCCTCCAAGCTCAAAACAAAGTCAAATTGCTCTGCGGGGATGATAATAAAAAGTTGGCACCTACGCTGATGCCAAACTTTAAATGATCTCATCACTTACCAGAGGTGAGAGGCTGCACGGACAGCCTGGCCCTGGTGAAGAGCATGACGTCCTTCAGAGGGCCACCTTTGGTCTTATGTCGCTGGTGGTACTCTTTGAGCTCGGCTAAAGGAAGAAAACGCTTCAACATTCTTTGGTACTGAACGTCCACCTAGGAGTCAAAAACACCAGCAGCGTCGTCATCAATCCTTCTTGTCATGTAAGAAGTTTAGACTTATTACAAGTGTTAAAAAAAGTTTTTTTTTTAATTGTTTAGATTATTTTTCTTACCATGCTCCACTTTGGGTTGTCTGGCTTGCTGCTAGCGTCATAATGAACATCTTTCTTATCAAACTGAGTATGGTCAACATATGCTTCCTTCACTATCTGTACAAAAAGCAGAAATTACATTCAATAAAAATTACATTTGGTAAGTAGAACAATATACATCTTACTTTCATGATTCCTGCTATGCCAGGTTCCTTACAGTTGCTGTGGTAGAAGAAAACCAACTGGTCCTCTTTCATTTGCCGCATGAAATTACGTGCCTGACCAAGACAGAGCTAAACTTCAAACTGCGAGTGAATCTTTTTGAGAAACCGTTTAATTTTGCAGCTCTACCTGATAGTTGCGGACACCATCCCAGCAGCTGGTCTGATTGGGTAAGGCCTTCAAATCCTCAATTCCAAACTGTGGATTGAATGATGATGAGATGTTTGCAAGCACACTCGAGTAGTCACATCACGTATGGTACCTTGACGTCAATGCCTTTCTCAAAGCGGCTTTCTGGCTCAGACTTCATGAGCCAGCGACAATACTGGTTGGCGCTCGGCTCCTCGGAAGCCTCGGCAGAAGACGAAGCTTTTCTCTTGAGGCTCGGCTTTGGAGAAGAACCAACCTCTTTAGCGTCCTCGTCTGTGTTACATAGACTGTGCTTTTAAACAAACTGGACGAAATGGATGTACTGAACAAAATGCTTTAACCAACCTGAATTTGTTGTTAGTTTTCTCAATTTCTTCTTTGGAGGCATTGTTTCTCTGTAGGTAACAAAGCGTTTTAAAATCTCACGTTTTAAGTAGACTTGAATTTCATTGATATACAGTCAATATTTAGTACAGGAATAGAAACTAATGCAGGGCAAATATAATCTTTAAGAGAAAGACTATCTCAATACATTACATTAATGTTCTCAAGGTTTGGTTAAAAAAAAAAAAAAAAAAAAAAAAAAGCTTCGGTGTTTAATAGTCCGAGTAGGTCAAATTAGCTAAACATGTCCATCCATTTATTTTCTAAAGATAGCAAAAACATGTTTTGCTAAGATTAGTTTGGCGGAAACGATTATTAAGAGATCCACAAACATTATAAGATATTATATTAAGGCTTAGTAAGTTTAAAATGTCGCTGTGAGAGTTAATTTTAAAGTCATACCTTTAAAGTCACAACTGTCACCTCTTCAAGCGGCCATTAAAACCCGCGCAAATCCGGAATGCGTGACGTCACAAAAAGCGACGCTTGGCTTCCTCACCGGCGCATTCATTGGCGCTCGTTCCAGTACTACATATCCCAGAAGCCCTAGCGACTGGCGTGACATAACGCCGATTGGTAGAAAAAATAAAACAACAAAACATGGCGGTCGGGTCGCTGGTGAGAGTCGCCCGACTGACAGCGACCATTTGCAGGAGTCGCCGTTTATTCGCCTGTCGAAGTCCACAGAGACGAGGGATAGCTTCATGCATCGATCGTAAGTTCATGTAAAACAGTGCGCATAAATTTATCGTCATCAATATATTCATTTGCGTAATGTCTCGTTATAGACAATCGCATTTCTACATAACGATCCAGACGCATTTCAAATGTCATTTAACCACCAATTAATGCAGTTTGGCCATTTTTTAAGTGTACATTTAGCTTAAATGTCATTGACAAGAGGCGCTCCTTGCCTCATTGGTCAAAGATACCCGCACCCCTTCAATAGTACCGCCCACTATTTTTTCCCGTTATGTATTGCAATTAAATTGTATTTTTATTATTATTCCAGCATCTCACGGCCTTACAGATGAGCAGAAGGAGTTCCAGAAAGTGGCCTTTGACTTTGCGGCCAATGAAATGGCCCCGCACATGGCAGAGTGGGACCAGAAGGTTGGTTAAACACTCAAAAATGAACACCTCCTGAAATAAAAGGTTATTCTGCTTTTACCATCAGGAAGTGTTCCCGGTGGAAACCATGCGCAAGGCGGCTCAACTGGGCTTCGGCGGAATCTACGTCCAACCGGACGTCGGGGGTTCAGGTCTGTCTCGCTTGGACACATCGGTCATTTTCGAGGCCCTGTCTACCGGATGCGTCAGCACCACCGCCTACATCAGTATCCATAAGTATGTGTCCTTCAATGTGTATAACGGAGAGCTGCTTTTGATATTTTGGGTTCTCGATATGATGCAATTGACAAATAACAAGAATATTTTGCAGATTTTATATTGAACGTCATTAAAATGTGAAAGTGTCCCTAATTTGTAGTTTGCATGCAGTATGTGCGCCTGGATGATTGACAGCTTTGGCAGCGAGGAGCAGAGGCAAACGTTCTGTCCTCAATTGTGTTCCATGGAGAAATTTGCCTCTTATTGCCTTACTGAACCCGGTCAGTTACCTCCGATACTACGAATCGATACACTTCTCGGACTCCGTTACTTGAATGTGTCTTCTGTGATTTCAGGCAGCGGCAGTGATGCCGCGTCGCTCCTGACGAGTGCGCAGCGCCAAGGTGACCATTACATCTTGAATGGTTCGAAGGTAAAACCTTTCATCAAATTCGGACACCATGATCTGTCAACATTAATGTGGGGCGTACCTCTTATGTGACTCCAGGCGTTCATCAGCGGCGGTGGCGATTCGGACGTTTACGTGGTCATGTGTCGCACAGGAGCCAAAGGTCCGAAAGGCATCTCTTGTCTTATCGTGGAAAAGGGAGCACCGGGCCTCAGTTTTGGCAAAAAGGAACAAAAGGTAATGGCGGTTGTTTTTGTAGAGCTGCGGGAGACCACTAGATGTCAGTCACAATTTAGTTTGCGCCTTCCTCAGGTTGGGTGGAACTCACAGCCCACCAGGGCAGTCATATTTGAGGACTGTGCTGTACCTGCAAGCAACCTGCTGGGAGTCGAAGGTCAAGGCTTCACTATTGCCATGAAAGGACTGAACGGAGGCAGGATTAATATTGGTGAGGTGGCATATAATTGTTTTTCAATTGAGTCGCACAGGATATAGGTCGTATTAAGCAGGGATTTTTTTTTTTCAATATTCTGTATAAAGCCTGACATTTAAAGAGCGGTGTGTATTTTTTTTCCCATATCTATTTGTATATACGCTCTAAGTGCACAGTGCTACATTCTAGTGAATTTTTGAAAACTACAAACTGCTCATTTTATCGCTGATATTCTTATGGAGTCAAAAATACAATAATTAGTTCATGAAACAAATTTGAAGTCTTAATTTGGCAACAACTTTTTTCCATATTCCTTTATTATTCTGACATATAACTTTCAGCATCGCCCCCTGGTGGAGTGGAGTGATTATAAGAGAATAAACTTTGCTGTTGTAATGTCCTTTTCTTTCTTTTTTTAAATCTGTATTCAATTGTTTTGACCGTAACATGTAGGTGAGCTAAATGTTAGCATTTTGGCTTTTAGTGTGAACATTAACCATACCTTCAAACAGCTTCATGTTCTCTGGGCGCGGCCCACGCCTCCGTCCTGCTTGCTCGGGACCACCTGTTGGTTCGTAAGCAGTTTGGGGAGACACTCTCCAACAACCAGGTCAGTCGGAGACTTATTAATGGCTCAATATGTAAGTTAATTGTGATATTTACACTGCGTGTATTGTATTTGCAGTTCCTTCAGTTCAAGCTGGCAGAAATGGCCACCGATTTGGTGGCGTCTCGCCTTTTGGTACGTCAGGCCGCAGTGGCGCTTCAGGAGGAGCGAGCGGACGCCGTGCAGCTTTGCTCCATGGCCAAGCTCTTTGCCACGGACCACTGCTTCGACGTGCGTACCCCCACCGTTGGCGAATTTCTCTACTTGTGGTCGACGTAGTCATCATTTGGTTATTCTTCTGTACCTGCTCAGATCTGCAACCAGGCTCTCCAGATGCACGGCGGCTACGGCTACTTGAAGGACTACGCCGTGCAGCAGTTTGTGCGCGACATCCGTGTGCATCAGATCTTGGAAGGTCAGCCACTACGTCAGCGTTGATGTTCTCGATACGCTCTAACTCTCGATTGCTCATTCCTCCACAGGAACCAACGAGGTAATGAGGATGATCGTCTCACGCAGTCTTCTGACAGAGTCCTGATAAGACTTCTTTGAAGACCGCCATTTTGTGTTACTGTGTGACAGCACTTTGGAGAGGCCTAGGAACTTTTGAGGGTGGGGTCGGACTGGACTCGTTTGATCTAGAAAAAAGCAGACGCGTTATTTTGTGATGATTCAAAATTAATGCTGTCACTTTGCGAGGATTTCTGTTACAATAGCATGTTAGCATACCGGGACTTGTTTATATGTTTATATCACATCACAGTCACCTAATTTTTGTCCTCAAGTGACCTTGGTTAATACGGTATGTACAAAAAATGATTCTGACACTCCAAATAAAATCTCAGCATTTGACAAGAAAATTCCTCATTAAATGAATGTCATTTTTTTTTTTTTTAATTGGAAAACAACTGGCAACCATCCGAACTGTATTTCAAATGCTACATGTAGCTGCTCAACATTTGCAAATAACACCATATGTATACAGAATTTTTCAGTCGCCTAAATCCCACTACACAACCAGCGGAAAGCGGGGCCCATTATGGGATGTCGCCAGGCCCTCATACATTAGCTGTCAGTAATCACCAAAAACAATCCAACACCATCAACTATATTCACTATTTTTCTTTTAGCTTACATTCCGTCTATCACAGGCAACACATCCATTATGCTCCACAACCATTAAATTCTCTATAAAAACCTGAATTGTAATTTTGTGGGTTTTTTTTTTTTCCTTTGCTCTTAATTGAAGCTTCTTTTTTACAAAGCCAGAGAAACCTCAACGAGAATGTGCCTGAAAACTACACAACCTAAGCTGTTTGCTCTCCGGAAAATAAAAAAAATGTGCCGAGTCAGTAGTACGAATGAATAGAATGTCCTTGCAGGAGGTCACAGAGAAGTCCAATCACAAGGCAGAAAAACGTTAGAGCCCGCCCCCTCCTTGCTGTCCAATCAGAGGCTACACAAGGGAGCCCGCTTGGCTCTGCGCAGGCACCATGACGGCCACCGTGCCAGCCCGGGTCAGCGTGGATGACGAGCTGGCCCGCGGGGACGCCGTGAAGGCGGGCGGCGTCTGAGGCTGAGCCCCCTCCGTCCTGGCGGGGGGCATGCGGACCAACTGGGGCGGGCCCCCGTTAGCGGCGGGGGGCCGCTTATGTTTCCGCGACGGGGTCCCGCCCGCATTGTAACCCGGCAGGCCACGCAGGGTGTTGGCCTCGCCCGGGCGGAGCTGGTAGGCGTTGATGACGGAGCCCGTGTCGGTGGTGGACGAGGGCGAGTAGGGGTAGTTGAAGGCCGGTTGGCGGTGGTGGTGATGGTGGTGGTCGCCGGGCCGAGGGCTGGTGGCGATGGACGACAGCGTGCCGTTTTTGGAGACAATGTCCGAGCCTGTGTTGCTCTTTGCCCACGAAACTCGCTTCGGAGCCTGAGCGTCCTCTCTGTATACGGACCGCACAAAAACGTTTCAATTAACCAGCCCGCCAATAGCAAACCAAATCATGTGGCGGCCATTTTAAATCCATGCAATAAATAACTTCAATACACTTTTAGGAGGGGCGTCTAATATTATGGTTCCCACTATTTTCGAGACTTCTCACTTGATCTCGTTGGCTGTCTCCTCTTCAGTGTCCCGCTTCCTCCTCAGGACGAATATGAGGAAGAGCACCATGGCGACCAGTCCCACCATGGAGCCCAGCGTGGCTGCCGCTATCATGCCCGCGTTGGAAGCTGCACAACAACAACACAACACGTTAATCGGACCTGCTTGAGTCCTGGAGTGGCGTGTGTGTCTGTGTGTGTGTGTATACACACAGGTGATAACCTCCAGGTTAATGGAGCAGCTGTCTGTGCCGGCTGTGTTGCTGGCTCGGCAGATGTACTTCCCCGACATGCTTTTGGTCAGGTTGCTCAGCCGCAGGGTTCCTTGTCTCTCGTCTGAAAGCAACACACACATAAGCGTAGACACACACAAATACACTTGCTCACACCAACACAATCAGTGATAACAGTTTGACTTTACACTACTGCTACTACTTTAAAAGGGCTCTTAACTGTGTGTTTTGTATTTTTTTTTTGTGTATAGGAAGTTTCATGATTTTATTTTTACTCAGTTGAAAATATAATTATGTCGCATCCAGAAAGTAGTTCCCGCTGTGTCATGACACAACCATTGTGTCCATATGACCCTCGTGTTGACTCATTAGTTACTATTTCCTGCCATTAATCCGCCATTTAATCCACCTCTGATGCGTTTCCAACCGTCACTTTGGCAGCGAGCGTATACACATCGCTGTCCGTCGCACGAGCGCAGATTTCCGTCTCATATTTTTGCACACAAAGGTCGCGACACCGCGGCTAGCGCGTGTGTCCGCCGCTGTGCTTTCACAGTATTACCATTCTACAAAATCTGTTGCAGCAGCTGCCTTTAAAACGCCGCCATTTAAAAAAAAAAAAAAAAAAAAAAAAGGTTAAGAAGGACAAATCCATCTGCGAATCAATCTTCAGACAACACATGGAGGCATGTTGTCATCTTGTGTTGATTTTTGAAAACATGCTTCTTGGAATCGAAATGCATAATGACCCCTGGTTGATGCCACAACAGGGGCAGGCAACCGGGGCAATTGCTGAAGGAACCCCGAGAGGTGACCCAATTAGGTCCATGACACTAATGATATTTCTAATTTTGGATAAATAAATTAAATGTGGAGTGATGATGAAAAACTACAACCAATCACAGCCAATCACAAATCCAGCCTGGGAGCTAGTAGAACATCAAACTGTCTAATGTAGAGTTCTAACACAAACATTTTATATAGAGCAACATGGCAATGAGATACTAACACAAAACAGATTTAAAGGAGAAAATCGAACCAATTTTTTTACATAATATTGTCATCTGACTGATTTTTCTCCTTTAAAACTAACAAAAAAAGATTTAGGATGGAGGGATGAATGAGGTGAAACCCTTACCCATAAAGCCCAGGACCAGTATGGGCTGAGGGCATGGCCTCCATTCTTTTTTTTTTTTTTTTGTATGTGTGTTCGATGTTATCAGAGAAAGAGAAAGAAGATAAACATGAACAAGAATGGCAATGCGTGATGCAAACGAGGCGGAGGGGATGAGGAGAGGAAGAGATGCTCTCAGGCCCAAATCCAACTTAGGGCTCTTAGAGGGACTGATCAAGTAATGACATGGGGCATGTTAGATTAGGCAAAAAAACAGGAAAAGAGGGAAGAGGAACAGAGAGAAAATGAGAGAACGATGGATGAAAGAAAAGTTCCAGTATCAAAGGAGAGCGAGCGTACATTAAAGTGCCGCTAGAGTTGTGTTTTTCAAAGATTGCGAGCAAAATAAACAACAATCAAAGGGAGTAGCATTCATTTGCTAAATCTAAAGACTTAAGCGTCATAAAGAGATAAACGATGCACATCAATGGATGCTAAGTTGTTCTGAAGCAGATGGCCGCAAATGGCCATGCAGATTTGAAAGTGTTTGTTTGTTTTTGTCCGTATTTCCGCTTTCGGCATTAGTACAACAAACGACAACAAAGGCTGAATAAAGTAAAACGATAAGAGACGTATTGATTAAAGAAAAACAATTGACGTTGGAAAATACATTTTGTGTATCGAAATACAAGAACTTTGTTAACCGCATTCTTTCCAACACTGAACAAATTATTATTTTACTTTTTAATCCCATTTTAAGTTCTGCAACTAGCTACTAGCTTCATACTAGCGCGCTAGTTCCCTAGCTAGCGCTAAACTAGTTTCTTTTGTTTGTTGCTAGTGCCGTAGTAGCCGGCCAAATATTTCCGTTGCTAGGACAGCGTTAACCAGCTAAATATTGCCATAACCATTTTTTTTTTTTTTTGGCTGACGTGAGGCCGCTGAGTCAACAATGTTGTGTTGGGGTCAGCAGCGAGGTGCGTGACATTTGGGCTAGCACGGCAACAGCATCGCGTTTGCTTTTGCTTTGACACATGGCGTGGTTACGAAAAAACAGACAAAAATATTGACACAACAATCTTGCATCAGAGTAAAAAATATAATACAATTTTCATGCAGTTGTAAAACTGATAAACTACAGCAACCTCTTTTATTTTGGGGTGGATATTTTTAGTGGCATATTTTTGTCGCAGCAAGTTTTAGTAAATGCATACGAGCCAAATATGTAAATAAAAAGAAAGCCGGTGATGTGAGCCAGCAAACAAGCCTCAAGCTCTCTAATTATCATGTCCATTTGTTTAATCCTCTCAGAGTGTGTGCAGCTTTTTGTACATACTCAGTGTTATGTAAGCTTAAATTCAAATTTAATGTCAAACCAGCTTTTATTTTGCGTCATTTTGAAGTACAGTAAATTTTTATTTCGGCCTCTTTGCTGTCCGCATCATCTCACCGACTCTCGTGATTTTCCCCCAAAAATCATCCGACCAATCGTTGGGCGGCGTTTTCGAAGCCCCGTGAGTAGTTTGTCTACAGACCGTGTAGCGAGGCGGAAATGATGAATCGTGGTCACGTTGGGGGAAAGTGACCTTTTCCGGTGTGAATGCTCCCTTAGGTTCCAACTCAAGTTGCATGATGTGGACAAAAGTATTGAGACACCAAATTAAACATTTTATTATTTTTAATCACATTACCTTTTATTATTATTTTTTTTAAGTTTTTTTTAAAACTCTGTTTTTCCAGAGCCAGTTAATTGTGAACTCAATGAACTCACACTGAAAATCAGTCTTTGGAAGCTGGGTGACCCAATTCTTTTGTCCGCACAGCAACATTTATTAATTTATTTATTTATTTATGCTTGATGATTACTCACTTTGCATTGGCGAAAAGAAGACCTCCTGCATGGGGGCAGTCTTGGTCCACTTGTACTGAGGGACAGGCTTTCCATGAGTGGACTTGCAGCTCAGCGTCACGTTGCCGTTGACGACGGGCTCGCCAGTCATGGTGCACACCGGAGGGGACGGCGGGACTGGGAAGACGACACATAGCAGGATTAGGAACGATTATCGTCATATTTTTTGCTGGGAAAAGGTAGGAGTTTATTTGAGGGAGGCTTTTAGTGGAAGTAGCAGCGTCCTGGCATTTCTGATCACACCTGACCTTTATGCAGCGATGCCAGGGGGGGCGGCGTTACCTTTGACATTAAGACGCATCTGTCCAGAAAGGCCGGTGCCTCCGGGTATGATGACGTCGCACACGTAGGACCCCGAGTCCGTCTCCTGCGTGTTGTTGATGAAGATGGAGAGGTTGGCGGAGGGCATGGCGGCGCTGAAGCCCGCCCGAGTGCTGAAGTCATTCTGTCCGTGGCCCACCTCCCCCGAGCTGAAGTTGATCACCTGGTAATGAATCAAATGAATTCTGCATATCATACATTCTAATTGCATTGGTTGGCAGGCTTCTTTGCCGGTAGAGATTAAGCATATAAACAGAAATGGACGTCCATCATAAAGATAATCCTGATGTGTGCAGATGGCAAACGGCGACTTTTCCGATTTTCTCTGCGAGATAAGCCGCCAGGCATCAGACACTGAAACTGTTTAGATTATATTAATCATGCCGAGACTCACGCACGCTGTACGTGCTAATATTTACAGATGAAATATGTCATTCGGTTCACTTGCTCCCGGAACGAATTAGACGTGGCATGTGTTGCAAAATTGTTCATCTCAGCGGAGCATCTTTATGACCCCACACCCTCAGATGACCTTTCAGGACATCGTATGTAAGACCACCTCCCGCAAGTAAATAAAAATATTTTCCAAATAGTGAGTGGTGCTGGTGGAGTTTTATTACAGTTACCTAGAACTGAAAATGCAATTCCTAATAATCTCTCAAATCCTTTCAAAGCTCAGTGAGGCACTAATGTTCAAAAGGGACAAAGACTGACGAGAGTATTGTTATTATTGTCCGCCTACAACCTTTTTTTTTTTTTTTTTTTTAATCGCTGAACCATTTGTGTTCGGTTTGAAGCACTGTAAATAAATGCTAATTAGCTTTAGCATTGGCTGTGTTAAATAGACGTCATTCTCACACACATCTAAAGGCCACCGCTACGTCCCGTATCATATCCTTCCGTCATGTATTCTCCTTCGACAGCGCCACAATGACCTCCATTCACCGTGTTGTCTTTAATCCCACTAAAGATGATCACCGTTGTCAATTCCCGTGGAGGTCATCGCATGGTCAACTCCAGATCAGTACTTTCTGCATTATTTAGTGATACATTACTCACTGTGGGTGTTTTTAAGCCTTTATCTCACCTGCTTGGAGTGGTTTCCAATGAAGTGCCAAATGATGGTGTTTTTGGAAATATCCGAACTGGGGCTGTACCAGGCTTGCAGCACCACCATCTGGCCCTTGACCACCTCCATCTCCTGCCGCGGGATTTCCACCTTTTGGCTGTCACCTGGAAATGTAGCATAAATTTGTGTTGCCTATTAATAATCAATATGGCTTGCTCGGTCGTTTCATTGACCACGATGGGTAAGACTCAATATAATATGACGTTTTTTAATGTCTCTTATTCACGTGGCTGTCAACGAGGTTTTATTTAGTCCCAATACTGTGCATCCCCTTGATAGGAGAAAAGCTTGGGACTTTTTCAATTCCCCTTTCCTTATATATAATACTGTTTTATATATTTAAAAAATAATAATAATTAAAAAAAATATATATATATATATTATATGTATGCAATTGATGTAATTGATATTCTTTTTTTTTTTAATTAACCAGCCAATTAAGCTAGTACTAAAAATGTCTTTTGCCAAATATCTATCAGCATCAAAAAGTCATTAAATCATTGTGAAATTTCCATCTGCACCTCCACTTCATTTCCCATTCAAATTCAGACAGACAGACAAAAAGACTCACAAGGCGCCCAGTCACCAGAACCAGACAGCTGGAGCTGGATCAAATGATCCCAGCAATCGGAGTCCGAGTGTGTCTCCAGTTTGGAATGTTGTGGGGAGGAAAAGCAACCCAGAAGGGAAAATAACACAAAAAAAAAAAAAAAAGGAAAAATAGAGAACCCAAGTCCTCGGGAAGGTTTTGACGAGCTTAGCGCTCAAGAGAGAATGGTCAATCAAGAGCGGGAGAGCGCTGTGATCCACAAACGGACAGCTTGAATGTCCACATCTGTTCAGCCAGAAACATCTTTCCCCTTCTGGCTTTTCCATGCATGTGCAGGGCAGAGGAATTAGGAGATTGGAGTTGGGTTGGGCCGAGCTGAGCTGATCTGAGTGGGGATGCGCGCATTTGGACCAGTTGTTTTTGTGACCTGAAAAAAAGTTTACTTGCAGTGACTCTGTTTTTCTTTTTTTTTTTTTTTCTTGCCGCTTCTAATGGCAAAGTGACCTCTGCCTCAGTGGTTGCTCCTCTTCCTTAATTTCTCAATCTGTCAAATCCCGTTGACTAATCCCCGAACAATCCCGGGCTCAATCCTCTCACCTCACGTGAGGTAAAACAGCTCAGCCGGACATGGATATGATGATATTGATATAATGCTCACACACACGCATAAACATACACTTTGATACCAGAGTAATCAAAAATGAACAGAGCTAATCACTTTGCTTCACATGTAATCATGACATGTCATGCTAGCTTACACCGTCCTGTTTGGTTGTCATGACAACATAGGATGCAGACAAAGCTATCTATAAAAAAAAAAAATGATTTTTTTTTTTTTTTTAAATAAAAGGATTAAACTGAGGTGAGGTGTCGGGGGAAAAAAATGCTAATATTCCTCCCATTTTTCCTTTGCTGAGGTCACCCTCAAGCATCTATTGCACGACTGAGATTTACATCTTTCACTGCCATCATCGCCGCAGGCCATTTTCATTCTTAATGTGGCACAGCTTCGGTGTTCAGACAGAGGAATTGTCTTTTTTTTTTTTTTTTTATATACCTTCTGTTATATTTCTTTCTTTCTTTAACACCCCTCCCACCCTCCACAAATCCTGTTAGCGCTCCAATTTCATCTCCAGCTAGCGCTAACCAATAAACCGCCTTGGATCTGCTGTAACATTATGTAACAACAACAAAAATTGGAGGGGGGGGGGGAAGGTTTTGAGAATGAGGATGTCTGGAATGATGCAATATTTCATTTTGATTAATCAACATCATGCAATCACGACGGATGATCAGGTGGACTGTAGACTGATGATGATGATGATGATAAACGGGGGGGGGGGGGATAATACTCTTCTGTCTGCTTCATTGAGGAGGTTTAGTGTGTCATTCACTTGTTTATGAAACGAAGGAAAATCTTCGCTTAATCCACAGCCGTCTCCATCTGGGTTGAGAAGCAGACAGAGGTGTTCCGAGATGAATCCCAGCTCAAGCGGAATCGGCCAATAAACGCCGCTCGCATATGATTCCATGAAGGCTCCGTTCAACATTGTCCTAATTTCCACTTGGCCCAAAGGCGGAGGAAGTTATGCTTAATGTCGGCTAATTGGATTCTTCTCTTTAAAGTCAATAATTGTTTAGGGCAGAGGGTTCCCAAATTTAAGAGTAAAGAGCTGCGGCAGAAAAATAGAAGGAAGCTGCGCCACCGGGATTGTTTCATATTACAAGTGACAAAAGCAAGATTGATTGAGCTTGATGAATCAAAACACATTTTTATGATTTGGGTATTTGTTTTTACAGATATTATAAATGGCCTAGTTTTTATTTTAAAGTTGGTGATTTAGTATTTGCATTACTAAATATCTATCTTTTTGAGTTGGGTCCAAAATGCCCTAAGCTCTCGTTCGAGCCTTATGTAATACCAATATTTGCCTACAGGGGGCAGCACATTCCTATGTTGCCATCGGAGGGCTAATGAGGAGATAAGATCGCATCATCATTAAAACGGCATGATAAACACAGGATAGAATCTAATAAATGGCTGTAAAGTGGAGCAACAAGAGAGTGCGGCTCTTATTAGTCCCCAAAATAAAATCAAAATATGTCCTCGTAGTGTGTGCGTGTCTCTGCGCGCGCGTGTGTGTGTATGTATGAGATCAAGCGGAGGATAAAAAGTGCGTGGCTCAGTCAAAAGCCCCGAGGGAGCCATGTAAAGTCCTGTGTGAAGATAAAGTGATCCTCTTTAAGCGGCCCAGGTCTATCTCATGCACTAATCTCTGGTTGCTTCCAAGCCTTCTCTTGCTCCTCTCATGTCAGTCCCTCTCAACAGAGCCAAAACTCGAACTGAGCAAGTCTCCATACATCGATCACAACATTCATACAAAAAATAAAATTTATTATTAGGATTATTATAATTATTAAAATTAATTATTATTTATTATTTATATTTTTATTTATTTTTATTTTTCATTTTTATTTATTATTATTATTATTATTATTATTATTATTATTATTATTATTATTATTATACCTACACAGCCAACATGGCATCCATCCATCCATCCATCCATCCATCCATCCATCCATCCATCCATCCATCCATCCATCCATCCATCCATCCATCCATCCATCCTTCGGCATAGAGGCACAGGACTCAGGGTGACTTTAAAATTTCACTTTGACCAAATTGAAAACTCGCGACAGATTCGACAATGGAGCGAATCGGTTATTCTGTAAGATTTTGACAGACAGGAAAGATGGAGGGAGGAATGTAGGACAACCAAATAGCCCGCTCGGTGTCAAACGGCATGTTGGACTGACCCTACAGGCTTCAAAACAGATGGCGACTCAATAATAAATATTTGGGGAAAGGCGCCTTTAAATTGGATTACATTAGTATAATCTCTGCAGCTATTTTCAACTATCTCGGGCACACTGGTTTTAATCCCTCTTAACTTTTGATTGTGTTTTAAATTGATTCTCCGCGCGCACCCACACGCATGCGTGAGGTGACACACACACATACACAACTTGCAGCAATGCTCACACGTGCTAAAGTATATCAACAAACATAAATAGTTTTATCATCACTGTAACAGCTCGGGGTCAGAGCAGAAGCTCCATAAAGAGAAAATAAAAAACGATTGTTTGTTTATTGCTTTAAAGGATATTCCCTTGAGGTGTAGCATCTCTTTTTTTTTTTTTTTTTTTAGAAGGACCTATTTTAATCAACAAATGTGCGCCACTGAGATTTTTTTTTTTCTTTACAAATTATTGATATTGTTAATGGCTTGCTCCCTTTTATGCTAATAAGTTAGCACACTTTCCATTTTGGAGCTCTCATGACTATTTTGTTTTGTCCCGTTTGAATTAAAATTTTGGCACACAAAAAAAAAAATCTACACCACGGTAACGCCTTTCATACATTTTCAACATGCGGTGCTCCTCTGCTCCTGTTTTGGTTAGCAACTGAATCACGTTCAACTGGGCTTCGCCATTTACTATCGTGTGCACGTGTGAACATTTCCGTCCATCACGATGGAGACAAAGCAGGTGTCTATTTGAAGGAGATGTTTACTCGTCTTAATAAATCACGAAGCACCCATCCCGATAAATACGCAAGCTTTCTTGTCATAAAGCATTTATTCCGTACAACGCAAGTGCAACTATTTACACCCCAACTATTTATAGCGCGAGAACATGAAGTCATTTGAGACATTATTGCCTCCATCTTCATCACCGACGCCTCGTTATAATCACATTATGTACCCCGCCATTGAGTCCTCTTGCTTTGTCCTTCACCTTTTGTGCCGTTTTTTATTTACAAGCGTGATGATGCAGAAAGTGGCGGCATGTGACGCTTTGCGTGTGCCGTGTTTCTTAGCTCCTTTTGACAAGCAAACACATTTAACACAATGCCCGCAGAGCTGATGCAAACATGAAACGCAAGACAGACAAATGGGGAATGGGGGCGGGGGGGAGGGGGGGGGTAGCAGCGAGTGTGTTGGGTTTGAGGCAGAGCATGGGGAAAGTGGGCTGATGCTTTGATCACATGCAAATAGCACACACTGGGGATGTAGGTGTTTATGTATGTGGGGAAACAAAGACGGCTATTGTAGAGCAACTTTGCCGGAGTGTGCAAGTTTGGGAATCCGATGTCTTCTCGTCTGCGGTGGGCAAACTGCTTTTAAATGTCCTCTATTATTTAGGACCGTCATTTGAAAGCGATTAATCATGACAATATGACTTCATCGCTGAAACGAATTGCCGAACAAGACATTAAACAATTTTGTAAATGGTTCTCTATTTGTACCTTGCGATTTGTTGATGACTATCTTGAGATGTAGATATGCAGATAAGTATATTTGTTAAAAAATAGATTTCATGCTCTTCCCAGTTGTAGTTTACTGTCAAAATAGACCGAAACAAAAAATGACATTTTATGTATTTACCACAACCACATAGATTAGCATTTGACTCTGCTAGCATAATGCTAACGTTAAATAGGAGCTACGTTGCTGTGCTACGTTTTAAGCGACAGATTAAACACAAACAGTGCCGCACATATTCTTTATCCTCCGTGAAGAATGACTAATATTAGTGCCGTATCGATGAGCCAAGAGGAGCTGCGCCAAATCGGTCTGCCTGTCATCCAACGCTTAAATGGCCACCGGAAAGACTATTAAGATCATTTTAATTTCTTATTTGTCAATTAGTTTTATTCATCAGCTTTGTTACTATCCTGCGCCAATAGCAGGGCGTTACGCTACATCCAACACCAATGCTAGTAAATTTGGATGTAGGAATGGTCAGCCAGACTCGAACGGGCGGCTGCCAGCGGCCTCTTTATCCAAGCTGTCCATCATTCCCACATTGACCTCCCTCGCCAACTTTCGGGCAGGCAATGAAAGGCAATGCAGAAACTTAAATAGGCCTGCCATGTAATGTTGCGCCACAACAGAGTCCGCAACCGGCCGCCGAGGAGATCTCGATAAAGCGCGCCGCCACACCCGATGAACCGGCCACATCGCCGCCCGCGGGGTGATGCCGAGTCTTTCTTGCGTTGCCACTAGTAATTAACAAGTGGAGTGATCTGATTTCAGATTTCCACTGGGACGTCATCAGAGAGAACTCACAGGATGATCTTTATAATCTGCCCATGCTGCATCAAATAATCCAACGCCTCGAAAATTGATGGCGGGGGGGGGAATGAAAGAGTCAAAGCCCACACATACATCAATATTGGAATATATTCAAGGTGCTTCATTATTTTGACTTTATTTCAACGCACATCGACATGCAGCAGACCATGCTAACGTTTGAATCACAGCACGCTACATTTGCAGATCACATGACGCGTCTCAACACGTCTTTACCTTACGCGCTGAAATGAAGTGATGCATAATTAACAAGAGCCATTACATCGACCGAATCAATATTTAAAATAAATATCTAATAATAGCATGTATTTAGGACATGACGGCTAGAATTCTCGCCGCATAATGAGCCAGGATAGCGAAAGCGAAACGGAGCACATGGAAAAAAGTGGGTTAAAGAAATTTCAAAAAGTGGAGTCTTTAGATAGAGCACTTAAAGCGACACACCCGCTAAGTTGAGAATGTGGTTATAAAATAAAAATTGAAAGTCAAATCTTCAAAGTGACTCAAGTAAAGCAGTGATGGGCCTAATCTGGATCGCACGTATGATGTGAGCGACCCGCTTGAAAGTGGTTCGTTTCCCGGACATATTTGGCATAAAAGCGTCACATGTAACCTTAAATGCCATTTGAATAAAATCAAGTGGTTATTAGTCCACCAGCTCTGCACGCCTCTTCGGCAGTTCCCCGCCGCCATCACGCGTGACATTTAGCGGCGAGCGGGAGCGACATTCGTGCGTCAGGCACGCTGGCGAATCACGGCCGTGATTAATATGGAGCAGGTAATGCTCTCGCCTCGCTGTTGTACATTACCCGGCTAATGTGACGCTTTATTGATCCCTGTAGGGAAAATGTTCTTTTGGCGGCGAGGTCTCGGCGCAGGGTCAGGAGGAGCCGGAGCGGCCCTGCAGCCGGGCTGCTTGAGCATTCAGCGCGGGATTGAAGAATGCTCGCTGATATCATTTTGGTGACCGCAATAATCCGGCGTCAGCGTATTTCCACCCGTAGCGGTGACATTTCGTTTTTTTGGGGAGGGTTGAAAAAGTGGAAATCTATACGTCAACAAAGAAAAGTGTCGTATTCAAATTCAGTCACAGTCCAAAGAGAACCGCCGAGTTAATCTCGGAGAGAAAGGATGATTCGACACGTGCGGCGCGATACGATTCAAGGGCATTTTAAAGTGGAATGATTCGATTCGGTTCAGCGGGATTATGATTCGATTCGTACGGCTCAGTTGGAGAGGCTATGACGCGATGAGTTCCTTGTCATTTTACAATATGATTGAACGTGTCGGTACTGTGGCATTTCTTTCGAAAAGATAGAATGGGAACATTAGGCTCACATAAAAATATTATTATTATTTTTTAAAAATATGTAAAATATAAAAATAAATAAATAAAAATAGAAAATAAAAAATACAATAAAAAATACAATAAAAACTAAAATGATTTCTGATTTTTAATATCTTTTACGGAATACTTAGCAAGTAAGAAAGCTCATTTAATGCTTCTAAAAATAGCCAAATGTGATACTACATAGATATCAAACATTTTCTTAAAATGGGTCCAGAAACTGTTAACAAATACTACAAATTTTTTATGAGACCCAAGATCGCTATCTATCAGATTTTTCTGCTTTCTCCTCGATTCCAGAGTGCAAGTAGCCATTTCGAAAGGTGCGGGAAAGATCTATTGGCCTTCTACTCCCCTGAAGCCAAAGCCCATTATACCAGGTTTAACCTGCCGAGTCAAAACAATTGCTCTGGAGCTTGTGTTGGAGACCCAAAAAAAAGAAAGAAAAAAAAGGAAAAGTTGGGTATACCAGTCAGCTCGCACACACTCCTAGACCTCAATTTTCTTCCCCCTCAGCTCTTTTCGCCTCGTGCCACGTCTTGTGGTAACAGCTCTCACTCAATGCGAACCGGCTGCCAGAAACAGAGGAGACGTCTCGCCTGCTTCAAATTGGGTCATTGGTAGAAAAAAAAAAAAAAAGACGCTGCCCTAAAGACACTGTTATCCAGCAAGATGGCAGCTCACCTGATCAAGGAAATTGGGTCGCTTGCACCAAGGGGAGGGGTGGGGGGGGCAACGTGAGTGACAGCCAAGAGACCTTCGACATGAAGCTAAATATTCGCCGCTCTTGAATTCATCACAATTGACAAAGTGGTCGAACTTTGTTTCTACCAAAGTTCAGTTTCCACAGTGAGAGAGCAAGTGACCATGCTGGCATTTATTTCTGTGATACATGCGACAATCTCCCATCCCGGGGTAGTCCAGTCAGAGCTCCGTTCCCTGATGGAGGATGACACAAGAAGTTGATCTGTAAAAAAATGACGCTCGGGGCGCGCTTGTGTGCCATCAGGACGGTTGTCTAAGGAGAGCTGAGCCAGGAGTGCTAAGCCAAAACCTGATTTGAGCCGACCCCAAAAAAAAAGTCTGTTTTTTGTAGGAAAATCGGTTGAGCGTAGACTCGAGGATTGTAGGCTAGCGTCTTGACAGAGCGATGCATGAGAAGCTGTCTCGTCCGCTAACGTCATCCGCTAGCTGGCCGCCGGCGAGAGTTCTCACCCTTCTCTTATATGTTTCACGCAGAAAATGACTGTCACAACCATCGTGCCAACAGACGCACGGAGAAGTCCGACGACAATGATGATGATGATGGTCCCGGGCCAATTTTTAATTAGTGTCTTTCTTGGTGTGAAAATGCAGTTTTACAAATGAGTGTGGCGAACTACCAAATGTGTGAAATGACGCATGGGGGCAACAGCGGAGATGTTAAATCCATGCGACATTATTGACAACACATTTAATTTCAATTTTAAAGCCACCAAAATTGAATTGTTAGATGACGTACTTGACGGTGAGTCTAAATTCCAGCTCAGGTTACAACTGATGAAGATTCCAAGGTTCTTTGCAGGCTCTTAAATATTTTATGAGCCATTCTCCAGCTGCTACAAAACTAAGGCCGGAAAAGCTCAAATAGTAATCAGAACCTAAAACCACACCACGATTCAATGGACAACATAACTCAGCTTTAGAATGCGACCTCCTTCCTGGAATCAGAAACGGCACGCCGTAAAGTGTCGACACGGCTAATCAGATCATTTCAAGGCTTCTCAGAGCACGGCTGGCGTGTGGCTCGCCTGCCACCCAATTACGGAGGCCCCGTCAAGCGTTGGAAAGGTGCGAGGAGCTCAATCAACATGGATTATTTCAAAAGTGAAAGCATTCGATGGCACCGACACGCCTGACATGATCGATGGGCTGGCAGAAGCTCTTAAGGCCTCTCAAGGGTCCGCTTTACGAATGCATTTAAACACACGGCTCGCCTTCAACATCGGGATTAAGACCGCCGACTCCCCCGAGGCCGAACAAGTGGCATCTCCGGGTAATGATCGAAGACACATGAAAGAGGTTTTATTCTGGTTTTTGTGTAATCCTCTTGAGCTACTTTTCTCGGCTCCAATAAGTTGATCAAAATCTGGCACCTTAATGGCAACAGATTTGCCATTTAATCTGTTGGGTGTAGAAATTCAGTCAATGCTTCAATCTGGTTAGCGGCCATGTGGGGTAAGTCTCATTTGTTTTGATTGTAAAAACACTTATCTCCGGGTGGGCTTGTTACTAACCCTCAAAACGTTATATAATTAATCTATGACTGACCGGAACAAATGACACTTGGAGAGACCAGCCGTAATGTGGATGTTGACCTATTTCTCAACAAGGATTTTTGATGTCGCTTATAGACCTTTCCACTCATAATCTCATTTACATATTTCAGAGCATCGTATTAGCAGAAGGTCTCAGCCGACATTACATCAGTTACTGCCAAAATGTTTATCACCCAAAAACAAGAAAAACAAACATGGGGGAGCTGCCAAAAAGCAGTTTGGTGCTAGCTAACTAACAAGCTAGCTACTTAAATTGCTAGGTATCTCATTAGCTATCTAAATACACTAACATCAGACCCTTAACATTAAAATATGAATATATATATCATTATTTGAAGTGCTAGCCAAAATCAGATCTACCGCTACACCAAAAGATACATCAGCCAATTATTCAATCCCAGTTTCAAAATTAGCATCACAACACCAACGGCTAAATTGAACCACCTGAGCGCTAAAAGTGTCTTTCCAAATTTTCAAAACCATTACCTGGACTCAAATGCAATTGTCCTCAATTGCAACTTTAATTGCTAATCACAAATGGAGCATATTGAGTGCATCAAGCATCAAAGCTGATGGGAATGGCCAGATTTGCTCCAGCACGACACGGTATGACCCAGAGCGTTTCAATACGCATTAAATTGCCTTTCCTAAAGCCGTGATTGTGTTAAGATCTTTGCAGCCAGTTGGCAGCAAAGGGGTTAAGCCTTTAATTCAGCCACAATTCCACAGAGCATTGATTAGTGGAGATGGATGAAGCCACTGATGGAGGGGAAAGTCTTTCTTTTTCCCGTCTCCATATGCTGTTGTTGTTGCGGAGGAGGCTTTTATAGATCGAAACGTAAACGTGTCTGTAAACCTCATTTGACGCCGTTGTTTTTCTCAAATTAAATGAATTAGTGCTGTTTTCCGAAAAAAACTACCCGCCTGACGGGTTTACGGCCTCTCGGTCATAATCAGAGACCGAAATCTTGAGACCTGGTCTCGAGCGAAATGGTCTGTTTCCAAGGCCGGGTCACTAAGATGCTTCTTCGCGCTTTAATCTCATTATCAGCGCAAGCTGGCTTTGGCAGGCGAAGGGAGGGCGGACGAGACAACGTCATAACACGACCGTGGCTCTTTGACATGGGAGGCTGGGAGCTCATCTATTGTGGCAGGAACAAGACTGCCACTGTGCACCGAGTGTGAAAGATATGATAGAGTGCAAGTATTGCATCATCATAATAGTGCCTGGACCGATCGGGTATGATATTTGAAATAGAGTGGAAGGTGGAAAAGTTGAACATCGATTAAAACTTTCAGGAAAAATATCCATGAATTCATTTTCTATAGCAAAGCTTACTTCCCAGAAGCGTAAACTGTAAATATTAACATAATATAATATAATATAATATAATATAATATAATATAATATAATATAATATAATATAATATAATGCAATATAATATAATATATATTATATATAATACTTATTTGGCATTTTTCAGACTAAACCGAGTCACATTCCAAACATTTGCCTCTAATAAAAATCATGCGCGGTCAGTAATGAACGATCTTAATTGAATCAAGAACACACTAATGAGTCAAGCCAAACTGCATATTAGAAAACTCATGTCTGTTCATTTGCCACAGACAAGAAGGATTTTTTTTTGTGCTCAAAAAAGATAGCAACGTCTGTAGCATGTTTCTTTCCCAAAGATGCGTCACCAAAATATACGCCAATGCTTTTACGTCTTTCTCATTTGACAAGCTTGTTCTCTCATTTGAAGCCACTCGCCTGACATTGGGCTGATTGGAAGAAGATTAAAGGCATGACACTCATCTCCGCTGCGGGATTTGACTCAAAAGTGTCTCCGTGTTGGTCTTCGTTTGGATAATTAGCCTGCGTGACAGCCAACAGATGAATAATGAAAGACATTTAAATCCTGCTAAAGCCGCACAAATGTTCTGATCACTTACGACTCGCAAGATCATGGAAATATTTTTTAATATGGGGAGGGGGGGTTAATGACACATTTCTGGAGTTTCCCGATGTTGCCTTGTTTTCACTTTGAAGCTCTTATTTGACTTTTTGTTGAAGTTTCTTCTTTTTTTAAAAAAAAATAACATTTATTTTTCCGACTGCTTATCAACATTAGGGTTGTAGACAAAAATAACATTTTAGGTTTGAATTAATGCCTGATTTTAGGGCAAAAGGATTTTGAAAAATAATGTAATTGCATTTTTTTCCCCATTATTATATCATATATTTATAAACACACACCTGCAGCTTCTGATTCTACCTTGGACATGTTTATGCATTCGCAGATGCTTCTTGATACCTGGCACCAAAGAAGACAACTGTTGGCTTTACATCAGTGCAAGCAGCCAGTTTGTGTCATCTCCTCTCACTTCTGCCATCTCATTTTATTTTTTAACCAAAAGACTCACTGGACTCGGATGAGTCAATTAAACCTGGCGCACCATTTTCACTACCAACTGCTTATATGCACCATAACATACAGTTGAAGCTATTGCTTGTTAGCATTAAGCTAGCAGAATAAATTCAACTATGTGTAGTTGTTTTTGTTTTACGTTTTCCTTGCTTCAGTTGGACGTAGCAAAAAATAGCGCAGGGTCTAATGTTTCGAGAACTGCTCACTATTTAATTGTGGCTGCTTATTGTGTCAAAGCAAAAATAAATTTCAAATTGAGTCACTCATGTTAAGTATGACAATCGGACCGCTTTGATGATGGCAAGCGGAGAAATTATCTCATTTGATAGCTGACTTAATACCGTGTGCAAGTTGACGATTTAGAGCTGAACATCAGAAATGATGTCTGCGGCAGGTACCATGGTTACGTTTTTTTTTTTTTAAACCATGTTTGAGTAGCTCTTCGAGAATAGACACAGCTGTGTTCGCCACAGCAATTTAGATGACCACGTGAACATACCGGCAAAACCCGGGCTGGAAATAGAAATGAGCAAAAGAAAATACTTAATGTTCCGATTGAATGTTATATTCCGGTGAGGCTTTAGGGTTTCAAGACAAACCTGGATTTTTTGGAAATTAAATCTTGGTTGACTGCAAATTAAGGTTTTGGGTAAGACGTCTGAGTTATGGTTTCAAATTAGGGTTTTAAGAGTCAGACTTTAAAGTGGCATGATTTTGGGATTGGGTCAGGTGAGAGAAATAAGCAGCGATGGAGGGAAAATTCTCGGCACAGTTAATCTGGCTTGGGTGAAATAAAAATGGATCATATGATAATTAAAATAATCTTCATACTGTGGTGGAACTAATCTCATTCTAATGGCAGAATCGCTGATGTGGACACGCGGATTAGCTTTATTGGAGTATGTTAGGGAATTTTTATTGGGACTAACGTTGTTATCAGTACCGCTAATCGCATCCATGACTTTTTCCGAACATTTTTTGCTGCTTGAACCATTTTCGACATTAGCAGAAAAACAATGCCATTAAGCTTGACTGTGTCATGTCTCTTAAAAGTAAAAAAATGAAGAAATTGAAAAAATGCTGGTCCTCTTTCATTCCTGTTCTTTGTTCACAATGTGCTTCCTTGTTAAATGAATTAAAAGCGTTAATCGTTATCACCCACCCGAGGTTAAAAACGTGACCCTGAACTTGCTGAAAAGACGTTTTTAATCTATTCCGCAGCCAAGTTTCACTACCGTTAGGGTGAAGCACTACGGACGCTCATTGATTTTCTTTCTATTCTTTGCCAACAGGACAATAAAGACGCAGCCCCGTAATTGATCCGGCTGTCCACCGTACGGGTCCGATATAACGACGTCGCCGAGGAGACATCTTTCTTATCAAACGTGGCGGTGGTCGCGCACTAATGGCATGTGGGGACGCTAGCAGGCGGGAGTGTCACGTCAAGCGGCGGTCTGGTCATTACTCGGGCCCGCCTTCAAATCGCAGTCATCCCAACGAGCCAATTATTCTTGCCTTTGACAGATAACTGAACATACAAAAACACTCTCATTCCTTTTCTTAGCAACATTGACAGGCCAAAGGTATTCATTCGGAAGGCAATTTGTTTCAAAGCCACGGGGACCAAAACAAAACAAAAAATCCTCCATATGACTTTTAAAGGACAACAGCTAACACGCTAACATGACAACCTTGTTAATACTGTTTTAAATGGAAATTTTTGTTGATATTTTACAACACTGTCTTTTTTAGCTTCGAATAAAACCCAAACTAAAACAATTATAACATGAAAAAAAGCTAACAAAAACTAGCACTGATTTCACACCAACAGCTAACACACAAGGTTGTTATTAATACTTTTTTAAATTGTATTTTTGTTGATATTTCACGACACAATACTTATTGTGACTTTTTCCACTTGAATAAAAAACGAATCAACCCAAAACTAAAACAATTACGGCATTAAAAATAAAAACGCTAACAAAAACTAGCAAACTCTGAAAACTAATTTGCCGCACAAGCTAGCCTTCCTTGTCGGAAGACTTTTCCAATAGATGAGTGACCCCGGGGACCTTCATTGGCCTTCACGTGAACGTGCCCGGAGCTCGGAACACCGGGTTACACCTGCAGCCAGATGACGGCATTAATCTGGCCACGCTATCCCTCCCCTGCCATCTGGTGAAAGGCGCAACCTGCCTCTCACCCTTCAATGAATACTAATCTCAGCTTTCTTCTCCACGAGAGAAATAAGAGGACGATTCCAGAGGCACGGAAGCAGCGATTTGCCTATCATCTGACATTTTGAAAGTAACCTAGCTAGCAGGGGAGAGAAGAAAAATCCCGAAATTGCTCAACTATAACAGCCAATAATCTTTCCGCACTCCCCTCAGATGGCCCATTTTCCTTTCCGACATAAAAAAAAAAATCTTTCTCTCCATACCAGCGTTTCATTTCCCCTAGAAAATACTTTTTCCTCAACGGGATAAAAGAAAAACAAGTTCACATCAAAGACTTACTGGTGTCATCTTTTTTGAAATCATTTAAAATAATAATAATAATAAAGGAAAAAATATTCTGCCTGTCTCAGCAAGTGTGGACGCGAATCTTTTCCTTCATATAAAAGAGAATAATTGGGATGAAACCGAGACTTTGGCAGGTTTCCTCTGGCGCTGTCAAAATATTCCGAGATGGAGCTTCAAAACACGCGTGACTAAAAGGTCAAACAACTTTGAAAGTGAGCATTCAAAAGTCTTCACGAGTGATTGTAACAGGTGCACCTGGTTCGCATCATCACGACCCACACCCGGTGTGGGAGGGGGGGTGATGATTCACTTGGTGAGATAAATCATTTATAGGCCACAATCAGCAGGGACACCTCCGGCGGCATTACACACGCCTCAGGTCCTCCCCCCCTGCGAAGGAGACGAGGAGGCAAAACGAGGTAGAACGTCTCATCTCCTTCGGGCGTCCGACTGGGGTGACCAGCGGCGGCCGCATCGTTAGTCACACGAAGATGTGAACAACTGGTGAGCCAGCTCACAACTGATTCATCTAAGATGCACACATTAAAAAAAAAAAAAAAAGACTTTACATGTCAGCGAGCAAGTGGGAGTAAAAAAGACGCTGACTGTCACGGAGAATCTGGTCGGGAGCTTTTACTAATAATTGCCAATTACTCTCTGTGTGAGGGTGGTAGGAAATAAGAGAAGAGAATTGTTTGAATAAAATACATCAAATTCTAAGAGCAGTTTCTTAACCTGTCCGACAGTTTCGTCATTTTACAATAGACCTACAAAAGTGTGAAGGACATGCCACAATATTAGGTACGCCTGTGATATAGAATACAGGTCATGTTGCACGAGCAAGGAGGCATGCCGAAAATCATCAAATCGGAAGACGGCGATGACCAAAATATTAGCTAATAGCCGCGTGGTGATTTTGCGGGTAAACGAAAACACGCAGGATGCTTGCCAATGGAGTGCATTAGACCTCCTTCCACTTTACATTAGTCAGACAATCAATTGGCTTATTCGGAGCAGCTTACGAGTGGAGCAAATGGATTTGTGCCAGGAGAGCAAACAACACAAGAATCATGTTAATGAACTGTAATGCATTCTTTACATCATGATGATGTTCTGGAACCTTGGTCTGAGAGATTTTTCCTCAACCGGATCTCTTGAATGTTTAATTTGCCAAATACATAATACCAATTTCATAGGAGCGTCATAGAAAATCGGATTACAGGCCATTTTGTTATTGTTAGTGAATGAACACATATATTTAATGTAAGTTCTCTCAGGGAAGGAAAGTGATGCCTCGGCTCCTTCGTATTTGCGCTTTGGTGGCCCCGGCGCTCGCTAAAAGATTCTTTTGGCTGATTAGCATTGTAGGCCAGTTAGATAACGTGTGGGCCGTGGATGGCAAAATGGCTAATGCGGGTGTACTGTAGCGAACATCAAAGCGAGCGATTCGCCAGCGCAAAATGCTGATTGGTGTGTGAATATAATGACGCTTGGAAGTCACGTTCGCCTTCGAGTCGGCGGCGGCTGGATGGGAGGGGGGGGGGTGAATGAACAACCTAATGGGCATCGAATCCGATCTTTACGGCCAAAATGTAATCGTATTATATTTGTAAGCACGGAGCAGAAGCGAGCCAGCAGACTGTGACAAAGAATTTTTTTTTTTCCCGCCCCATCTCCTCAAATGCCGTTTAAGAGACAAGCTGTGCCGCGTCGCTGCTAATATCCATCACCATGCTAGTCTTGACCACCTTCTTAAAGTCACATGATCACGAAGAAACACCTGTCGGCTTCCACACACGCTGAGCTCAGCTTAAGTTTCTCACGTTTTGCTGACGTCGCAATAATAAAATTGAACTGGTTGAAATTGTACGACTTGTGAGGCTAGCAACTAATCTGGCCTAGTTTTAGAGAGTTGGAGAGTTATTTGCATTTTCCTGCCTGTAATCAGCATCTCGAACCTCGGCGGGGGTCTATGTGTGTGTGTGTGTGTGTGTGTGTGTGTGTGTGTGGTCAATTAGACAGCCTTGTGAAACACCCACACTAAGGTATGTGTCAGCCTAACAAATGCAGCCATGCATGGCGTCGAGGTGGTACTGCTGGTGTGTATGTGTATGTGAGTGTGTAATTTGCCGAAATGCACTCGGCTCAGTAAAGTGACAGCGAAGATGTACAGCGCGGCACTATCGTCTCCACACGAGATTGTGTCACTGACAGAGAAGAATAATGGGCATCGTGTTGCATTTAAATGTCACTTACTTCGAGTTTTTAGATTCCAGAGATGGGTACAGGTTGCCGGTAACAAACGATAAAATCTCCCACATGACCTACTGACCTCTATGATCACATAAAACATGCTTGTAAATATTTTAAAGGTCTGTATTCACATATTCGTTGTGAGTGTAATAAAACTGTGACGAATGCTAACCGATAGCATGTCAATGGTGTTTGCCATTATGTTTAGCTAGCTGGTCTTTTTTTAAGTTTGGTTGGTTGAAAAACATGAGTCATTTTCTTTGTTTTATTTAGTTTGACAGTAAACCTGGTTAAAATTTAGTTAAACCAGTTTTTAAAAAAATGTTTTTTGCATTATTTTAGTGGTGTAGTTAGTATTTCCATTGGTCCAAAATGTACTGCTTGGATTCTTTACACTGATTTCCTGTGAGTATAAAAAAAAAATTAAAAAAGAGGTTTAAAATCTGCAAAGATCAAAATTATTTTGTACCTTAAGACCTTTTCTATTCCCTCTGAGACTTCCTGATGGGAAAACAGTTTGTTTCCACACTGGCCTAATTTCTACTTCAGCTAATGAAGCCCTACATGATAAAATGAGATGATCCTCAGAGCTCAATGTCGATGGGATGCGGTTCCACCACCAGGCGGGCAAACACGAGGTCCACGCCACACGTCTTGAAAAAGAACCGTTTCGCTACGAGGCGTTAATTTGCAAACCGAGCTAACGCTACATTCCGACTGCGAGCTCGAGTCACCTTGGCACCGTCCTCAGCGCACTTTGAGAGATCAGTCATGTGACATAGCTGGCATGTACTCAAACATAAAGGCGTTAATGGTTATAAAGAAGCTGCACCCTGATTCGAGTCCATCATCAGAGCAGAGGGTTCGCCGAGATTGCACAGTTTTTGTTCATTTTCTGCTTTTAGCATCTGCGACAACAAAATATGTTTCGACTATTCAAATTCCTATTCAAACGTTCATTTAAAGAGGAAGTTAAACATTTTCTTATTCATTAATATTGATTCATATTGTCTTTGTGGAATATGAATCAAGGAGCCAGATCCGGATGTTTTGATTCGACTCCCAGAGGGCGGCCATTTTGCTACTTGTTGTCAACTGAAAATGACATCACAGTGCCAAACGGATGAGCCGTGATTGGTCATGAGCACGTGACGAGTGGGAGCACAAATATTGTTCAAAAACTTTTTGACTTGACTTCAAGTTTAAAAAAAAAAAAACTTCACTCCGACATAACATTTATGAGAGTGCCACATGATTTTTTTTTTGTCCGTGTCCCGATACTTATGGACGTGACCTCTCCAATGAAGGCGGCATGTGTTGACGCTTGACTAAATCCAAATGTTCACCAAAAATGCTAAACGAAAAATGACGCAGTGCTCAGTTGACTCACACAAGTTTGAGGAGCCTTCGGGGCTTCTCCGACGAGCATCTGAATTATACACAGTATGAGCCGCTTTGGACAAATTAATCATATTTAATGCGTGCAAACGTTTGCGTACGCTTGGTGACGCAATTATCACTTTGGTCTACTAAATAGCAACTTTTAAAGCAGCCGCTATTAACACGAAGGTTAGGCAGGACCTCATCAGAGCAGATCAGTGCAGTCATTGTCTGCCAAATAAATAAATCATCACGTGAGCATGTCTGCTTCTATTTTTTCCAGGTAAATCTCTGCTTTTATGTCATTCCCCAGCTCACTGGGGACGATAAAGTAACATCATCGTCGTCGAAATTCATTTTTGGAGCGTTCAAGCGTGCCGAGACAACATTATGCCCTCTTAAGATGAAGAAGTGCTTCTCTGCTGTGTGCTTAAAAGCACCCCCCACCCCTCGCCCCCTCCCAGCCTGGTTCAAAACACAGGCGACACAACCACAGTGGAATTGAAAGCTAAAGATACAAAAAAAAGACATTTTATGACTTGTCAGCACGCTCGTTCTTGCATTTGACTTTGCAAAACATGGAAGTAAGTGAAGCTTTAACCTTGAAGAGAAAGTCAAGTTCTCGATTTGAACACAAATACATGCATACCATATATTCAATCATCTGGTTAGAAGGGGAAAATCCATGTTTCAATTTAAACGGCTTCAATACTTGATTATTTAACCTCTAAGAACTTTGTTTGGACACCATAAAGGCTCCCCAAAGGCCCCAAAATGAGTCGTTTAAGTTATGTATTGTGCTAATATATTTATTTTCAAGTAAATTTGTGAGAATTATATTGTAGATTAAATTTTCAGACTGCAATTTAACTATGTTCATGTAAATTTGAAGCATTTTATGAATTATATTGTGCTTTTTTAATACAAATTTGTAGAGTTAAATGATAAATTCAGAGTACATTTTGAGCAAAAATCTATGTACTCCGACAAGAGGTTGCACGAAATAAAATCATGTGGATCCAGGTATATTTTAAAAATGGATTAAAATAGACTTAAAAACTGTATCTGGATCCAGATGATATATTTTGTGCAACCACTTGACGTAATAAAATTGTGTAAATTCAACACAGTTATCAATTATTAGCATTATGCAGATTTTTCTGCGCACTTTTTTTATAATGAAGTTCGAATGAAGTGTATTTTGATTTTAAGTAAAGTTGTAAAATTAGATTGCACATAGTAAAAGTGAGCTCATTAAAGACAGGATTTTGAATAGTGGAGTTATTTTATAGCAACCCTTTGACCTTGGGGTCAACCACAGTTTACATGCAAAGCAAACAAGAAGCCTTTTTTCCTCTTAATTGATCATCTTACCTTGAACAATCCACCAGATGATGATCAAGGCTCGCAGTTTTAAGTTTGTCTCCATGGCGCCATGCACATCCAGCAGGCATGCAGGAGCCTCTTCAAACTTGTCCAGCACACCTCACACACCTTCGACTCGCTCGTTCAGGTAACTCCACAAGAAGCCACGACGGGAGCGACGCGCGTCGTGCAAATGGAATCTTTGCTTCATGTTCCCATCCAACTCAATCACGGCGGACATGGCACGTTGCTTCCTTCCGCCGGGGACGACAAGCTCCGCAGCCTGTTCCGCTTTCGAGTTGCTCCTCGTTCACCTTCAACTGTGCTGTCGTGTACTACGAACACCAGAACAAGTGCAGCTTAGCCAAGCAGAACGTGAGAGAGTGCGCGCGTGTGGCGGCGGAGTCTCCTTCTCACCTGACTGGCTAGCTCTCTAGCGCCTCCTGCCGTACGTCACAGTTATCGCAGCTCATCAAGCGTTAAGAAAGTTTTGTTATAATACCCTTTAGGACAACAGCAAATTTTAATCTGAGTTTCATTTAATATGTCCATAAACTGATTAAGAATACAATCTATTTTATCAAATTTATTGGTCCTGTTAAATCTGTTGTCCCCCAGTACGTCTTGTTTATCGTCATTGCGTGAAAGTAGCATCGTGTAGAAGTTTTTTGTGAGTGCCATTTTATGTTGCTACATGGAAATTATAATCCACCTGACTGGTCCAATCCCAAAAACAACTAGGTATAAAATGTGTGTTTCTTGTTGGAACAGTCTCTTTCAATTAATAATTGATTGCTTGTATAAAGTTAGCTTCAGCCACCTGGAGAAAAATAGACGTCTGCTTTTTTAGAATGTAGCTCATAAATTCAGCAAGATGTGCTGTTATCTGAAGATAAGCTCAGATATGTTTGTGCGTTGTGCTCACCTGAATGTATCCATTGTTAAAGTTGGCAATATCTGCAATGGGAGTCCACTCCTCAAGGCCTTTTTTTAAAATGAGTTTCCTCCCTGTTGATCTTTGTGGCCTTCACGGTTACAATGAACAATACTTGCAGGTGAACATGGTGGTGTTGAGCTTGTCTGCCATCTAGCGGACATTGCTTGTAACAACACATCTGGTGGTGATGTGCTAATACATTTGACAGATCCTTGACAAAACGGGACATTTAAAGGTTCAATATTTAGACGGGTCGTTTTTTCCCTTCTGTCATCACAAGTTGATGTTTACCTTATCACGTTTTCCTGTCGCATTGCCTCATTTTTCTCCCTTAACAGCATATTCCAAGCACGTCGAGAGTATTTCAGTGAAATAGGCTGTGACAGTTTACGGCTATCTTCCATTTACTGCTAATCTCAGGCTGCCAGTTAGCCTCGAGAAGTCAATTAAATGGAGCAATCGTGGTGTCATGTTTTCAAAAGCTTTCATGTGGACAGATGATTTAGAAATAATCCCATTTATAGATTCGCTTGCTTGTTGGAAAAGGCACCTGACGTGAAATCAATGTGACGCGTTTTCTAGAACATTTTAAAACTTGGACTCAATAAAGGAAGAAAAAAAAGAAAGTTTGTATTCATCTCATCTCCTAACCTCTTTTTTTATTTTGCTTTCCTTAAAAGCTAGTAAACGTGTACAACAAATTCCAACTTCCCTTGACACTTCCGCTGGTGAGGGTTGCACTTATGTTTTTAGCCAGCAGAGGGCGTTCCAGAGCCTCGACTGGAATCACAGGTCTGACCTTTCTATTTAAATTGGAAAAGAGAGAAAGTAATCATTAGCAGTGTGCATTAGTGTAGAATTTACATTAAGGAACAGACATAAGCAATAATGCTTCTGGAAACATCATTATTGGAAAGCCGAGAGAAGAGCCTGTGATGAAATGCTCCAATAAAAAATATCATAAAAACAAAAATGGGTTCTTCTGGCTTAGTGGTAATTACATGGCAGGTCTCTGTGTGCCATGCAATCAACTGTGGCCCATTTCTGAGGTGAAAAGCACTTTCATTTTCTTCCCTCCTCTTCAATTTTTGCAAACATCCAAATGTGTTTGCTAAGTGAAAGTCATTCAATTGCTTTTTTGAGTTGCAACAAAAATTAACTCTAAAGCCTTATGCTAATGACGAGTTGGTTTCATTATGCTAACTATTAGCAATGGTTCAGCCTTGAGTTGGAGCCGGCAATCAATTAGCCAAATAATTTTTTCGTGAAAACTGGCAACGATTGCGATCTGTCTCGTTCTTATCTTTATATCAATGCTAATTTGAAAGTCTCGACTGATGATTCATTTCTGACCCAGTTACGCAACTATGCTGTGATTTCGCCTTTCTTACGTGCATTCAAAGTGATATAGCCTCCTTTTTAGTTTGCTGACTAATAGGAGACGCAAATGATGTTTGGTTTTGTTTTCCAAGTGAACTTCTTGTTTGGTGACTCTTTTGTTACCTCCGCACTGGGGATTTTTAAGCAGAAACACACACACTCATACACACATATTCCTCCTGTCGTCTCTCTCCAGGCATTTGTTTGATGAATATTAATCGAGCACACCTTTTAATAATGAATACAGAATTATTATAAAGTTATCTTGAACTCCTCCTCGCCTACTTTCCCAGACGTTTTACTCAAGGCCACATTGCGAGACACCGGCCCGTGAGGCATAATTAATAATGATGAATGTGCGTTTTTCCAGCTAATTAGGCCTCCATTTTTGACAAGAGCTTTTGATTTATTTATTTTTTTTGCTTGAGAAATTGGTCACACAGCATCACAATGGCTTATTGCTCAACCTTGTCCTTCAATAGCACAAAGCCATAGAAATAAGATTAATAAAAAAACAGCAGAAATGAACAGAGGCCGGGCTCTCGTGCAAGGACCAACGCGGAATCACGCGAGGAAATGTAACGTGAAATAGTGAGTAAATGGAATGCGAACGAGTGATATGTCCGGCAAATAGGCTCATTATATCAGCTTATCGCAGAGACAGTGGCAGCGCTCCTGCAGGGCCTGTGTGTGAGCACGACTCACTGCAAACAAGTCACACAATGCGGAGTACAATGGAGCAGCGAAAAAGGAAGTGAAATGTTGAGTGGGGCGCTAATAAAGGCTTCGCTGAAGCCCGCTTACGCTATAAATAACCCATCGGAGTTCATCTGACCCTTTCAAGGTCCTTTGCCAAACACACATATCAGCGAAATGTGCTGACGAGGTTTCCGCTCAGGTCAACACCTCAGATCTCCCAGAATGGACAACGTGCTAACAGGCGCTAATTGCCACTAGCCGACGATAGGGTGTTCATTTTTGTGTTGCATTTTATATGAGAGGGGTAAAGCAGACACATAAGGTCAGAGCCCGGGGGGGTGAAAGTTGAATCTTACATTCTTCATGGCAATCACACTGCATCCCACCATCTATACACACACAGCAACACAAAATACACAACATAACCCACAGCGGCAACTTCAAATTCCTTATCTCACACATGCACATAAACGAAAATGACAGTAATGGTAAATCTTACCTTATAGACTGCGCTTTAGGGCTTTAAGGGATTTTGTGCCGGTTCCAAATATATTGCATGTGCCCTTCGTGGAGCGCTTGACATTTTGATGAGTACAGTTTGTCAGTGCTGCAACACACAATCCAGGAAAATGCTTCGACCTGAATCACAATGACAAAGTCAGTGAAATGGCTTCCATTTTACACACTGGTCGTTTACATCGCAAGCTTGTACATAAAACTCAAATTAATCAGTATGGGCTCATAATATTTATTATTTTGAAACCCTTCAATGTAGTCTCAGTTTTAAATGTTAGATTGATACTAGCAAATATTTGTATTTTCCCAATTTTTATTTATTGTGAAACATACCAGACAAGCTAACATTTAGCCTAGCTAGCTCCTTTGATTTGTACTACAACAGACTTTGTGTGGGTCATTTCAAGTACATGTATCCCGAGAAAGTTATTCGCCAGTGTCTCCTCACACTTGTGAAGCTTTTAAAGGAAAATAAGTCCAATCTTCTCAAGTGACACCACCGGGACCATCACCTCCATTTCATGCTTCTTCACTCTTTGTGGCCCCTTAATAAGCTGCACACTTCTACTGAAGCAGAGACAGAGTCATTGTGGGGCTCTTCTTTGTGTCACGCTCTCCAACAGACATCTGGACTCCTCTCGAGCTACCCGATCCCCATTCGCATTCACCACGAACAAAGGCAAGCCGGCGTCCAAAAGTCACCCTTCATCAAGAGCACCTCGCCTGGCCTGACACAAACACAATGAGGTGGAGGGATGAGATGCGCCGACACGGCTGAATCGTTTGCTCTGGGCAAAAGTGAGTCGCATCCTCTGGGGAGATATGTGTCCACCACACCCCACAAGGGAGAGACCCCGGTCAGCCGGAGGAGACGCCATCAGGGCCAGATTGGCGGTGGGGACAACAGCTGGCTAATAAATCAACAGGGGGGGACTCAGCAACATGGCACTGCTGTATGACCAACAGGATTTTGCTTATACACGACAAAATCAACTTAAAAATATAGAATTAAAGAGTAAATTGTAAGACAAAAGTGTCAAACTCAAGGCACGGGGGTCAGATACGGCCCACCACATCATTTGATGTGGCCCGCTAAGACAAATTGTGCATTAAATTCCTGTGTCATTACTAGAATTGCATAATTGTCTTCACTTTTAATATCTTTTTTTTTTTAAATATTTGACCAGTTTTAGAAGCTATGACTACAATGCGGCCCGCGAAAAAAACAAGTTTGACACCCCTGCAGTAGAGTTAGCTTTTAGCAATCAGTTAGCATGTTGATACCACCTAACTGAAATCATTCTGTGACTGCTTTACGGTTTCATATTGTTATTGTTTTTTTTTGTCAATATTGTTACGAACAACTTGTGAAAATGTTACATAGCCCTTATTTATCTGTTTATAGTAAATCTATTCATTTGAATTTTGTAATTTGGCTCTACTCTGTGTTGACTATCGTAGAATATTTTGTTTTCCAAGCAGATCGGGAAGAAACACCCTTAACACAGTGCACATGATAATCGCTCAGCGTAATCTTTCAGAGAAATTCAATAAAACAAAACGTGCCAACGATGGGAAGAGAGGGAAAAAATCTATTATTGGCATTTGTGTACTGTCTGTCCCTTTTCTCTCTGCACATAGTGTGCTTTTTATCCGTCTCCCCAAAAAAAATAAAAAAATACTGCTTGCTTGGAATCAGGTGTCTGAAAATAGATATGAGCTGTAATCCTATTAAAAATAACAATTTATTTTCACTCCAATTTGTCTCACTCTCCAATTTTGCATATGTGATGTCCGCACTGTTAATTCACGCCGAGCTTTACTAAGATATTACACCCACAACAAACAAAGGGAGATTGCATTGTTGTTTTTTTCCCCCACTAGTGCATTACAATGTGTGTGTGTGTGTCCACACACACTTACTCAGACAAACACACACGCAGAGCACAGATGTCGTGTCTGTCCCTTTAAAGAGTGGAGCTGGCTGAGGATTTGTTGCAGCCATCAGGCGAAGAAGCGCAGCTCTCGCCTCACATTGGCGTCTGGAGAGCAGAGAACACGTTCTCCTCCTTCCCGATTGAGCTCAATCGACCCAAAGCCACCTTTTCTTTGTGTTCCAAGCAGAACCACGAGAGCTCCGAGCGATGCTGCCGTCTTGTAAGGTTCATCCAAGCGGACGGTGATGCTGATGATGCTGACAAAGCTCTCTGGGATGGACTGTAAAGTTTGTTTGGGGGTGATTTCACTCGCTTGAAATCATCCAGCTGGGGTGAAAGAGCCCGCTTGGAGTGTCAAGACAGAAAAATCCCGGATTGGAGCTTTGACCCAGAGCCGGCTTGGCGATGAACTTTGGACATCTGCTGTTTGGGTTGTTGGCCATATTCACCAGCACCATAACATCAGGTAAGACACGGATTACATGCTCATATTGTGTTACAAAAAAAAAAAAAAGCTTAAATACTACCAAATGAAAAAGCATTTTAATAGTTCTAAATTGTTCTAAAAATTTGCATATCGCTGTTAAATGACATTTTGAATATTTTATAATTTACTTACATGATTTGATTGACATCTTCAATATGATTTGATGACTATAAACTCAGTGACTTAAGGGACAACCTGCATATTATGTACCAATAATAAAAAAAAAAGTCCCAGTGGCATCCTATAGCATAATTTTATTCTGACATTCAAAGACCTGTGCAAGATTATTACTACCTGTAGAAGACCAACATTTATCCCAAAGGACATTCGCCAATTGGTTGATGTATTGTGAACGAATATCTTATTCTAGGAACTTATCGTCCAAGTGGGACAAATGAGCCAAAAAAAAAAGGACTTTATAGTATGTACATTAAGAGCTACAATGACTTGCCATCTGGGTGATAACCTCAAAGGACACACTGACCCTTTACTTTTACGACCAGGATCAACCACGAGAGTAGCAATAAAATCTGGTTCTCTATAGGGACGGTGGCTTTAGCTTGAAATGGCCCCCCATTCTCTCCACGCTCACCCCCACCCAACTGAAAATGCTTTTAAGCGCTTATTTTTTTATTACCGTTGCGAGCTGGATTACAAAAGCATTCCAACCATTGCTTTAATAGCAGATTATATTGACTGAGATTTAATCCAAACCCCAAATTAAATCTTGAGAAAAAAATAAATCATGAATACAGATTGTTAGTTGATCATTTATATCCGACTGATGATCTGGATTCAATCTAATTTAAAAAAAAATTAATCAAGCAGCACCACAGTTTTGTGATTGAAAATGATCAAATATATTATAATAATAAAGAAACATCAGTTATGTATATATGCATATATATGTACAGTAAAATAAGATTCACTGAATCAGAAAATAAATGAATAAATAAATAAATAAATAAATAAATAAATAAATAAATAAATAAATAAATAAATAAATAAATAAATAAATAAAAGTGAAAAAATATGTTTATTCTAAGAAATAAAATAAAACAAAAACCTACACTATGAAAGCCCTTTTCACTTTTGGGGTGAGAATAACAAATGGCAAAAACTTTCACTGTAAACACAAAGTGAAGTTCCATGTTTGTGTATCAGGTGACGTCAATTTGAATTAAAAATGCATCGAAAAGATTTTCCTGTGGCTACCGTCTTAACAAATTGTATCACTTTACCATTATGCTTAATTATGCTACTCTTCACATTGCCCCCTCTTGGCCGTGACTAATCAGTAATATCGGCTTGGAAGTGCACATTTGCATTAAATTACCATCCACGATCATTTCACTGTTTGGTGGTCACTTACCTTTCATATTTCCCTCTGGGATGATTTTAGCACTTCCACATTCTAATCACGCTCCACATCTCTTTGCGATGGCTTTTTTAGACTAGTGTAACTTCTCGCCAACTCAGGTGCTCTCGAACACCCACCATCTCCTCGTCTGCCCGCCTCCATTAATACTGCATGGAAAAGACTGAAGCTCATTTAAACTGCATATTTTGCCGATGCGTCTGACGGTAAAGCACTCGAGCGTTGAGTTGATTTCGAGAGGTTTTCAAGAGAGGAGCAGGTGGAGCTCATTTGGTTATTGCATTGAGCGGACAAAATAATGGTGAAGGTACTGAAAGATTTTTTTGGTAGGTGGCTGTGTGAAATTTGCTTTGAAAGTCAAAGGTACTTTATTCAGCGGGGCTTGACTCGCTTTTGACATTATTCCATCGAAAAAAAAAAAACGTGGGTGATATTAAACCACATGAAACCACCACTTGGCTGCAATTGTCTTTCACTGAAATGAATGGAAAAGCCGTTAAAAATGACGACTAGGCTAAATCCGTCAAGTCTATCAGCCGAGGCTGAACGTGACGTTAAAAAATTCCAAACATCATGTGACCAAACCCAAAAAAACCACGACCTGTGACATCAGCATCGTCTGTCTACATGTGTTGCTGCACAGCTTGTATCAAAATCATCAATTCCTGAAAGTATGAAATAAAAGGTGCAATCTATTTCCCTGTCTACGGTGTTTCCCATTATTTGTTAGCATTAAGCTAGCCGGAAAATTGCAAACACCCCTCGTAAGGCATTTGTATAGTTCTAAATACAGCAAGTGTAATTGTCTTAGCTTTACAGAAGACTTTAACTGGGAATGGCATTAAACATCTTGAAGCCTCTTCTTTATCCACTATCCTAAACTGTAGCTTGTTGTGGAGTTGAATTTACTGCCACCATACTGTTTATATCTCTAATTTTTGCTCACCAAAAAAATAAAAATATAGACGACAGCCCCTCCCACCTGTCTCCATGTAGCATGCACTGGTTTGAGGTTACGAAATTCATTGATGCCTGCAGTTCATTCTTATGCGGGAGCACAAATCTCCGTTAATTCTCCGTTAGATCCTATTAAGATGTGAGCTCTCTTGGCGCGCGTGATGCTGAATGATGGCAAACAAGTCTGGCCTCCTCTTTGTGCCCTTGCGCTTGCATGATGACAAATGTAGCTGCGGGCTCACGAAAACATCTATCTCCGTCTCCTCCACACAAAAAAAAAAAAAAACCATTGCTTGATAAAGCCTCGGAAGAAGCTTCTTCTGGTCTCATCTGTTCTATACCTGAGTCACGCTGACGGAGGCTGATGATGTCCCTGTTTCGGGTAGAGCCGATGATGACATCACCGCCAGATGATTTGAAGGGCCGTGAGGAGGTACACAATGGCTCAGATGGCTCGGAGCGAGGCCAGAAGAGAATCAAAGTCGACTTGGCTTTAAATTTGTTTGGTAAACACGTTATCACCCACCGGCAGAGGAGATTTGGAATGCTACAAGACTGCGGCTGCCATTTTATTGGCCTTCAGAATCTGGAAATGAATTAAAAATGGATTCAATGCGTTGGAATTAAGCTGATTTTGACCTCGTTATGTGTGAAAAGTTGTGAGGAGTCAAAAGTCCAAGCAAAAAAACAAAAATTAGCATGTCCTCTCATTGGTTTAAGAAGTACTCTATTACTGCCACTAGGGGGCGCTTCAGATGGTAGAAGTGTGTTATTATAAGTGTAGTGATGAGCTGGTATAACTACACATTTACATAATTGCACAATTTAATCAATGTATATTTGAACACAAATGGTGCAGCAACACTTCTAAACAGACAATAGTCACTTCAGTAAATCAATTAAATATTACACAGTCCAAAAAAAGGTCTGGAGTGACCCAAAAAGCTCAGTCTCAAAATCCTGAAACCTGAATTGACATATGGCTGAATGCCATAACGGTGACTTTTTGAAAATGTTTGTGTACACTGCACGATTACAGCTAAAAGGATTTCACACAGCTCACAGCGCAGCGCGACACTGCGACACTTCTCGCCGTCTCGAAAGTTTCACATTCGTCACTCGTTACCAATCCGACGTCTCATCCTTTGTGACTTATAAAATCAACGTAACGAGTCATCAATTTCTCCCGTTAAATGTTTAATTATTGTACCGGAGTGCCATAACACTTTTAATCTCACACCTTGGCCTCAGACCCTTTTACGCGGACCATTAAAGGTGTCCTTTTCACGACTCGTGTCGCTGGTCCGCCAAGGCGTCTCAAATGTCTCGTACAATTATAGGTCACTTTGTGTGGTTAGTTACCACTATGCTAATGTTTTCCTCGAGCTAGCAAACGTTACAGGTGGTCCGAGCTTGAGGCTTGTTAGGCATTTTTTAATTTGCCCACCAACTCGGAGTGTTTGATGTGCCATCAACGCATCTAAAGACGCTCTGTCACTTTGCAATTAAGAGCTTGTCTGTTAGCGTCGCTAATGGTTAGCGTCCCGCATCCTGTTCCCCGCCTTGATGTGTTTGTACAGCGGGAGAAGATGAATAAATCCTCCCAGCTTAGATACAATCAAGGCGATTAGCGCACTCTAATCGTCCTCACGGTCGGTTCACGGTGAGTGAGAAGTCAACCACGCTGCTAATAAATCACTAAAGTGGTCTTTTTCAATAGAGGATGGCTATATGGCTGTGTGGGGAATATCAAATTAAAGAAGAAAATTGCTATAATTCTGCCAGAAAAAAGCTCCACGGGTTTCTTGCAGTGGATTGATGAAGCGAGCCAGCAGGCGTCTGTAAAGGACGCTAGCTCAAGGTTGCATGTTGACTGTTTGCATTTTAGGGCCTTTCTTTTGCCAATATATTTTGTCCTTGAGGAAGCAGGAGATGCATTTCTTCCAGATAAGAACATACTGCAATATCTTTATTTATTTGTCATCAACATGTTTGACCAGTCACTGGCGGAGCTAGAGGGGGGTGCCCCGGGGGCACTGCCTCCCCCTGAATTATACTTAAACCCCACAGGTGCTAGTTTTGCGATTTTTCCGGGAATTCTTTTCTCACTTTCCCCTCACCACCTGAAAAGCACATATAGTGATTATTTATCGGCATTTCCGGAAGAATTTTTGGGCTTTGAAAAACCATTGTTTTTGGACCCCCCTGAGGTATCCTTGGAGTTCAGCTCTGACCCTCATGAGGCCCAGAAGTTTAGAAACATAGCGGGACGATCTATATGTTAATTATTGCAGCTATTTGTGTGCAATTATACTGTCATCCATTTCTTCATGCATTAGTATATGTGTGAAAAAGAAACAAAATATGCAGACTAAAACACCTCAAAAAAGGTGTCCATAATTGAAGCGCTACATCTTCCCCTTCAAAAGAGGCTTTCAAGCAATCATTCTGTCACCGTTTAAACATTAGCGAACAAAATGTCGCTTTGGTACAAAGCAAAATGTGTCGGCGTGTTTGCTCAATGTGTCCCTGATTGCAGGCTTGTCACCGGTAGAAGCTCGGCAGCCGCACAAAGTCAAGATGCCAGAGTCGTGTCGCACCCGTGACACCCTGCCAAACGGTGTTGAGTACACACAGACGTCTGGCTGTCGCCTCCGGGTTGCCGTGTTTCAAATGGCTGCGTGCTAATGAGAAGCCGCCACCGCCCCGTGTCATTAATTCAGTCCATTTAAAGTCATTTGTCTGTGAATTAGTTCCCCAGTTCTCCCGACGGTCAATTGAGTTATGAGTTCATGCGTAGGCAGCACTATTGGCAGGTTTCATGCTTCGGAAGGCGTTGCTAAAATAATGAATTGCTTTTCTTGCTTCTGCTCCTTCAATGTTGGATGGAGGTCACGGAACGGCTTACAAGAGTTTGATTGGTTCCGCATTCTTAGCTCAGAACACTTGTGTGGGTTGTTCTCAGGAAGCATGGTCCAAGAGTGTGACAAACAAGTCCAAAACTTTGTTCATGTTAAATGTTGTCTCCTCAATGTCATGGTTTTTATATGGAGTAGCAAAAAAAGCTAAAAAAAAATTCTGATTGATTTCTCATACAGTAGTGATATTAAATAATATTAATGATGTATTCATTAGCTTTGTCTTTTTTTTTTATTTCTGCGATGAACTTTTGAAGGCCATCTTAGTTGAGAGGAATCAAAGATGTTTCTCTTAGATGCAAACATTGAGCCATATTCTTGTTTGTTTATTTGTTTGTTTGTTTGTTTTGTGACCCCATCTTGTTCCAGTGGCATACAAAAGAGAGTTTCGAGTGATATTTCCAAGCCTTCCAGATGCCTTCGTTCTTTTTCGAGGGCTTGTTTACCATCTCTGGGCATAAAAAATGTGCTTTGCAAACTGTGTCAATGCAGCGCGGCTAAGAGAAGAGGCCATCTTGAGCGTTAGCATGGGGGTCACGTATTTTTACAATGTGTTTGCGGTGACCCAGCCAGAACGCCGGGGTTTCTTTTCTAATAGCTCGATTAGCGCTTGCATAAAACCTTTTAGAGCGGTGGGCGACCTTGAGGTGTGAGCGGCTCTAAAACGCTGACTTCAGGTTGACCGAAAGATGTCAATCTGCTTATCGCTACAAAAAGGAGGATTTGCGCCCCTTTAACATCAGCATGTGTGTCATTAGGTTACTCTCAACTGCTCATCTGCAATCATAATGGATTTTTTTTTTTTTAGTCCAGATTACGTGCTGGAAATAATGCCTGTAAAAGCAGTGCAGTGACCAATTTCATTTTCTTTTCATTTTCAGTTGTGTTAATTCCACGAGGAGGAGACCATCTGTTCGTCAGAATCCACCTAAAAGCGGCGGTGTTTTGAATTATTCATGGCTAAGAGTAACACGTTGTTAGGGATGCCGGCTTGGCCTCTAAAAGCTTAGCGTAAATCTGCTGGCCCTTTTTCCCTCAGTGGTGAGGAAAAAGCTGGTAATGGATCCCTTGGGAGATGCAGAGATAGAGAAAGAGTTATCTTCATCACCATAGCACACCTCTCATTCTCTCAATTTCGACTTTTCGGGCCCAACAGTCTCCTTCGACCGCAACAGGCTGACCAGCGACATAATAAATGACAAATTAAATGCTTGGCTGCATCCTGAGTGCAGACCTTGTCCTCTGGGATTCTCAGGACACAGACTGAACGCTTTTGAAAAATCTCATTTCCCTTCCTTCAATATTGCAGTTGTGAGATATATATGATATATAATAATAGAAAATAAAAAATATATATATCTAATATAAACATCTTTCCATCTCTAAGGGTCACGGGTGCGGTTCGAAGACAGCGCCCCACGGATCGTGGAGGACCCGTCCGACTTGATCGTCTCCAAAGGGGAGCCGGCCACCCTCAACTGCAAGGCGGAGGGCCGCCCCGGTCCCAGCGTGGAGTGGTACAAGGATGGCGAGCGGGTGGAGACGGACAAGGACGACCCTCGCTCGCACCGCATGCTCCTACCCAGCGGCTCGCTCTTCTTCTTGCGTATCGTCCACGGCCGACGCAGCAAACCCGACGAGGGCGTGTACACCTGCGTGGCGCGGAACTACCTGGGGGAGGCCGTGAGTCGCAATGCTTCGCTGGAAGTTGCAAGTAAGTTTTTGCGATATTAATTATTATTTTTTTCATATATATTAAGGTAGCTAGGCCAAGCTACCTAAGCCGAGCTAGCATTTGTACAAATGTTTGGCTGCTTATATACACTTTAATGGTATGTTTTACAACTTGTTTTTATAAACTATATTATTCAGATAATAAAGCATACCAGCAAATCAGGTATTATCACTCAAGTACAAAGGGGAAATTGATTTTACATATCTGCAGAATGTAAAATGGTTTAGACCAGGGGTGTCAAACTCATTTTTTTCCTTATATACAGTAAAAGCTACAAAACAAACTGACAAATAACTCGTTTTCAAATCAGACGAGTAAAAACTCGTCAAATATTTAAATATAGATATTATTAAAAGTGAAGACAATTTGCAATTCTAGTAATAACACCCGAATTTGATGCACAATTTGTCTTCACGGGCCACATAAAATAATGTGGCGGGCCGTATCTGGCCCCCGGCCCTTGAGTTTGACACCTGTGGTTTAGACATATTAGTTTACTGTCGCACAGAAAGTGCCTTTTATTCAGGTGCACCATGTTGGAACAAATCACATTGATTGTGGTGGACTTCTTCTTTAATTGCATCATTTGAGATTTGACTGCGTGCGTATTGTCTTTGTTGTGCAGCTGAGGACTACAGCAGGGGAGCAGAGCAGATACACGACACGCTCGCTCCGCTATTTTTCTTTCCCGTCGACCCGGGACGTGCGCCATTGTCTTCTCTCCTCCTAATTGCGGCAGCGTGGCTCGGCCCCGGGCTGAACCGCCGCTCGCCTTGGCGCGGGGGGAAATGGATTAGTCGGTGCCTTGATTAGGGGAAGCTGCAGAAAAGATTAGCAGGGTCGAATCGTCCCGGTAGGGGAGACGCAAAACAGCGGTTGGAGTCTTATCTCGTGTTGTGGTTTCATGACAGGGGCGTTCTATTTTGCATGGCTGGCCTCATCTGCATCTCACGTTCGCATTTAAAAACACAGATGTTACACCGCTCCCAAAGATACATTACATCCAGAAAGTAGTCACGGAGAAGTCAAGCTTGGTGAATATTTTGTAGCGACATTCTGTCAGCAACATAACACGGAAGTACTGGCGCATTTCCCCTGGAGCATGATCTGTTTACTTTTAATCTGCTTTCCTTTAGCAAGCAGAAGGGCATATGCTAAGCCAGCATGGTCGTGGTCTTCTTAGACCCCCCCACTCCACCTCCCCTATGAGGGCGATTGTGCTGACTGTGGGCTAAAAAAGTGACCCAATTACCTCTGGCAGGGAAGGCGAGGATGGGAGTGTGTGTGGGAGTGTTTTAATGAGAGACCACTTTTAAGATGGTGGTCTGGCACGAGGATTTGTGTTTGCGTGCGGCATGACAACAAGTGGTGGAGAGGAACTCGTGTATAAGTCCCAGGAGCGCTAACGAATAGCCATACATCTGTTCCACTTCACCGAGATTGACGTTTGCTGGCAGAGCGTGAAGTCAACTATCCTAATTTGATCACTGCCGGATTGTGTCTTTTTATATAAGTCCACTTTCTGTAAAAGCAGGACTATTCTTAATAATATTAAACTGCAGGAATTATTTTTAAAAATGTGGACATTTTAGATAAGCCTGTTGTGTTTTTTTGTTGTTCTTGTAATGTACTGAGGTGCTTTCGGGTTCCTTTTGTGCTTAAAATATGCCAAGACAAACAAAAAGTAGGAACAAAACAGCTCATCCAAAAACTAAAATAATAACAAAAACTCTCACTAGATTTTTTTACCAATTATTCCTAAAATGGCGGTGCACAAAATATCTTCCAGCCAGTGAGCGCCTTGTCTTAAAGTGTTTTTGCGCTTGGATGCAAGCCAGTGTCATTATTCTCTTTAACTACAAACTTCCAAAGCCTTGAAAGAAAGAAAGAAAAACACAAAATAATGAGACAATGTCGCAAGTAGCGCTTCCCTCCAAAGTGCCAACACCCGGCATCACCCATGCTAACGCCTCAGTGAAGAGACGGCGGTCACATGGCGTGGGAGGATTAAAGTAAAGTAGGACAAATAAAAAAGAAAAGTTGCTTTAAAAGGCTCTGCATCCAGATGTTCCTCTTATTCCCGATGAGGGATTATGAAGGAATCAAACTTGTCGGGCGGCGCTGTTTTCTCCTGTGTTTGAAAAACTTCATTCTAAACTGTTATAAACTCATAATTTTGGGGGAAAAAAATGAAATTGTCTGAAATAAAAATATTGAAATGTTCCAAATGAACAATAATTTCAGGTAAATGGCCTTACATAGATCAATAAGAGAATTGGAACCTTTAAGAAACCCTAATTTTTCAAAAAAAAAAGATGAAAACAAAAAAACAAACAAAGCACTAATGGACATGGAAACTAAATAGACAGGAATTAAAAAATAGAAACAAAATAATAAATAAACCATAGCAAAAACAAGACACGAGTGGCTAAGCGAGCTGATTGGAAGACACAAAGGGGCGGAGCCAATAACAACAGGTACAAACAAGGAAAACAAAAAGTTCCTGGATTCATTTTCGCTTTCTACCATGAGCAGAAAAGTCATCAAATCAGCTTGTTAAGCAGGGCAGATATTATAATGATATTCCTACAAGGAGACTCCAATCATAATAAATAAATTTAAAAAAAGTAAGCAGAAGTGCGTGCGGTGATAAATTAATTAGTTGTCAGACTCAGCACGAGGGCCCCCCAGCAGGGAGCTCGGCCGTCGGGTGTAAAAAGCACCTGCGTTAATTGTCCTCTTGCTGAGAGACGGACCACTTTACGGTTTTAAGGCGCACGACCAGACAATCCGAGCGAGGATTAAAAGGATCGTCGTCGGCCTTCCAGCCGATGACTTCATTAGTTCTGACTGGCTGCTGGAATCGGCCTTATTACCAAATAAAATGTTCACCCGAAATAATAAGAACCCTTTCCCTTTTAAACATACACACAGTGGTACGTATTGCGCAACACTGTTTGCAAACTATTCGCCTAGCAACAAGAAAGCAGCCATCGTTGAAAAAACAAAAGTCAGATTGTTTCACGAGTTCACGATACATCATAATAAATATTGCAGTTGACGATCCGAAGACTTCACTTCCCCACATTTTGCCGTTCGCAACATGACAGAGGAGCATCATGTTTCTTTCAGTGTGTCACTTATGTAAATAGCTTGTCGCCTGTTGACTAAACCGCCCCGCGGCTGTTTTTTTTTTTTTTTCCCACGCTCACAATCGATTAAAATAAAAAAGAGCCATCAAATGAAATTGTATCTCCTTTTTTTTTTTTACTCGTCTCCCTCTCACCAAATCTAAGAAGAAGACGATGCTCGGCAGGGGATATCAACATCAATCTAGCGAGAGCCGGCTCCCTGCCTGGAATGATGATGCAACGCTTATTTAGCCCTATTTTGTCTTTTATTGAAGTGCACAGGAAGCGCCTCGGGGAAATTGAGTTGGGAGGATTTGTCTCTGCGAATCGGAAGGGTCAGGGCCTCGCCATATCGCCCCCCCCCCCCTTGAGGAGAATCGCTTGTCCCGCTCAGTGCTATCATGGCAGAGAAGTTAGAGGGGGTGGGGGGGGGGAGTGACCGGCTTGCAAAAGTTGCAAGTGGGAACGGGAAGGATCTCATTAGCAGTACTTTAAGGGGAACAACGGAACCGCCATTAGTCATCTTTGGACAAGTGCTTAAGATGGCCGCCTCGGAAAAGTTTTACTTTCTGCAACTTTCTCCTCTTTTAAGTACCGTCTGTCTATCGGGCCCCCTCAGGCAAGTTGCCTGCCCTGTTATTTAGTGCCCGCTTCCAAGATTTTTCATCCAGGGCTTTGGATTGATAGCGGCATCAGAGAGCGTTTGTGTACAGAGCAAATGTCACGCGGGTTGATTTGGAAAGGGATGCTCGTGTTTTGTGTGTTCAGAGCAGAGCTCGTTACAGGAGCCAAAATGGACGCCCTTGTAGTTTCACATTGGAAGAGCGAGGTGATGGCAATTGAGGTTTTTTTTTTTTGCACGTTAGGTGAATGAATATAAATGTACTCACCGACATCCCTAATGAAGCCTCGTTTCTGCAAAAGGTCACTCCACCCGTGCCTAAAATCATCCGAGGTGCGCCGGTAGAATTCTCACAAAGCGTCCGGAATATTCATCATCGTTTCCCCGAGACGCTTGATGATAACGTTCCATTTTTACAACCTCGCCATCATTTAATTTCAAATGAGCTTAGTCCAAGCCCGGCGGGGTTGAAGATTGATGTTGCACGGCCCGGCCCGGCCGTCGTGATCGTCTGAGCTGGCAGGCAAGCGTGCAGATCATTGATGGAGCTCAAAATTGCTTCCAACTGAAAATGAAATTTGGTTAAATGTCATTATTAAGTTGGTTTTAATACAATATATATCTTAATAAATTATAAATCTTTAAAAATAAATATTTTTAAAATATTTATAAATTAGTATTTTTAAAATATTTAATTTTAAAAATATTTTTCAAATAAGTATGCAGTGGTGCATTATATATCTGCACCTTTAAGCAGATCTGCACCAAAAATCTTTTTCACCCGACTGGATGATGCTAATGAGCTACTTTTCACCCACACGTTGAAGTATTTTTCAAAGGGAGCTACTTTGAGGTACTTTAGACTGCCTGATAAAAGTTCTCCAAGTTGATCTGCTGAGCGAGATTACAATGATGGATTCCGCCATGGAGGAGACGGCTCGGCTTGACACCGAGCTTTGCTCTGTCACTCACGGCGGGAAATTAAAAGATATCAAGACTTTGCAAAGTCAAACTTCTTCTGCAAACACAGGTGTAGTGACATCCATGGCTACGGTATATTCGCGAGTTCTTTGAAAGGATAACGCAAAGCTTCTGTAAATACACAAAACCCGCCCCTCCCCTCCCTATGAATTATGAATTTGCAATGTTATTTGTTTACTCAGTGTAGGACGGGGAGATATGCATAAGTCATCAGCTCCGCCAGAACGGACAACAGAGAAAAACGCTACAGGAGAAAGTCACGCAAATCAAGACTAAACAATTCCAACAAATGTTTTGCCAGCAATATGGCCGCCTGCTTCTTGCCCATGTAATTAGTTCTGGTGGGGTTTTTTTCTCCGCAGTACTCCGAGATGATTTCCGTCAAGCGCCGAGCGACGTGGTGGTAGCCGCCGGCGAGCCCGCCGTCTTGGAATGCGTCCCCCCGCGCGGTCACCCCGAACCGTTGGTGTCCTGGAAGCGCAACAACGTCAGGGTCAACACCAAAGACGAACGCATCTCGGTGAGTAGCGGCCAAATTCTAATTTTATTGAAATATCATATTATTATAAATATCAGGTGATTATCCAGTAATTTAATTTTTTAACTGAAAATTCTAAAATTATTATTAAAATTAAATTAAATTAAAATTTGAACATGACTTATTTTTATTTTTAATACAAGACTTAGTTCTGATGCCATTCTTTTTAGGTGCGCGGGGGCAAGTTGATGATCTCGCACACCAGGAAAGGCGACGCGGGCATGTACGTGTGCGTTGGCACCAACATGGTGGGCGAGCGCGACAGCGACCCCGCCGAGCTGGTGGTGTACGAGCGCCCCGTGCTGGTGCGCAGACCCGTCAACCAGGTGGTCATGGAGGACGACACCGTCGACTTCCTGTGCGAGGTCCACGGCGATCCACCTCCCACTGTGAGATGGCGGCGAGAGGACAGGGAACTCCCGCGAGGGAGGTAAGAAGTGTGAACAAAATATTTTTTTAGCGCCAACTACTGCCAAAAGGACTTATTTGCAGTCTGATTTTTTTGAAGTCTCAGTGCCTGGTATCGGTAGCCTCCTCGAGTACTCAATACCTCAAAATAAGAGTGCCAACTATTGCCAAAGAAGACTTACTTGGAGTCTGTTTTTTTTAATTTACCTTAAGTATCGGTATCTGATATCGGCGGCCTCTTTGAGTACTCAATACCTTAAAATAAGAGCGTGTGGATCAGTGGTCTGACCTAACTCAATAAAGACGGAACCATAAAAGGATTCATTAGTCGGCAGAATTATCCTGTGACTGATTTCCTTTCCCTTTTTCTTCCAACTCAATATACCATGTACTTAGCTAAGCCTATTAAATAATTCTGCATTCGCTCACTCGCTAATGTAATTAATATTTGAAATTAATCGCTAATGATTAGTGGAATGACTTTCCATACTTTGCAAAATGAGCTTCTGTTTGATCTTATTATGCACATGATACCGACTCGGCTTCTTAAAGTGAAATTATTTTCCAGATGATGGCATAACTTCCCGCCGGGGTCTCTTCGTTTGTTAGGTTCGAGATCCGCAATGGCAACAGCCTGCGTTTATTCCGCGTGAAGGAGCAGGACGAGGGCACGTACACCTGCATTTCGGAGAACAGCGTGGGCAAGACGGAGGCCTCGGCCATGCTGCAGGTGCACGGTGAGCCGATGAACAGGAACAAGACATGCATTTTGTATGCCGGCTGAACATGCTCAAGCATGCATGGAAGCTAGCAAAAAAAACTTTCCCCACCTTTTTCCCAAATCTTTAATCCGCTCATTTTTTCATGTTGTCAGTGCGGCACTAATACTCTGTTCATGTCCACATCATATTAAAAAAAAAAATGTGGTCATCTCCTGTCCGGTGCTTGTTTTGGCCCGAGTTAGCATTCGCCACATCTGTCGGGATTATGCTAAACTGTCGGGATTAGGCCATTTGACAGATGTTTTGCTGGACGTGCGTTTGAACTCCCTGCTGCCGAGCAGCCCCTGCATTAATAAGACATGACTCCTCTTCCGTTTCTCCTTCCTGATTTTCTTCGCCCCGATTCCTGCGTCTAGATTCAAACGTTTTCCTCCACTTATGTTTTTATCAGTCTAAATGAAATCCAATCCCGGCAAATTGTCGTTCACTCCCATTCGCTGTGTGTGTGTTTTTTTCATTTTCCACACGCCATCGGCGCTTTTGTGATGTCGCTGCGTGTTTCATCCATCTCATTAATTTTCCATCTCTCTCCATCTTGTTTCAAACCCTATCATCATTCCAGCTGGCCGGCTACATAACTTCCACTCATCCCCTCCGTGCCGCCCCCCCCCCACCCCACCCTTGTCGTTTCGTATTCTTATTTTCCTGTTTGACAGACAGCGTGTCTTCCTTGGCTTTGAGGAGCACAAATAAAAAAACTTCAGATAAGCACAAGTCGAAATTACTACATCACAGACTCATAAATCCGTTCACGTCTCTGTCGGGCCTTCTATTGTTCAAATTAATTCTCACTCGGCATTTCTGAGCACCAATTAGCACAATTACTTACTAACGGAGAGGAGCAACGTTTGACCCCAAACTGCTCTGAAACACGTTCACTACCATCGACGGCTATAGACGTCAAATTTCCATTTAAACCGGGCTGACAGTGTAAAGTATTTTTGCTTTGACTTACACGGCAACTTTTTCGCATCTTATTATTTAAATGTGTGACTGCTATAAATCTGTTCAGATGTTAAAATTTTGCATGAGAAACCTGTGGGAAGATGAAAACATGGACAGGTGTTTTCTAGCAAAACAGCAGAAGCATGAGATGTCATGTGACTCATGCAGCCCACGTTGCGCACCGAATAAACATGTTGAAATTTCATGTTGCCATTTTTCCCAAAATTGTCCTTTTCTAGTTATAGCTGTTATAATTTTTTTTTTTATCAGCCAATACCAATTAGGTCATTTTTTCACTGCCAGCACTACAAGTCCCAGAATGCACCAAAAAAATAAAATTCACATTGACTCAAGATTTGCTGACATCACAAATGTCTGACTTTTGAGACACATTTTTTGGAAGTGTTGCTCTTTTAGGATGCCGAAAAATGTGCCGACTTGCAAACATAAGGGCGGACTAAAAGCCATGAAGTTTAATGGCCTATCTATCTTTGATGAGTTGCGCAATCACGTGTTTTCGGAGTAATGATGACAGCGAGGAAAAAGATGTGCTTAACTAGTTTCATCATCTTCTCCTCTCCTGCTGTAGTGCCACCTCAGATCGCTTCCAAGCCACGGGACCAGATCGCCTCCCAGGGGAGGAGCGTCACCTTCCAGTGCGGCACCACGGGTAACCCCCCGCCTGCCATCTTTTGGCAGAAAGAGGGCAGCCAGGTGAGCAATTGGAAGAGTCACTTTTATGACATCTTCTTAGAAGACTTAAAACGGAAGGAGCTGCTCTAATGTAGAGCGGATGGGAGGAGAGGTGGAGGAGGAAGTACAGCAGGTGTGTGAAGAACCTCTGCGGGCATTACTTGAAGACAAACGGTGTCCTCCTTCCACGTGGGGGCTGTAAATAAACAGCAAAAAGTTGCTTCAACATTTTTTTTAACTGGTCTGTTTTTTTAGGGGGGGGGTCCATCTGTTTATGTGGATTATGTGCCTTCCACTCACGTCTAAGCCTCTTACAGAAATAATATGCATGCCTGTGCAAACACATCTATGCTATTTCCCACTCTGGAAAATAGAAGAAAAGAGTATGAAACATCTGTTCCAGGCCCTCATGTGGATAACATAAAAAAAGCCCTTGTTATTTTTTTTTTTATGACACCAATTTTTCCCCTACAGACTCGTCAGTTTTCCCCAAAGTGTTGTAAACGTAACGACATCAGCTCATGAAGGCTTTCATTTGCCGAGTCTACTTGAACTCGGTTGCTCGCCAAAACCAAAGGATAAAAAAAGTCTCATATCTATTCGACAACTCAACTCGTTGACTCTGTCGCTAACCAAAACAGCAGTACCTACCATCTTTTCTCAAATAGAAGCCATTTTTGAAATAGAAACCATTCTATAAAAAGACATAACTATAATTATCTCAGTCCCTAGTCCCTGAGCTCTGTTGCTAGCCAAAACAGCAGCACTGATCTAGTTCTCTAAGACCCACCTCCTTTTTCCCCACTTAAGAATGGTGGTAATTATCTCAAACACCTCAATCTTCGTGTGTGTTTGCAATTCCCATCGCCACCTAGAGTACCGGAGTGGAACAGCATTATCAACGTGATAATTTAATTACTGCATGCTGTGTTTCCAGATGTTGCTGTTCCCTGGCCAACCGCCATCCCAGTCAGGCCGTTACTCCGTGTCCATGAAAGGCGAGCTGACCATTACCGACGTCCACCCGGAGGACTCTGGCTTCTACATCTGCCAAGCCATCAGTGTGGCGGGTAGCGTGCTGAGTAAGGCCCTGCTGGAGGTGGAGGGAGGTATGATTAATCACTTCCACCTACTTGACCTTTCACCTCATCATACATCAATTATGCTGACAATCCAAACCTTATTTTATGCATAGATGTAAATAAATGTCTCCATGCTAGAACCTTCAGGCCAGATCCCGCCAATCATTCGGCAAGGCCCAGCCAATCACACGCTGTCCCTGGGTGCCACGGCCCGCCTTCACTGCCGAGTCATCGGGGGACCCTCGGTCAGGATTTCTTGGGAGAAGGACGGAGATAGAATCGAGGGGAACGACGATCGCTTGACTTTAGCCGAGAACGGCACGTTGGAAATAAAAGACATAGAGGTGAGCGAGTGAGAATCAATATGAAAGTTGGCTTTATATCAAAATAGCAAGGTCAAATTACGACAATTTGAAATTTGACCTTCATCGTCTTTTTAGCTTTTCACTCCGATCCACTTTGATGCCAACTGCCAATTTATTCCATAATGATGAGCGCGTTTCAAAGAGCGACGTCTCCGAGGCGCCACCTATCTCTCTCTCTCTCTCTCTCTCTCTCCGTTGCAATTACGTGCTCAGGCGGTGTATAATTGTAATGTTAATGAAAGCCCCTGTTTGCAAATGCTAATTTAGCGCTGCGCTTTGATGAAGGAGTGGGAGCGCTATCGGGGGGCCGTAACCCCACCTGGACTTTGGCAAGGCGGCATCCTTTATCCTTAATTGACTGGAGATAGCCTATTAATCATCTAACTGGCCTCTAATTAAAAGGCCTGCTTATTGTCTGCTCTTGCAAACTTAACATTAAGCTTGGCTCCAGTGCACCATTGAGAGGGTGAGGAAGAGGAGGAAGAGGAGGAAGAGGAGGGGCGGTTGGTTGATCTGCCTTGGCAATGCCCTCGATGGAACAGAAGAGATGCATTAGTGTAACATCGAGGGGGTGTCGAGGGAGTACAAAAAAAAAAAAATGGAGAGGACGCGTCAGAGACTAAAAATATTTAGCCCGCCCGCACACTGACATCGCGCCATCAATATTTCATTGGTGAGCTGAAGTCATCTGAAGATGTTCACCTGATTGCATGCCGCCAAGGTCAACACTGCCGAGCATGATCTCATTAGGTCTCTGGATCTTTGCAGCAGTGCGGGGCGGGGCGGGGAGTTACTTTGAATCTTATTCTCGGAATCGACTCGATATTTATAAGAGAAATTCCTCCACATGATTCAAAATTGATTTTCCCAATTTGTGCCCGACAGGAAGCTGACTCTGGTATGTACACGTGTGTGGCGTCCAGTCCCATGGGGGAGTCCAGTTGGAGCGGGATGCTGACTGTTAGAGGTATTATGCTTTTCCGCACATCATCTCCAAAACCTCTCAGCGTCCCTTTCTTCAGCAGAAGGCCCTGTCTTGTCCCCGTCCCGGATTTCCGAGTTCATCCAATTGCCGGGACCCCCGCAGAAGCCCGTGGTGACCGACGTGACGAGGAACAGTGTCACCCTCACTTGGCAGTCTAACCCACATGAGGGCGGGGCCGCCGTCACCTCCTACGTCCTCGAGGCCTTCAGGTACGTGCGGCTGTCACTTTATTAGGCACCCCTACGCCATCTTTGGATTGTCGCCCGCAGCCAATCGGTGGGCAGCACCTGGCAGACGGTGGCGGACCACGTGCGGCACGAGCGGCATACCGTCGTCGGGCTCATGCCCAACACCGTGTACCTCTTCATCGTCAGAGCCCTCAACTCCTACGGCCTGAGCGACCCCAGCCCCATTTCGGAGCCTGTCAGGACGCAGGGTGAGATGATTTACTTCCTGGATGCCAATTGCTAAATCTCTGTGGTTAGGGTTAGGGTTAGGGTTAGGTATTTATAGAACCGTGTGTTCCAGACGGGAGTCCTCCAGAAACGGGCGTGGACCACAGACAGGTCCAGAGGGAACTCAGCGAGGTGTCGGTTTACCTCTCAAAGCCCATCGTTCTATCTCCCACCAGCGCCAAGATTTCTTGGACCGTGAGTGTCGAAGCATCATCGCAGAAGCTTTTCCATAATCGGATCACTGAACTTCCACTTCCGCCAACTCTCCGCAGGTGGCTCGTCATTCCCGCAACGTTCAGGGGTACCGCGTGTTTTACCGTACCATCGGCAGCTCGTGGCTGGTTCAGGACGTGGAGGCCACGTCGGATCACAGCACGGTCTTAGAGAATTTACTCGGCAACGCTGAATACGAGGTGAAGATCAGGCCGTATTTCAACGAGCTGCAGGGACACGACAGTCTCATGGTGTTGCTACGCACCCCGGAAGAAGGTAAATGATACCACGTAAAATTCTCCACCCAACTCCGCATGAGCAAGCACTAAACAACAGAGGAAAAACTGCCACTAAGGGAGAAACTTCAAGCGGAACGGAGAATGTCTACGCTTGCTCATAGCGCTGAATAATTATAGCCATGGCATTTTTTTTATCACTCCGCAGTGTTGAGCACAGCTCCGCAGGCAGTGTCGGTGGTGCAGCTCACCAACAGCTCCAGTATCAGCGTGTCCTGGGAGCCGCCGCCTCATAGTGTGTATTGCGGCATCATTCGGGAATACAAGGTACGGTCGTTTCAACATCAAGCAACAAAAAGAGCTAAAAATAGAACCTTGGATTACCAATTTGACTGATTTAGATCCCTGCATTCCAATGCAAAGAGTGTTTTTAAAGTAAAATGACTTGATTCGATTCGATTCATTGGGATTATGATTCGATTCAATATGGTACATCTCAATTTGAGTGTATTTTTGTCACTTTATATATTATACATAATTTATGAAAGAACTTGTCAAGACTCCAAACGTGGCATTTCCTTTAAAGACATATATCCCCTAAAAAAGACGATTTGATTCGAAGCGTTCGCATCTTTCAAATCAAAATGTTATCTTAGTGCACCCTTTGACTAATACACATTTTCCTTTGCTAGACCTCCTTAAATTCCAAAGTACAACTGCTCCATAATCATTTTGAATCAGCTAATACATTTACATTAGCATTAGCATCAGCGCTAATGTAGCTGTTATCCAATGGTCAGATGACTTATTAGCATTTAGCATGTACAATGACTGGACTGGCTTCGGAGCTTGTTATTGTCACAGTTTGCTTTGCTGCCCACTACATGTTATATAAGCAACTTCACCAACTTGGTCAGCTTGTTGACATTTGTAGCCCTTGTCTGTTTGCATTTATCACAGCGATGCTGTAAGGGAAAGAAGTATTTCTTACTGCAGCCATAATTCCTGCATTCCAGTCACTGGCGGCAGCAGGGTGTGGTGCAATGCAATGCAACTGGAACAAAGTGCTTTTTTTTTTCTTCAATCCGCCTTCTTTCTGTAGCTTACACACTCGCATTATGAAATTAGTGATTATTCAGAGCCTCTTATCTGCTGCCAGTACGTGCCGTTGTCATCGTGTTCTCGAGCTTCGCCGTGCCTGTCATCTCCTCTCAGCGCACTGATAAAACGGCAGTGTTCTGATTATCTATTCTCTCCCAGTGTGAGCGCCGTGCTGATGACTCAGACCTCGGGCCTCATTTCGGAGAAGAAGAAAAAAGAAAAAAACATGGAAACAGAGCAGACTTGTTGTGATTCTGTCTGTTATGTATTAATGAGAAGAATCGTAATCTGCCTCAGGCAAGGATCACTTTTAATCCCCTTAAACCACTCGCTATGTTTGCTCGAACAAATCTTGAAAGTGGACTCAAACTATTTTTTTTTTGCCACGAGATTTTTCTCATGGGCTTTTTTTCAAACACCGCAGCGTGAGCTTGTCCTCGTGTTGCGTTCAGGTGTGGTGCGTGAGCAGCATCTTGGACGAGGAGAAGCAAATCAACCGAACGGTGGACGGAGCCGTCGTGTCCATCCTGCTCAACGGTTTGCTGCCTGACGTGCGCTACGACGTTAGCGTGGCCGCCGTGACTAGCCTTGGAATCGGCGCTCCCAGCTCACCTGTCCACTTTGTCCTCAGTCAGTCCTAATCAACTATTATTATTTTTTTTATGACTAGTTGTCCACCTTGAGCTTTGACAAATTATAAAAGGGTGGTGTGTGCCCCTACGGCCCCCCCTCTAGCTCCGCCAGTGGCTCCAGGACTTTTAACCGTGTGCTCGTTCCTCAGCTCCACCGGCGGGCTACGCCTCCACACCGGTGAGGACGGACGGCGACGTGAGCATCTCGGAGCAGATCACCGTGGTGGTGCGGCAGCCGGCTTTTATCGCCGGGTTGGGCATGGCCGCCTGGCTGGCTCTGATGGGCCTCAGCGGCTGGTTCTACTGTCGCCACCGCCGCAGGAAGCAGCTGGGCCACTACACTACGTCCTTCGCGTACACGCCGGCAGGTGAGCGATGAAGGGTGGACTGCATTTTACAATTCAAAGGTTTCATGTTTTTTTTTTTTTTTCAATTTTGCCGCCATCTCTTTGTTCCCCCTTGAAAGAAAAGAAGTCATCACTTGAACTATTGCAGTGTAAATCCAGCCAAAGTGAACTTGGGCTGAACCTCTGAAATGTGACACTTTTCATTTTCAGATAGGCGGCGTTGTTGAAATTCGAAAGGATTACTGTGACTTCGACTGTCACTTCTGATAGACCGAGAAAAAAAGACATCTTGACACGTTTTCTTGCAAACAACTCATGGAAAAGTTCTTATTAGACCTCATGGGACATGCTCAAAGCTTACTGTCATTGTCAGCTGATTTAAGTGAATTTGTTTCGATGAGGCAACAAGAAACAATCGCGGAGAAACCTGTGACAACTTTAATTTCAAGTCAGTTGCAACTCAAGACCTGATTTAGAAACATTATTTCCTACCCAAACATACTTTTATGCATCATGCAACTGCCATTATAATTAATTCCTTATGCAGAAATCCCAAATTTGTATAAATTAATTTAAAAATTAAAAAAATTAAACCTTCAAAATATTTTTACATAAAAATTAAATATGAATTTATTTTTTTAACTATTTTTTCCCAATTTTATGGTCTCAAAATTTATGCATGATACTTTTTTGCTTCCTTTAGTTGGCTTTGCTCACGGAGAAGGATCCGGACTCATGAATGGAGGGTAAATATTACATTTAATTCCGAAGATTGTTTTTATGGTCATCCTCTGAAACAACAACCCAAATAACAAACACGATGAGTATTACATTAAATGCTTTTAATTCATTTCTTCCAGGCCGGGTATGTTGGGCTCGAACATGAGCAACTTCCCATGGCTGGCCGACTCGTGGCCCGCTCCCAACCTGATCCACAACAGCAAAGATTCCATCAAGTGCTGCTCCGGCAAACTAGATTCAGAGAAATATTATAACGGTAAGAAAGCATGGGATCAAATATGGCCACTGGCGGAACTAGAGGGGGGGCCTGTGGGGGCAACCCCCCACCCCAGAGGAAAGAATTTTTACATTTTAATGCAACATTCCACCTTTGTGCGCAGCCGTCAGTATGGCTAACTACCAATCGGTGAAGCACAACATGGCGTCCAACGACAGCCCCATCTACAGCACCATCAACGTGGCCAACGAGGAGGACCTGCTGAGCTACTACGACACCTACTCCAGCGCCTCCTACAAACAGGGGCCCGACCCGTATAGCAGCAGCCCGGCGCTATCCAACAGCGGCCTGGTGGCTCTGGAGCAGGACCCGGACCAGTGGACCATCCAGTCTGGACACTCCACCACCGAATACGCCAAGCTGCACTACTCCAAGAAGAGCAGCAACGGTGATTAGATGGCTTGTTTTGTCATTTTCTGCTGCCAGGGCATGAGGAGGACTTACAAGGTTGCGGAATGTACTATTGCTTAGACATCTGGCGTCATGGCAACCGGCAGGACACGGTGCCAAGGGACAGCTTAGAGGCATAATGATATGTCCTTGCATCATTGAATTCCATGCACGTCACTCACAATAAGCTTCATTCTTGCAACTTATTTGTTTAATTACTCAACTCGGTTCCATCTCGACAGCACTTCAAGGACGACCTCAAGTGAAACGCTATATAATATTTGAAGACTTTTTAACATCGTCTTTAGAAATAATTCAAGAATAACAAAGTTAGAGGGAAGAAAAAGATCGTTTTAACATTCCTGACTGGCGATATAGTGAAAAGTTCATATACTAAAATTTTTAGAGGTCCACCAAGCAGGAAAAGACATCGTAATGAGAAGAATGTCCTTCATGCTCTGTCTGACGAGTGTTCACCCAAGCATGTTGTCGCGATTGATAGAGAAACTGGTCAAGCAGAGATCCACCGGGTCGGTGTGCACCCCGGCGCCTCTCACTTGGGTGGACGTGTTGTCGCTTCCTCTTCCCGCCAACAAGGAAGGACGCCACCTAGAGGTGGACGACGAGGACCAGCGCAGGTAAGATGGCCTTCAGGAATAGATAATTGTGTGTGGCAGAAGAAGGGCAGGGCCGCTCTCCCCAAGGCGTGTCTTTAACTGATTGAATTAACCGCAATGTGACAACATGAATTAACTCGTGGTTTGTACTGACATGCCTGCGTTTAATTGAGCCTGTTGGCATTGAATGTGTTAGTCATAAAAGTGCTGCTGGAAACTGGAAGGCAATGTTTGGAGACTGCCATGTTGGAAATATTTAGTGAAGATCACTCCTGGTAAAAAAAAAAAAAAATTAAATAAAAAAGAATTGCTGCAACGCGCACATTTCTGTGATACAGCAGGAATTTCTTTGGGCTGAATTTGCCTTAGTTTATTATTTTATTTTGCATAGAGATTATATTTGTCCTTTATTTCCTTATTAATTATTTAATTAGAATATATATATAATTTTTTATTATAATTAAATTTTAATGAATTATTCAACAATGTATGAATTTGCAAATTTCATTTTATTTGTTCACCCTGGGATTTAAAAAAAACAAAATACAAGGCAACTCAATAATTACAAATCGTAGTTTTTTCATTGCACAATTTTTTTTTCTCAATTATTCAGGGGTCCTCAAGTCCTATTATTCTAAAGTAACAGTACTCTTCCATTTTTTTACTAGTTCCGGGGAGGAAGATGAGGACTGGTGTCCCCCGTTGCCGGCCAGAACTTATCTGATGGACGAAGCTTCCTCCGCCCTCCACTCGGCCACGTCCTCCCCTCAGCGGGACGCGTTGAACTCCGCCAACAACACCCGACCGCAGCATGTGGACCTGCTGGCTCGTCAGCACTCCCACTTCTCCCAGTCCAACCCGGATCTGTTCACAAAAAACACCGAGACGCCACACAGCGCCACCCGCTGGGCGGAAACCTTGAGGGGCGACGACCTCTACAAAGGTCAGTTGCAATTAGGCCTCTGCATTATTTTTTTTCCTATCTCTTTATGATCCTGGAGGCTGATATTTGCACTCATCAGGACAATCTCCCGTCGCAGGCGGCGATTTGAGCCCCATGACGCACAGATGCAGAACCAAGAAGAAAACCCCCAAGGATGGAACGCTCAGACGGGAGCCCCACAACCAAGCAGGTATGACTCATTATCTTCAATTTGCCCCAGTTAGTGTCTACTTACATTTTTTCAACTGTTATCTGCCGGATTTCACTTTCCAGAATGAAACTGCATGTAATATCAGAAAAAGGCATTATCAAATCCAGCAGATTAAAAGATCTCAAGAACATCCATTTCAAAACATATATACATTTGTCATGGATTGGAATGGAGCGATCAAATGTTATTGAGGGAAAAGGGAATTAGAGACAGCAGACAAACCAACAAAACGACCGAACAAACGCAACAACAGGCCTGCCCGACAATGACGTGAGACAAGAACACGTCAACAATCGGACAGGCAGTGACACACAGACAGGACAGGACTTAAATACACGACAGGTAACGAGAGGCAGGCGATTGTGATTACATTGATTGGGAGGTACCACACGAGGGGAGGGGCTACACAAACAGAAACCATGGTAACGTATAATAAAGTAACCGAGGACGAGTCGTGACAACGTTGCCTCAAGTGGCCGATACGTATTTCGTGTTTAGCATTAAATCACAACAAAGGCCATCTGCCTCCTTCCGTGCGAATACGAGTTCGAACTAAGCAAGGTGTTTATTTCCTACTTGACCACAGAGCTGCCCCCTCCTCCGGTTCCTCCGCCCACTGAGAAGTCCCTGCAGCCTCCCGCCGACGTTGGGACCCTAGCAAACGACGACCATGTTTCCCCTCACCGGAGAGAGGCCGCAAAATGGTCATCAGAGGGTAGGTGGCAGTAACAATGAAAACACAGCTGGGTGACATCATGTGATGGTCATGAAGTCTACACAACAGGATTGGGGGGGGGGGGGGGTTATGACAGTGTTTAGTGTTTAACCTATATTCTGTATAAAATAAAATCATTTGAATCTCATCTACAGATGAGAAGGTAATCCAGTACGGGTCGTCGGAGCAGATGTCAGATTTTGGGTCACTAGGTGGCGTCTTCACCCGCTCTCCAGCTTCTGCACACATGAAGAAGCAGGTACTTGTCGATTTCTATTGCAAACCTGTTAACGAAAGCTTCCAGTACATCCAGACTTTTCTTTCCTTCCAGAACCTCATGTGAGCTTCTCCAATTCCGTCTTTGTGAACCATTCATCAATCAAAGTGTTAAAAAAAAAAGGACTTCACATCTAAGTTGTCTATAAAATGTCAAGATTCAATCTATGGGACCCTTTCACGATTCCTACAGTGTTTTTTGTCAGCCTGAATTATTCAAATAAAAAGAAGTGTACATGTTAGCTTGTGCTAATCGATAGCCACCATTAAACTGTGCACATCCGCAATATCGTGATAGGAGAGTGTGTGTGTGTGTGTGTGTGTGTTTGTGTGTGTGTTTGTGTGTTTATTGCATTTCCATTGACTGTGTGCCAAAGTCAAGAGGCCACAACAGTGTACTGTCTGCTTGCATTTGTAATCCTCTGCTGCTATTTACACACATGCACGCACGCACACACACGTGAGGCTTGACTTGTGCTTTGTGTCGGTGCACTGTATTAAAGCAACACTATCAAACTATTGGCAACAGCGGCCACTAGTGGCCTAAATGGAAATTACACCACAGGCATCTATATGGATATAAAATAATTGATTATTTAGGAATATATTTCAACTTTCAGGCAATATTAAACTATTTTATTTATGGAAATTAAATAATATAATATATAAATAAATATAATATATTGTGTAATGAAAGAGTTACTTCAGATTTCATTGCAAATAAGTACATCAAACAAATAAAGTTAATTATATATATGAATATAAACAATAGTAATCCCTGAAATTATAATAGTTTTTTAATGTTGCTTTAAGAATTACACAATAAAAAGATCCTCGATTTGTTGTCTTTTATATTTGATCTTATTAAAATGTTTCCCCTACTTTGTGTAAATACCTTTTCTTCCATTTTTTTTTTTTAAACAGAGGATTAGGGGGCTTTGGGCGGGAGAGACAAGTATTTTTGCTCCATGACATGTCACGGCAACCATGACATGGTGTAGATTTTTTGAATGTATCTGAGAAAATGATGTGAAGTGTTTGAATCATATGTGTGGGTGCATGTGTGTACGCGTGTGTGTGCCGTGTGAATATTGTACTGTACTGTGACACCATTCATTATTTTTAATAAATCAATTTTTAAAAATTTGAAAGGTTGAGTTCCATGTCTGTAAAGCCAAAACTTTTGAAATCCGCCACACCAAAATGAATAAATCATAAGTAAATAAGCAATAGAAAATGTAAAAGTCAAAGTAACGCAAAAATAAGTTGGTTTGACAGGACAGCATTTGTCCAAAGACTTTTTTGTGACATTTTGAAAGGAAAGTGCTCAGTCATCACTTTTCATCAGTGAGGTGCGCTTTAACGGTTTTGTGTTTTCAGCAGATTCCCTCCAACAACAAAACGCATCGCAGGGCGCTCCGTGATTGGTCGCGCCCGCATTGTTCGGTGTTTCCCTCCGGCAAACAAAACTTTCCCGACACTTGCAGCCACACTCGGCCTCGTCTGCGCGTGGAATAATCACAGCGGTACTTCATATTGCTTTGGGAAAGGGAAAGCACGCAGGCCAGGTGAGAAATGCATCATTAACCAAAAAAAACCAAAATAAAATATTTTTATAAAGCCTATGTCTGGAAATAAATTAAGTCTCTTAGATATTTACTTTTGTAGGTAAAAATGGTAACGGCTCAGAAATGTGCTCCTTTTTTTGTTACGTCAAATGTTCGAATTTTCTCCAAAAATATTTGATTTGCGTGACAGTATGTACAGCTTCATGGGAGGCGGTTTGTTCTGCGCCGGAGTGGGCAACATCCTCCTGATCGTTTCCACGGCAACCGACTATTGGATGCAATACCGCCACTCCAGCAATTACATGCACCAGGGGCTGTGGCGCTATTGTGTGCCCGGCAAATGCATGACGCACACGGACAGTATTGGTAAGACCAAACGCATGTGCAATATCATGAGAGCCCAAATGCAAAAAATAGCAAAGAAAAAAGAAAAAGTTAGAAAATGGTACCACGAGAAAAACAATGGAAAAATATAAGGGGGAAAAAAAAAGGAAAAATACCCCTAATAAAAAATTAAATAAATAATGGAAATCAAATATCATTGGATTACATAAAAAAAAACTGACCAATAAAAATCTGACTAAAAATATTCAAAATTAAATATTAGGGTTTACATAGTCAGGATTTAAGAGCTGTTCAGCGAGCTTGCTTTGCGGTTGTCAGCATACTGGGACGCCACACGGGCTTTCATGATCCTGTCCCTGCTGGCTTGCTTCATCGGCATCGTCATCGGCGTCATGGCCTTCATCCACTACTCCTCCTTCGATGGCTTCGACAAGACCTTCGCTGCTGGCATCCTCTTCTTCATCTCCTGTAAGCGCCAAAACATCCCTCCGACCATCCAGCTTCCCTTTTTGCTTCTTTTTTTTCCCTATTATAGACCATTTTCTTCAGAGATGCCAAGTCGTCAGTTTTCCTCCCCAAACTTTCTTATTTTCTAAGATTTCCTTGGGTGCCATTTTGTATCCACGTAGGTTTCTTCGTGCTGCTGGCCATGGCGGTGTACACGGGCGTGACTGTCAACTATTACGGCAAACGCTACGGGAGCTGGCGCTTCTCCTGGTCCTACATCATGGGCTGGGTAGCCGTGGTGCTCACCTTCTTCTCAGGTACTCCCTCCTCTTCCTCCTCCTCTTCATCAAGACAAGCTTTGAAACCTCCTTGTTGCAGGTATCTTCTACATGTGCGCCTACCGCATGCACGAATGCCCACGGAACTCAAACTCGCGCTGACCTCACGGAGATGCCCGTACCAAGTCCCCGACATCATTTCCTCTTCAAGCCTCATGAATATTCACGAGCAAGCTCAATAAAGCACTAAATCAATCTGAATGGTTGTTTTCTGAAAACTGAAACAAGTATCATTATGGCAAACTAGGAGCATGACAACTTCGATGCTTTTGCGTAATTTTATTAAGGAAAAGTTTCGTATTGAAAAATGAGTGAGGATTAAAGAACAAGTGCAACGCCAAAGAGTTTGTGTGCAAATAAGAGCCCAAAGCCAGTGAAAGTACCTCGAAAGCCATAACGGGCGAACAGACGCCGGCAACACTTAAGGTAGACAACGTTGTGCCATGGCGGGGGGGATTTTTTATTTAATCCACCTCCTCAATGGTGGGTCCGGAAGAGGCAGCGCCACCTGAGCTGGGGAAAGCTCCGCCTCCCGGCATGCCACCAGCCCCCTGGTACAGCTTGGTCATGATGGGGTTGCACACCTTCTCCAGCTCCTTCTGCTGGTGCTCAAACTCATCTTTCTCTGCGGACTGAGTGACGATGAAGGGGGTGTTATTGAAATGTAAACTTCACCCAAAAAAAACCAAAATCTCTTGTCAAATTTCTACCTGGTTCTTATCCAGCCAGCTGATGACCTCGGAGCACTTGTCCAAAATCATTTTCTTGTCGTCGTCGCTGATCTTGTCCTTGAGCTTTTCGTCCTCCATGCTGGCCTTCATGTTGAAGGCGTACGCCTCCAGGGAGTTCTTGGCGGCCACCTTCTCCCTCTGCAGGTTGTCCTCCGCCTTGTACTGCTCGGCCTCGCGCACCATGCGGTCGATGTCGTCCTTGCTCAAGCGACCTGAAACGGTTAACGTTATTTAAAATGGGGAATATTCTCAGGTGTGGCATTGTAGGTACGAACCTTTGTCGTTGGTGATGGTGATCTTGTTCTCCTTGCCGGTGCTCTTGTCAGCCGCGCTCACGTTCAAGATGCCGTTGGCGTCGATGTCAAAGGTCACCTCGATTTGTGGAACGCCCCGGGGGGCGGGGGGGATCCCGGCCAGCTCGAACTTGCCCAGAATGTTGTTGTCTTTGGTCATGGCTCTTTCGCCTTCAAACACCTGTGGGCATTAGCCACCTCGTTAGTTCCTTTGCCGGGTGTCCTTGCGAGGGGGCCGGCGTGGGCGGACGTACCTGAATGAGCACGCCGGGCTGGTTGTCAGAGTAGGTGGTGAACACCTGCGTCTGCTTGGTGGGGATGGTGCTGTTCCTCGTGATGAGCGACGTCATAACGCCGCCGGCCGTCTCGATGCCCAGGGACAAGGGGGTCACATCCAGCAGCAGCAGGTCCTGGACTGCCTCAGACTTGTCGCCGGAGAGGATGGCGGCCTGCACGGCTGAAGTAACAAAAACAATGTTTTGAAATGATAGAACTGTTTTAAGATCTGTTTTGGTCCATTTAAAAGTGAACGCAAGTTTGGAAAGCATGTTTCACCGGACTTTGCAAATCCACACGATACCTGCACCGTAGGCCACAGCTTCGTCGGGGTTGATGCTCTTGTTCAGTTCCTTCCCGTTGAAGAAGTCCTGCAGCAGCTTCTGGATCCTGGGAATACGAGTGGAGCCCCCTACCAGGACGATTTCGTTGATGGACGACTTGTCCAGCTTGGCGTCGCGCAGCGCATTCTCCACGGGCTGCAGGGTGCCGCGGAAGAGGTCCCCGTTGAGCTCCTCGAAGCGAGCCCTGGTGATCGAGGTGTAGAAGTCGATGCCCTCGAACAGCGAGTCGATCTCGATGCTGGCCTGCGTGCTGGAGGATAGGGTGCGCTTTGCCCTCTCGCACGCCGTGCGCAGGCGCCGCACAGCGCGCTTGTTGCCGCTGAGGTCCTTCTTGTGCTTGCGCTTGAACTCGTTGGTGAAGAAATTGACCATGCGGCTATCAAAGTCCTCGCCGCCCAGGTGAGTGTCACCCGCCGTCGACTTCACCTCGAAGATGCCGTCCTCAATGGCCAAGATGGACACGTCAAAGGTGCCGCCGCCCAGGTCGAAGATGAGAACTTTTCTTTCTGTGCCGACCTGCCGACGGACGCGCACGTGGCATCGGGGTTAAAACAATCAAATGGCTTGTTGGGCGGTATTGACGTCTCACTTTCTTGTCCAGGCCATAAGCGATGGCCGCGGCGGTGGGCTCGTTGATGATGCGAAGGACGTTGAGGCCGGAGATGGTTCCGGCGTCTTTGGTGGCCTGGCGCTGAGAGTCGTTGAAGTAGGCCGGCACGGTCACCACGGCGTTGTTCACGGTCTGCCACAAACACAGCAACGCACAACGTTTGGGACCAAGCCTTCGACAAAAAATTCGTGGGAGTACCGTACCTTTCCGAGGTAGGCCTCTGCAATCTCCTTCATTTTAAGGAGCACCATGGAGGAGATTTCCTCAGGGTAGAAGCTCTTGGTCTCACCCTTGTACTCCACCTGGACTTTGGGGCGCTTATCATCGTTGATAACCGTGAAAGGCCAATGTTTCATGTCGGCCTGAACCACAGTATCATCAAAGTGCCTGCCAATGAGTCGCTTGGCATCTGAATTGGACGAAAACAAAATGACTATTATGTAAAAGGGGACAAAAACATGCGAGGTTAGTTGTCGATATTTGGGTTTCATACCAAACACTGTGTTGGTGGGGTTCAGGGCCACTTGGTTCTTTGCAGCGTCGCCAATCAGCCTCTCTGAGTCGGTGAAGGCAACATAGCTGGGTGTGGTCCTGTTACCCTGGTCGTTTGCAATGATCTCCACTTTGCCGTGCTGGAACACGCCCACACACGAGTAGGTGGTGCCCAGATCAATACCAATTGCTGGTGCCTTGGCCATGGCTTCTGGGGGGGGAAATAAATCAATTATGGGCAGAAAATAGCACTGTCATCAGAACAAACCACGAGGTGGTTTTATTCAGCTTCTTTCCAAACATTCAGAACTATTTTAGTCCACAAAGGCTCAGATCAAATGTGGAAACAAAATGTCCACTGAAGATCCACAGCACCTGTTTTCAAGCCTTTACTGTGGCAACAGTAGTCAAGGTGGACAAGGGCCAGTCATGAAAGCAGGTTTGAAATGGTGCTTGAATGGTCAAGATCATGAATGTTCTTCACTATAACAAGACAGCATAACTATTTTATCTTGCATAGCCGGTTAAATATATGGTATTTTAAACACGTATGCAGGTGTGAGTCTAAAATGGAGGCCGCATGGTGACGTGGGAGTTTCTTGAGCTTCACCTTGTCGTTATTAGGGTGTGGCCCGTCACTTCCACGAGGCGAACAACTTCCAGCATTTCATTGCGTAACAAAACTTTGTTCAACAGAGCTCGACATCGAAAGTTTTTTGGAATAAGAAATATGAACAATCGCAGCTTACATGCGTCATCGACACAATAAATAATATAATGGACATAGCGCACAATAAGTTACGAAAGTCGTTACAATTAATGCGGGTGTGTTTCCATTCGTACTTCAAGCTAATCGATAGAAACTATTTGGTAGCTATTTGTCCAGCTACTGTAACATACTAATATAGGGTTTAATAAAAAAAAAAAAAATTGTCCGTCGCCCCTCGTGGGCGAGTACCGAAACTTCCGTAATGTCGGCTTGTTCCATTGTAAAACTTTCACTCGCCGTTTTACGAGCTAATGTAGAAAAAACGAAAATAAAAATATGTACTCACCTGTTTATTACGATGTGTGGTTACACTTTAAGGCCTCTGCGGTGCTGTTGAACCGGTCCAATACCGAACCGGTGAAACGTCGAGAGAGTGACGAACTAAAATTTCCTGGTCTCGCAGGTTTCTTTAAATCTCGCAGCACGCCCGCCCGCAAGTCTCGCGAAGACGAAGACGCTCCAATGAAAAAAAGTCATTCACTGTTGCTACCAGCTAAGGGGAAGTTTTCGGCAAGGGAGGCTTTTCGTTGGTTTAAAAATACCTGCCGGGTTTGCATTTTTATGACGTCACGGTTCGCTATTATACAACGGTGGAAAACTACTAAGCACAGATTGGACAGAAAGATGATTAGAGCTAAAAAATGCCTTTTTTTTATATTTGTTAAAACTGTCACCACTTCACAACTAGTTCTGCCCATCCTCAAAAATCCATTTTTTTCATATTTGCTAAAACTGTCATTTTCACTTATACCGATAAACATGACAAATATATATATATATATATATATATATATATATATATATATATATATATATATATATATATATATATATATATATATATATATATATATATATATATAAATTGGTAAGATTGAACTTGGAATACTGCAGCTCAATATAAATAATGGCTCATTTGTTGCCATGTGCTGCAGGCTCCATGTGGTAACCAAACAGAGTCATCCAAAACTTTTGTCAACTCAAAGAGGTCACAGTTGCTATTCTGGGTTCTCTTTGTGTATGCTACTTTTACATATGTGCTTTCGGTCAATGGGCCTCAATGTGTACATGCAAGTTGTATTTCCACAGGGACACAAGATTTACTGCTCTGGGATATTTAGTCCCAGACTTTAGCCAAAGGCATGACTTCAAGATAATACAATTTTTATTTCGATGACAAAAGTCATTAAAAATGGCATTTGAAAGGTGAGCTGTCTAATGTATTGTAATAGTTCTTCACATAGCGTCATTTTGTGGGTGAACGCCACCGGGGAGCTGTAAAGCTAGACGTCCCTTGATGCAAAGACCAAGAACCGGATCTCTCCCCACACGGGTGTGTCCTTTGGTAACAGTCAGAAAATTCTCCAGTTTACTTTTTTTTCTTTTGGAGAATTTACAGCACTGCCTCGAGGGCGCATCAAAAGAGTGTCAGTTACAAAATTGTGACGAGCTCCGAGTTCCAATTTTATCATTTGAAAAGATCTCTGAGGTGTTCTCACATCACTTTGTTTGTTGTTGTTGGCTACGCAACACTTTCACTGCCTTTCCCATGCATTCACACAAGGGATGAATAGTCATTCTGTAAACATATAGCACCTTAGAAACAGAATCAGTGATAACATGAAAATTCATAAAAAACATTCACCATAGGATTAAAGTTGAAATATACAATGCACATATTGCTTTAATACTTTTTAAATACTAGCAAAATACCTGAGGTATATTAGGTATGTTTTATTTAGTGTTTTGTTTTTTTCTTTAAAAAGTGTTTTTTTTCTCCTCTGCAAAAAAAAGAAAAGGTTAAATATAGAAATTGAAAATAGAAAACACATTTATTTACAGAATGTATACTGTGAACGTCAGGGCTCGTGTTGCACTATTGTTTAGTGGCTTCCCCTTCCACGCCCCTATTGGTGACCCTATAAATGGAATCATGTGCGTGACTTCTGGAGCAGACAAAATGGGGATTTACAGGTGAGAATTCATTATTATTATTATTATTATTAGTCACCATGAATTTGCTTTTTCACAGCTTTGACAATGATAGTCTTGTATTATCATTATTTTCTGATTCCCTTTATGTAATACTTGAGTGCGCTAAAAAATTTAGAGCCAATTAAAATCGTGTATTTTTCATTTTTGTGAATATTGAAAGATAAACATGAGAAAACGGGAGCACGAAAAGGAAAACAGTAAAATTACAGCGGTAAACTTTAACAGCCCAAAACCAAAGTAAAGAGAATTATTTGAAAAAGAAAATACTGAATTCTCATATTTGTTTTTATTACATAGAATGACAACTTTTACTATCTTCCATTATAATTCAGTTGTTTTTTATGGCCTACATTTCTTATGTAAAATCTTGCCTTTTTCCAAAATGGCTAACTTTTGCTAACTTGTTTTCCCTTAGCAGAAATTTGCACTGCACTGGATATTTTTCAAGTTTGTCTCTGCAAATGTCTTCTTCATCCAGAAAAATGAAGTTGGTGCTGCTTGCGTGCCATCTCGCTATCTTGGGAATTCGGGGTCAGATACTGCCCGAGTGTGTTACGAGTGCCACGAACAGAGCCCCAGGTAGTGAACTTTCCTGTTTTCTTCCCATTTTGTTTTGTCTTGTGCAAAGTGTCCCACTTTGTTTGCCCTAGAAAACTCTGACATAATGGTCTACTGCGGGACGGACCGCATGGACCTGAGCATCTACCTATGCCCCATGTACCAAGCCCTCTACAACGAGTCCCTCATGGTGCTGAACAACGAATTAAACAACGAAGAATGTTTCGGCGTGGCGGACTTCACCGTCGTCCCGCCCGTCTTAAATTTCAGCTTCCCTATAAACGAAAGCGCCACGGCGTCATGCGGGAACATGTTTACCGTAAGTGGCCCCGCGGCTCGCTCGGAGAGCTCCGCGATGTGACCCGAGCGTTTCTCCGAAGGTCACCGATGAGGTGGGCACCGGCGACTTCGCCGACTTCTCCAAAGTGCAGTTTGTCAACATTTCCGGCACGGTGAATTCCATCGACCCGTCGGCCGGCATGATCACTTATAGGCCGCAGCTCCTCTACATGTTCTCCTGCCTCTACCCAATGCAATACATCCTCAACAACACCGAGCTGGGCGTGTGAGTGTGGCGGCCCGTCGGAGCTCTTTGACGGCACTTGTCTAATTTAAAAAAACATCTTTACAGATCCGGTGTGAACGTGGCCATTAAAGACAACAACGGCAGCTTCATCAGTACGCTGAGCTTGGAGTTATTCGAAGTAAGACCATTCCGTTCGCATCTTTGGTACGTATTATCTAACGAGAACGTCATTTGATTGGTCAGGATGCTCAGTTCCAAGACGCTCTTACCATCCCAGAGACGGGACTCCAACTGAAGACCAAAATCTACGTCGCAGTACGAGCCACCAATTTAACAGAAAGGTAGTTGTCGTCCTCTTGAGTTTTCGAAAAGGACAAGACAACTTTGGATCTTTTTGAAAGGTTCAACGTGCTGCTGGATCGATGTTACGCGACCACGAGCCCTTACCCGGACTTCAACAACTTCTATGACCTTTTTATCGGGTGAGCGCACGATGGTTTTGCAAATGAAACGTGATGTCGGGTTCTCGCTGTTGACTCACACCCGCTTTGTCGTCTCAAGGTGCACACGTGACGAGCAGACCGAGGTGCTGCTCAACGGAGACTCCCAGGAGGCGCACTTCTCCTTCGAGGCCTTTCGATTCGTGGAGCACAAGAATCTGACGGTGTCCACGTTCTATCTACATTGTGTCACGAGATTGTGCGAAGTGTCCTCCTGTGATGCATTAAAGCCTGTGAGTGTCACAATGCAAATAGCAGAATCCAATTTAGTGGAAAGTTCCGTTAGCCTGCTACCTAACCTGGACAAAAAAAAAAAAAAATGGAAAAAATATGACGTTACGTGATTTTTTTCCCCCTCTTGGATGAATTGAATTACCAATTTTAGTCATGAGTCTCATCCATGAAATCCTCCGAATGTCTAATTTAATTCGCCCTGCTATGGCTAACTCATTGACCAATGAGTAAATATATGGAGAAAAACTGTATTTCAAAAATAAATAAATACATTTAAAAAAGAATGAAATTAAACTAACCTTTCTTACTTACGTTTGTTTTGAACAGGATTGTTCCGGTACCCGAAGAAAAAGAGACGTTGAGGAAGTGTTGGCTAATGCTACAGTCACCTCACAGGCCATTTTTGTGGCCAAAAAGAGCACGGGTGTGTATTAATTGTCCGTTTTTAAAATATACGATTGCATTGAATTTACTTTTTTTTTTAATTTTTTTTATTGGTTTTGCCTTTCAGAAGATTTTCAAACTAACGCAGCTTCTTTGGGTAAGTTCAGACATGTCTTTATTTTTCAAAAATAAAAATACTGCTTATACAGTAGCGTATATCTATTTTCTCTATTCTTCAGGTTCGTCAGCGAGCCGCTACAGCGACCCACTGTTGGCGATCATCTTCTGTATTGTCATCTTGACTGGTTTTAGATTCTAGAATCCTTTCTAGATTATCTTTATATATTGTATTTACCATACTTAGCTTTTTTTTCCTATAAGGACAACTCGTTCAAAAGCACCTTATTTTTAAGTGTAAACTTTATTTAACATACACAAACTGAACAACTGCTTTGTTAGTTTCTGGAATTTAGTGTGAAAATCAACAATAAATATTGTTGTAATCTTACAGAAGTGATGATAGTACACCGCAAGCTTTACTCTAGATGCATATACACTTCTCAGTTTGATTTAGTGTTTTAAAGGAAGCTTCTGGAGTATTTGTTAATTGTCAAAATATATTTGAAGACATCCACACAGAGCAAAGTGTTGCAACCAGTTAGATGATAGTTGTAATAAGGCCACAATGACATATTCAGTCAATAATTTAAAAATGTACTAATGGGCCCTTTGTTGGTTTGAATCCATTTAACACATCCAAAATGAAAAGTTGTGTTTTTTATTGGTTTTGTATTGACTTTTTGCTCTCTTTTGTTCATCGGCCCGTTGAAAAAGTGAATAGAAAAGAATTCTTCGCCTTGTATGGATAATGAAGTCATCATGACCTTGGGCGTATAGTTTTTTTTTGCAAATGTTATTTGTGAAAGCGCTATGACAAGAGTGATGTACTTGTAGTTATTTGAAGGCCGTTTTGGCAGAGCTCAGCAGGCGAAGGGGCAGCACTCCCTCCGCCCATTCGTTGGGCGACGCCACCATGTGCTCCCACAGCGCCACTTCACCGGGCGTGGAGTCCATCCAGTCCACGGCCGACCCGTAACTCCTTCCTGAGAACAGATTGAATGTTGACATTAAATACATTTCATGATTCAGATCTGTTGATCCCATTCTTTACAATAAAAAAACAAAAGTGGTCACTAAAGAGACGACGAACTACAAATTAATTTATGCAAAACACACACTTTGTGGGGAGGGGCAGTGCCCCCGTGCCCCCCCCTCGCTCCGCCAGTGACAATCTCCATCTGCAGTTGAGTAGTTCGAGACTAAAACAATGGCAGCCTTTAAGAAGTCGACTGTGTTGAAGTGCAGTACCCGTGCCGGTTCCGAGCCGGATTCCGCCCAGCAGGTTGCTGGCCAGCTTGTCCCTGTCCCAGACGGTGAGCTCCACGCAGGCCTCGGTCAGGTCGATCGCCCTGATGCCGTCGTACACCATGGTGTGGTTGAACAGAGGATTGGCCGTCCTCCTCAGCACGCGTGTCTTCTGACGACTCTTGCGGCTCGTGTCCGGGAGCACGAAGCTGGAAATGGCGCGAGAATCGAGTCAAAACACGATGACACCGTCGCTAAAGATTTCCTCCGGTAACGTGTGTACCATTTGACGTAAGGGTCAATGGTGGCTCTGATTAAAGGCAGGTTCCTGCATTCTTTCACCCAGATGTGAATCTCTCCTGTTCTGGGAACATGCTTAGCTAAAACAAAAAAGAAAGTTTTACATAAGGTTGGGACATTTATCGAGTTATTAAAATTGTGTCATCAACACGATGGGGAGGAAATCATGAAAATTGACCTTCACCGTAGATGACCTTAGGCAGGAAGCGTACAGCCAATCTCATCTCTCCTCGGCCACTTAAAGATGCCAGAGTTGTTCTTGTCTGAATTACAAATATTCCGATTTTTACTTGTAGTACCTACTCTCAACACAAGACGGCGCTAAAGTGCCAACAAAGGGCTCAACAGGTCATGAGTTCCAGTGTGTGCGTGTTTTCATGTCCTACCTTGGCTTTGAGCGGCAAGTCGTTCATGCGGGTGTGGTCAAAGTCCCACTTGGAGAGGTCCACATCCACCTCACCCAAGAAGGTGTTGCGGCCAAACGTGTCGTGATGCCACACGGAGAGAAACAGCATCTGTGTCTTGAGAGACTCGATGCCAATGTGATACTGGAAAAGCAAATTGATTGTAAATATATTAATAAATAAAATATTAATGAACAACAATAGCAACATTCTGTACCAATAAATATTGTAGATAGTCTATATTTGATCAAATTCAGATTTTTTGGAATTATTTCAACATTTGCTCAATTGTAAAATATTGATTTAGATTTGTACTGTATATATGAAGACAAATGAAAATGTAGCAAAGTCTGCTTACACACTCACCCTGAGGATCTCATTAAAAGTCGGGTTAAGCGTCTTTTTCTTCACCGATGTTTTCTTTTTTCCCAGATGTAATTTGTCAGGAACGAGGTAACTTTTGACGTAGCTGAGAAAAACACATTTAGTCAAAGTCTTCATCACGTGAATAATAGCAGCTGTCAAAAAGTTGAAAAACTTTCATTATGCTAAATGTAGCTAAAACAATACACAAGCTGTTGGCAAATGTGTTTAAAACGTGATGCTGCCTCATGACAAGAATGATAAACATGTTTTGTTTTTTTACACTCGAATCCATCAAGACTCTAATCTAATTTACAACAGAGGAAGACTTAATTTGGTTTTATTTGATGAGAAGAAAGCTCTAACCAAATACGATCACGTCTGGAATGCTGGAGATTCGTGACATCTTATCTGCTCACTTAACCCACGTGTGGAAATATGTTTTTCGGGTATATTCTGAGAACTCTCGTGTTCTCCATCCGTTGATCATACTCACGGGTCTGAGCGACCTCTCTTGAGGTCAGCGGCCGCCAAGTCTTGACACTGAGCCACGAAGATGTGGAACTCTCGGAGCTTTTGCACGTAGTTGATGGAGAACTGGATGCTGCCTTGCACGTCCACGTTGCCGAAGTCGCCGCTGTACATGGTCATCACGCTCCCGTTGAACTGCCAACCGACACAAACAAGATGACCGTCGCGTTTGTCGGTGCTGCTGTTTTGGTTAGCGACAGAGTTTAAAATGGTCTCGGCTTTAGTGTAAGCGGCTCATGCGGTGAGTGAGCGAGACGTACAGACGACACAGAAGCCAAGTCAAAGGACGAGTCCGTCGTGCGTATTCCCGGGTGGAGAACGTCCTCGTAAAACTGGCTGTCATCCTGCAACATACGTGTCCTGCATCATGCATGGGGGGGGCACGCGTGCAGGGTCATGCCGGACGCCCGCGCCGTGCTTCGTTTTACCTCCGTCTTCAAAAACGAAGGGACCGACTTGCTCTTCTTCAGGCGCTCTTGCTCCGAGAACGGGCGTGGAGAAGGGGGCGTCATGGCGTCTACGGTGAAAGTACAAGGTGAGGCAATAACATATATTTGAAATATTTACAAGCACTTGAGATTGTTACCGTCAGGGGTTCGCCTCATGTTTGGTTTCGGCTCTTGCCGTCTCTCTTGTGCTACCAGGAGATAAATCATTAAATTAAAGGAAAACAAATTGAGAGTGATGATGATGATACTCACTTGGTGACAAAGACCCAAGCAGGTCCTCCATACTTTTAGCAAGACCTTTAGGTCTAGCTTCTGCTCGCTGCAGCGCTTTCCTCACAGGATTCTCCTCATCCTCGATATTTTTGCCTGACAATGGTAAAAAGAGAAAGCGATTTTTTTTTATTACAATCACGAGGCAACATAGGGCTAGCTTAACTGAATTGGGTTAGCTTTCTTGTTGTTCACGGCAGCCATTTTGACACGCAGTCACAAGATTATGCTTAAGCAATTCCAGTAAAATGACCTGAAATGGAATTTTGCGCGACACTGTCAAAGTCGTGTTACTGGTGTGCCTGATGAACCTTTCCAGCCCACAAGTCAAATATCCGCCAAAGACTGCGAGTGTTGACGAGTGACTAACTTTGGCAAACAAAGATAACACACACGGATGCAGTAAGGTGTCCTGTGTTTGTTGAACAAATGTTTCTCCAGAGATATCATTGCTGACAAATCCATCTTTACATAGTTTCAATTCTGTTTTGAAAATTCCTACAGAAAAAAAAAAAACCACGCAAAACTTTTCCCTATTAAAATAGAGCTTTTTGGATTGATAGTTGCTGTGTGCAGTTATCACCAGTAGATGGCAGTCATGTCTATAGTTCAACAGGATATTGGGGGGGGCTGAGGAAAGTTCTGGGCGCTAAGGCAATATCCATCCATCCATTTTCTGACCCGCTTCTCCTCACAAGGTGTGCTGGAGCCTATCCCAGCTGATTTTGGGACACCCTGAACTGGTCGCCAGCCAATCGCAGAGCACACGGAGACAAACAATCGCGCAATCACACCTACGGACAATTTGGAAGGAAACCGGAGTACCTGGAGGAAAGCCAACGCAGGCACGGGGAGAACAAGCAAACTCCACACAGGAAGGCCGGAATCGAATTTCGCATCTCTGAATTGTGAGGCGGATTTGCTAACCAGTGCCCCACCACGCTGCCTTACGAAGGCGATATTTTTTTGAATTTGGTTTTCTCATACACAAAAATTCCGGGAATCACAGACAGCATAGGTTCTTGAATGTGAATAGAACATGGATGGATGGATAGTACTTACATTTGAAAATATTCCTGGAGTTGGACAAGGATTCGGACGTGTTGCTTAGAGGAGACTCGGGATCAGCATCTGGGCTGCTGTAATTGATCCTCGCCTGGCGGGGGCTGGGCTTAGGGTTCTTCTTGGAGCCCGTGGGAGTGCTGGTCCTCACAGGTCCGCCGAAAGTCTCGGAAATTTCCGCCTCGGGAGGCAGGGTGCCCGGCTCGTTGGCCATCCCCAAGTAGTGGCTGTAGTCTCGGGGTACGAAAGCTCTGGCCAGGGGGGTCTCGGTTCCCTTGACGCTCTGAGCGCCATCGCCGCTCGGCTTCCTGCTTTGGGAGTGGACGGGGCTGACGTGGATCTTAAGCGTCGGTTCTTCCGGGTCGACGAGAGCGAACATACTGGTGGCTCGACGCAGAGACCTCCCGCGACCGCTGGAATGGCTGAAGCTGTCCTTTCTTCTTTTGGGAGAACGAACCTCCCTAGGTGGAGTTGGTGGCGGTCTTGCAGTTTTGTCAACCCTGCTTGAGTCTTTCAAGATCTTTTTGGGTTCTTTGGGCTGAGCAGACTCAGGCAGGTTCTTTTTTGGGTCGTTGGCTGAGATGTGAGATGTTTCAAAGGAGCGAGGCTCGGGGTGGGAAGAACCTAACTCTTCAGGTGGTTGTGGAGTGTTGATTTGCCTTTTGGGGCTTTTGGTTTTGGGGTCTGCGGTGGTTTCGTCCCAGAACTCCAGCAGGCTGCTAAACTGGGCTCGGCTCCCACCGAGGGAGGGCGACATTTTATCGATTCTCTGATTTAGAGGCAGACCGGTCAAATTGTCTCGATTGGACCCTTCGCCATCGCTGCCTGAGTTGTTGCCAATGGTCCGTAAGTCAAACTCCGATTTGGTGAATCTCTTGGTCATCTTTGCACCCCGCACGCTTTTGTGTTTAGCACCATTAAGCGATGGTTTGCCTGCCTCCTGCTCCCAGAAAGTTTTGAGCTGCTTGATCTTCTCTGCTGTGCTTTTTTGTCTTTGAGGACTCACTGTGTCTTTGGCTTTGGGTGACTGCTCGCAGTCTTTGGCGGAATTCTCCGGTGTTTTGCAGATGTTCTCGACATGGTTCCTGCAAGTCTTGAGGTCTGTTAACTGAGACGTATGCTCTGACTCTGGACTCGGGCTATCTCTGAACTGTTGAAGGGTTTCTGCTTGATTTAAAGAGACCCCTTTTACATCTGGACTGGACCGCAGAGGTGTTTTTGGCACTAGTGGTTCAACAAATAAAAGCTCAACGTCAGAACCTTTCCTGTCAGCTACTTGGGGATTAGCGCTTAAAATTTCAGGGTATGCATAGTTCCTGAAATTAGAACGGTCTAAGTCTTGGTCCTGTTTCAATCCCACATGCTGACTTGCATTGACTACATTTGTGACAGAGGGTATGTTTGGCCTCTTCTGGTTTCCTTCTCTTGTCTGGGTTTCATCTCCAGGTATCACAAGCGTGGTGCTTTCCCCAAACGATTTCATCCCGGTGATGTCATCATTTTTCATATCGTTCATGGTCTCATTGGCTGTTCCTTCTGCCTGACTCGTCAGTATTTCTTTCTCCTGAATATCTTTCTTGAAGACCTCCTCGCTTCCCGTCTCACGGTGTCTGTCCGGGTTCCTCGAGACCTCTTTGCCGTTCACCAAATTGCCGCTATCGGTTCTACGGTTGAACCAATCGAGCACTTTCGTGATGGAATCCTCGTCGTCGCCGGTGGGACCGGAGGCCGGGTTGGTCAACTTGAACGAACGTTTCTGTTGGGATCTCCTCTGTGTCTTCTGATTGGAGGACTCAATAAAGTTGATGTCATAGGATATCGGAGCTTCTAAATGTAAAGAAAATTATCATATAAGGAATAGGAGCTAGAGTAGGAAGGATGCATTAGCCTTTCCCTAGCACAGGTTGGGTCTAAGAAGACGACTTTGGATGACAACACAGATCTTACCTGCATTTTTTTGCCACTCTGGTTCCTCCACGGATGATATCTCACTGCCGCCAATGACTGGATCATGATCCCGGATTCTTTCCACGGTCTGATGCCGTCCTCGTGCGAAATTATCTTTGATCATCTGTTCTGTGTGTCTGTCCAGTGATATGGAATTATTTGAAAGTAGGACAAAAAAGATGCTAGTTATGGTTGCCACTCACCTGTGAGCTGTAATAAAAGATAGCGTTCCATTTTCCACCAGACTGGAATGAGATAAAACCTGAGAACCATCAGTCTTCTGCTGAGAGGCAGATGGGTGGGGTGACACCACGACTTCACCCTTGGATCGGTTGGAGCTTCCACTGGAGTTCTGATAGAGGATTGGTCTTGAGGCAGGAGCGACCTGAAGGTCCAGGGGTGCCTTTGTTATGAATGTCCGCTTTTTTGGGATGGGCTTAGAGGAGCCATCGGATGTCGTGGAGTTCCCCGATGTCTGACTGCTCCCCCTTGCTTGCTGATACTTCGGGAGGGAGGTGGGCTCTAAGGAAAGGGAAAAATCATTTTGAAAATTTGCAGTCGGATTGCCACGACTGAAGAATTTTGGCTCACCTGTTTTAGTGAGCTCAACTGGTTCGTCAACGAGGAGGGAAGCTCGATTAAAAGGGTTCGGTCTTGTCTGGAAGGACGACAGAAAAAAAATTACTGTAGGAAAGAGGCAAAGAAAAAATTGTGTTTTTCCAAAACAAACCATTCTTGGAGAATGGACTGCTGACACACGATCTTCTTTCTTAAGATTACTACAGGAATAAAAATGAAAAAATAAATACATGGGAATAATTTTGAAGGTCTCTGACTTAGTGGTCCACCCACCAAGTGTGAAATTAAACAACAAAGTAAATCTTTAGTTATGTATAATAACACAACAGGCACTTCAAGGCTTTTCCCTTCAAATGTACGGGTGGAAAGTGCTAGCATAAGGAAAAAAAAAAAAAAAAGTCAAATATTGACTGTTAAGAAACCATGTTGAAGGAGTCTTGGAAGTAGCACTTTGCTAGCTAAAGTCAACTTCTCTTCCCAAAGACTCCACAATGAGTCCATAACCTAAATCTAATTTAGATAATCAACAAACAAAAATGATCATCATATCAAAAAAACAGTTGATAGAATTCCAGTTGCCCAAAATAGGCCGCAACCATTTCTCATTCGGCGGCAATGACGCAGAAGGTTTTATTCAATTAGGCACTTTGCTTAACTTGCACGCCACAACGGGAACAAGGCAACTCATGGACAGTATTCACAACACCCGTGTAAAGTCACATATTCTCTTTTGGCGCCGCCTTTGTTTACACGTGAGGAGTCACAAGACACAGAGTTACACACACATGAACACACTCAGGTAGCTGAGCAAATATTCTCCAAAAAAAAAAAAAAAAAAGTTTCTTGAGACTTTAAAGAGATTTCCACTCGAGGAAACCGAGCTACGGGTAGATCGGACTTTTCGTTTATTATGTAATACATAAGCTGGTCATAATAACATGAAGGAGCATTAAAGCAAAAAAAAAGTTGGAATGCTGAAAGTACTAAAGGTAAAGTTAGAGCAAAGTCAGTTAGATTATGAAAAAAAACTTCTGAGAAAATATAGCAGAAGAAAAAAAGTTGACAGGTTATATTTTCCCCCAGAATATTTCTTTTGAGTGTAAATGTGTAAAGTCAAAAAAGAGGAATCATACTTCAATTCCCGTGGCATGTCCAAACATCTGGCAGGTTTCTGTGGTAGCACCACGTCAGAACTTGGACTCTTGAATGCTTGCAATCTTTCCGGTCTATAACAGCCTTCTGCAAACATATGAAAGCTTCTGGTAGGGATTATCGCACACAACTATTTACAGCATCAACATGGAACGTTGGATTGTTTTAAAAAAAAAAAAACACCCAGACACACTACCTGAAGCACTCCTTTGCTTCATGGAGGCCAAGATGATTTCAGAGCCATGGATCTTGTCCATATGCCTGCGAGACTTGGCGTCGTAGAACCACTGGCCCGTCAGGTACTTCAACTTGGAGTCTGACGATGGACCTTGGCTCACGATGCTCTCCAGCTTCCTGGTAGAAAAAAAGAGAAAATATATTTTCATTTTTGCAATATATACACCGCATAAAAAAATGTAGGTCATTTATCTTTATTTATCAGAGATCTTTAATTAAGTGTTACCTGAGAGTGAGCAAATCACATTTTCAGTCATGACATCATCACAAGATAGTAAATCGAAAATATAAACGAAGATCTAGGAAACCTTCGTGAAGACCTTTAATATGAGATATGACTCAATTGGTGTTTCTTGATTTTTGAGTTTGTCAACAAGAACATGTTTTAAGGGGAAATTGGTATTACTGATTCCTTGTGGTATTCTGCGAAGTGATTTTTTTAATCTTGTTAGTGCTTCACTTTTTTTTATGCCCTGAATGAGATTTCAAAGCAAATGAAATTTTCGTAGAATTAAAAATACTATCCAATCTCCATCATAATTGTTTTTATGAGTTAAGACTCAAAGTGGTTTGCGTCAAATTTTTCTTGATTTCTTGGGATTCCTCAACAAAGCTGCTCTTCAGCACATGGAGGAGTTCGGGAAAGTGGCAAACATCTCCATGGAGTGGAAATGGAATCAACAGAAGACGGTGTCATGTGATGAAAAGGCAGAGCATTATTATGGGATGTTGTCATAATCCTCTTACACGCATGCACACACATTGGCCAACCGCCTTCACTTAAAGCCTGATGCAGAACATAACGTCTGCTCGCATTCTTCATGCCGTGCGACTTACGAGGCTTTCAAGTTTGGCGCTCGGTGAACTTTGAACCCCGTTTGGAATGAAAAAGATTCAAAGGCATGAAGTGTACTTCATGTTGTGGCCTTTGAATCTTACCTGCACAGAGCCAATGTATAAAAACACTACTTTTAATTTCAATTGATTTTATGATCTACCATAATAAATGTGCTTCTTCAAAGCCACTTTTGCCACGCATGACATCACATGACAATAACATTAACTTTACATGTGTTGGTCCATTTCCATTGTGGTCACCACAAGGGCGCTAAGCCGCCTCCCCCTTAGCTCTGATTGGCCGTTAAAGCCAATATTTGACATTCTTGTGTGCGCCAGACCGCGAGTCTCCTCCCCCCGCCCACATGTCCATTAACGGACTTCTTTATGTCACATTCCCAGCCGCCACTTTGTTATTGCGCTAATCTCAAGCAGGGGTGGTCAACCAAAGGCTGGCGGGCCGTGGAGAGCTCAGAGGAAGGGTCCCATGTGAGATAACTAACCTGATTCTCTGCTCGTCGGCCTGCTTGAGTTGGGCGTCCCTCCTCAGCACGGTCATGATGACCACACGCTCCTCCTCCGTCAGGAAGCTCAGGTCGATCATCATACCTCGGCGCCCTCCTCTCCCTCCGACGGTGGGGGACAGATTGGGAAACACCTGGAGAAGCACAGAAGCAGCATTTAATCAGACATGTTGATGTTTATCACCCCTAAAATATTGTTACTATCAGTCAGTGTTTTCATCTTAAATTAAAATGAGCATTCCATTTTGTATTTTCTGCTAATAAGCTAACCATAATATATAACGTTATTAAAAAAAATGGGAAAACCTGAGCCCAATTAAAACAAGACCTCTTGTGCTATTTTGATCAATTTCATTTTTATTGACTGAAAGGCAATTTGGGAGTTATGCTGTCAATAATTATTAGAATGAATCAAAAATGTTACGCAACACGTACTTATAAATAGCAAACCACAGAAACTGATCATTTTGTCATGGTCTCTTAATTTAATTTCTTCAGCAAACAAGCCAACTTACTAACATGTGACAAATGTCATTTGAGTTCATTCTTTTTTTTTTTTTTTTAATTGTTTTAGCTATGGGAGATTTGAAGCAGTGTGAGATTTAAACAAAGAAGAGTTTTCAAGAACAGCACGCTTCCAATTCTTATAGTTCACCAAAAATGAGGCTTAGTGAAGAGCTGCCAGCCACTAAACGCATTTGTCGAATATTTCTTTCATGATGATTTATGAGCCAGACAGATTGCTTATGAATTACAAACGCGTTAAAATAGCAACGGTTTTGACCCTCACTCAAGTGTCGGGAAAAATCTGATGGCTCGGACAATATTATTTTGTTTTCTGACACAAAAGTCTTCTCGCTCGTATGAACCTATTTGTGCATTTCCATTCCTTTTATTTATCCATGCCTGGTTGCAGATGAAGCTTTTGCAAATATTTGAACTAATAAGAATATTGTAATGCGTCATTTCAGCCAGGAGCTGGTAGAGAAGTAAATAAGTTGTCACAAGATATATTAAAAAAAAAAAAGAGAGTATTGCAACTAAAAACACGTATTTACAGTATATATTAAATATTGAATGAACTTTTACAAATGCAAAATGTCAGATTTTTATTAAGGTTTAACTGATATTCGAGTTTTGTGCTAAATAAAAGGCAATTACAAATACTTTAGACTTTGTGTATCTTGAAATACAATTAAATAAAATTACTGTATAGGAAAACACAACAGCTATAGAAAAATCATTTTTCTCCATATTAATACAACAAAATGAATACAACCCTTAATATCTTAATTTAATTGACCTTTGTTTTATGCGTTGCATCACGCTGAGCGCAGTTTCTAGAAGCAACTTTGGACGTAAATATTGAAATGATCTCCTACCTTGGAGCTTTAGTGGGCCTCTTGTATGTGCAAAAAAAGGGAGTTTAGCCACTTGGCTGGAGCGCCGCAGCCGCTTGGATGAACTCAAAAATCTTCAGGGAGTAGCTAAGAAGAGGGGCAGGACTCGTTGGAGATGGGTTGGACCGTCTAGAACAGACAAACCATCTCCTCACTCGAGCACAAGTGTGGCTTACAGCTGCTGACGTCACTAGAAAGGGCTCATTAAAAAAGATCAAATAGTGAGCGTACCTGTTGTAATTGCAGCCGGTGACCTGTAGGTAGCGTCAGTGTTTGCCAAAAGAGTGCAAACTAGTTAGTTGTCCTGCAACTTGTACAGTTGTCTTGTCCTGCTTGAAAATAAAATTAGTATGGTTCAAAATAAATTTCCTTCTCTGGCCTACTAAACCATGTTCTGACCTTTTTGGGATTAATTCCCCCAAAAAATAAAAGGCATGAGAATCACAAACATGAAAATTGAAGCAATTGTGTAGTGTCGCAACACTGCCAAAGCCATTACTAGCACTTACATGGAAGAGGAAAAAAAAAAGAAAATGTGAGATAAAGAGACGATAGGCTTTTTTTTTTGTGGAAGCTGCTCTTTATTTGAAAAAGAAAAAACAATATTTGAGTGGTCGCCTGCTACAGGTTCTAATGACAGAAGAGATCTGCAGAGAGGATCATCCTGAATCAAGACTTAATAGGTGGAGTCAAATTGGATTTGAATCATGTTCATATTTCATACATCTTTCATTTTAGCAATCAAAGAACAGTCACTTGTTTTGTCTTAATTATCCTATTTACACTGAGCGCCGATCAACAGCGCTCGTCCCTCGTCCTCCACCTCCGCCGACGCTCGCCCACCCGCCCGCCGACCGAGCGATCGTGTTGATCTCCCGTCCGATTCACGTGGCGCTCGAGCGGGACGGCGGGTGGGTGTCTGCGTGTGCGGCGTGGAAAGATGTGTGCAACATGAAGACAACTCTTCACATTCAGAGAGTAAAGGCAGCCTCGAGCGTGCTCGCCGAGTCGATGGCGTGCCAAGCTATTAAAGCAAAATGGAGCCCGCCGCCGCCGCCGAGATGGTGCGTGAAGTGTTACTCAAGTTACAAACAAAGACCTCGATATAGGCACAGAATGCACTATGTACTCCTTAGCGCAGGGGTGGGCCACCCTTTTCGTATCAAGTCCCCCAAGGGCCGTACTAATTTTACAAAAACATGATCAAACTTCTTTTTTTTTCCTTTTCAATATTCATTATATATTACGAGAATGTGTTTAGGATTGGATGGTGGGCCGCATTGGTGCCCCACCCCTGCTTTTGCAGAAACCTCTGCACTCTCAGCACAGTGGCGGCTGTGATTTAATTTTTTTTTTACATTTTTCTTTTTTAATTTTCATCTAGCAATAGTAAAAAAAAAAAAAAAAAAAAATTAACAAAAGTCAATATTTAGTGCTCTATCATTCGGCTTAATAGGTGTCATTTATATAATAGCTATTTGTCACTCTACCTCTTGACGATAGTTTTAATGTTCAAGCACTCCCACGGGTGTTCAATGCTCATTATTATGCGCTGTTGATTTTACAATAAACCCCCCCCCGCCCCGCTCGAGCTCCTTCGACCGATAATCATAAATAAATACAAACGACACAGGGAATGTCTACTGTAAACACGGTAAAAAAGACACAAACTAAACGGGTGTAAACGTCGTTAGCATCACTACACCGTGACGGGTGATGGACTGTGGCGCCGAGGGGGAGGAAAGGGGGGGGGGAAAAAAAAAGGGGGGGAAGGTCCCCATCACCCGGCAACTAATCCCCCTCCCCCCGCTCGCTCAACACCCGACCGCAGTTTACATTTTTTTAGTGTCTTTTTTTTCTTAACCAAATACATAACATCAAAGTTTGTCAGCAGCCAGAACGTTACCCTTACAGATGACACTGTAAAATAGAGAGGGAATCCTTTGTTACCATGGTTACTGAAAACCATCGCAACATGTTTGATATTTTTAGTGAGTAGCGTGTGTGTGTGTGTGTGGGTTGGGGGGGGTGTAAGAGAGGAAAGTGGTGGAGGAGGAGGGGTACGTGAATGTCTCTCCGGAGACCTGGACGAGGACCAAGCTTTTTGCTGCTAAGTGCTTCATCTTTCCGATAGACGAGCTCTTCAAAGTTACATGAACTGCGTCTGCAAGGGAGAAGGAGACAAATTAGGCGAATGGACGCGGTCACGTCATCTCGGTGCTGCTGCTGTTGGATAAGCCCCGCCACACACTCGGCAGCATATATTCGATGAGCTGCATTAATGATCCATAAATTCAAAAAAAAAAAGGTTTTCAGTTTCCATCCATCCAATTTCCACTCCTGCTTAAGTTCTAGTTAGCACCTCAAACATCGTAGCTCAATGTCCCTTACACTTGTCCCTTAAGTGATATCATGCAAAGCTTGCTGTGGAAAAATATCTCGTGGGCGGGGCACAGAGAACAGTCAGCTGGTTAAATTCAATTAAATAAGAAAAAAAATCAATTCTTAGCAGTATGCGATGAGTGGCAGGATAAAATAGGCGGCGTGACGCTCATTACAGCCAAGACAGTGAGAGGAGCAAAGCAAGATCAAGCAAAGACTTAAAAGCATGTGGCATCTAAGTCAGATGAAGACAAAAACATGAAGACGACAGACAACGTGTGAGAGAAAGAGAGAGCGAGAGGAGAAGCAGCCACACACGGATGTTGAGCACAGGCCACATATGGGATGCGGCCGCCAGCAGAAGGGGGCATGCTGTACCTAAGGAGACGCTCTACAAGAAATCCTTGAGAGAGAGGTGTGCAAACGGGTCCTGTCCGGGGGCTCGGAGAGGACTCTGGCTGGAAGGGCTAGAGGCCGCCGAGGGCTATTCGTAGGAGGACACACACAAACAAGAAGTAGGGGGGCCAGAGGAGAAGTCAGAGAGTCAGCGCGGAAGACGGGGGGGGGGGATGAGATTAGTTCGGACAAGCGGCAATGTCAAATCGAATGCGTTGGATAGATGGAGAACAATTGGGAAAGGGAAAAAAAAAAAAAAAAAACGAACAAGGAGATGATGCGCAGTTTGAGACCAGAGCCGAAGCTCGTTCAAACCCGACATCATCGGTGTTTGCGCTAATTTGGGAATATGACAGCACGATGATCACGCACACCAACACGAACACCTGGCAGAAGCAGGGAGGCGTGGTGCACCCACCTGAGTGCTGGACACGGAGCCAAAAGGGTTAGGCGGCCTCATCACTGGCTGCCCGTACATCATGGTGGGCGGATTCATCATGCCCATGGAGCCCATTTGTGGGGGCTAAAAAGAAAAATGGAGGATTATTTATCAAACGTTGCATTCAAAGTACTGGTCCGGGAAAAAAAAACTCTTCTTGGCCGATTTGGGAGCAAAAATTTAAGATAGGAGCACTCGATGCTGGAAGTGAACTTTACGAGGAGCGGTTTGGCCGATTGTGAAAGAAGTGTAATTATTAAATAAACCCTCAGGCATGTAGTCCTTATCCTCTGAATAACAACCGAATTACTTATACCTACTGAGCAGCTGTAAAAAGCTTGCGCATGCAGTTTGATGCCCTCTAGCGGCCAAGGCGCGCACATATTCAATTTGTAATTGAGCATGAAACACATTTAACTTGTAACATGGTCGCTTGCAGTACTCACCATGCCATAGCCCATCATGCCTGTGGGTGTGGTGGCAGGGAAGGCCATGATGGACGGCGGCTGCGGGAACATAAAAAGTTGTTCAAGGATGCTAGAGATTTTTTTTTTTTCTATTTTAAAGGACAGGTAAAATAAAAGAAATCGTACTATATTCTATGCGCCATCACTAGTCTAATGAAAGTATTCGGATTAATAGTGCATTTGTGGAAAGTCCACCCATTTTCATCCCATGTCAGTGGGGGCGGCCATTTTGACACTGGCTGTCGACTGGGCCGCACGCTGTACACAGACTGAATGTCCCCCACCCCCGATGTAGATGTAAATCACCATGGAGACAGGGTTCCAGGTCGTCGTCGGTGCCGCTTTAGGTTGCCAGTTGGTGCCGCCTGTCAGCCTCTTCTCGCCGGGCTGACTCCAGTGCATGTCACTGTGGATTAAGGCGGCTTCAGTTAAGCGTTTCGAACGCAGTGCTGGGAGGACGCCGAGCGATCGCACGCCACTTACTTCTTCATGGTGCCGTTTCCGATGCCGAGGTCTGAGGGAAAACGCAAGAGGCTTCAGGCAGGGACGATACAAAAATTACAATACAGCTGAATAAATTCAGAAATGTATACGTACTGCCGACAAGGTTGGCGAGGGAGGAGTCAAGGTCGTCCGACACCAGCTTCTCTGGCTGCTGATTGGACGGCAGGTTGGAGCCGGCAAGAGTCGGTTTCAGGATCCCTCCGGCGATATCTGACAAGACACGGAGGGTCAAATTTATGAATTGGTTCACTTGCCAAGAGAAGTTTCGACTATAATGTTTTGATCAAATTTTGTTATGACGCAAACATTACACTGACTGTTGACCATATGAAATTCTGGTGCTAGTTTATGAGTTGGGCTTCTTATGAAAAGTGTAAATTACATGGCAAATAAAGTGAAATAAGTGAATAACCTCTCAATGTAGTAACATTTTGTGATCACAAGATGGCGGCACATGGCCATAAAACGGCATGTATCATTGAGGTGACAATAAACTAATAAAAAAAATCTCAAGTGTGAATCGCAACACGACTCTACCAAGTGCATATTAAGCAGGGAACATAAGAGAATAAAAAAAAAAAAAAGATGACTTGAAATGAAATCCTAACCTTCAGCATTGAGGCTGTTGCTGCCCGTGGCTTTGGCCCCAAACACAGACTCAAAGTCCACTTGGAGACCTGCAGGTGGCTGGGGAGGGGGCTGAGGCGAGGAGTATCCTTAAAGAAGATGAAAAGAAGGCAGCTGCAGCTTAGACAAGCGACGCCTCTCAAACGGGACGCGGTTCGACAAGCGCGGGGAGTCGTCGGCGAGTGGCGGAGCGGGATTGGCACATCCACGCACGCACAGAGAAAGCCTTCAATACCTCTGAATAGACCTGCTACAGTAGAGGGCTCTGTGGGGAAGGGAGCCTGGTGTGGGAGGTGCTGGGCAATGGACACTGGGCCACAGAAGGAGTCTGACACGCCACAGGAAGCATTAAGAAGAAGGAGAGGAAGAAGAACCAGAGCAAAAAAGAAAAAAAACAAGCGTTTCAGGACCAAGCCAAACAAGCAGGCAGAAAAAAAAAGAGCCAGCTAACATGTTAAGGAATTGAAAGTCACAAAAGTGTGAAATATTAGAGAATGTTACCATCACAAACGGGAGGGAGTGACTGAATATTCAAACAAAAGCTTTTGGGGTATTTTATAGGGTCCAATGTTTTACAGGACTCAAGAGCCATTGCAGTACCTGAGATGGAGTGTTCTAGCCGCACTGTGCATTTGTTATTGCTTGAAACTGACACGTTTGTGTCAGTAAAGGGATTGTAACGATCTAGGGGAATCAAACATAGTGTTGGTAAAACGAAAACAAACTTAAAAAAAGCTCTATAGCAACACATCACACAACCAAACTTCATCTAAAAAAGGGATTTGGGTGGTGGCGGTATCATTTTGAATAGGGGGTGGGCATCATTTTGGTTCTATCAAGGAGGAGGCAACGATTTTAGCTTCACAGACAGACACTGAGAACATTGAAACGACATCAGCATGGAGGACAAGCACACTACGTCGTCATGCTTCTACGCAGACATGAGCGAGGACAATGCGGAGGAACAAAATGAGAGTCATTACCACCAAACATTTCATGAGCAGACGTCCTAGTGGAAAAGCTAACACCGTCTGAAGACACGACAGGTAAGTGAGAGGCATCGACAACGAGTTTTGAGAGGAAAGGGTTAAGGTTTGGCATGGAGTCGTCTCCAGCTTCGGCGGAGGTGAAAGGATCTACAGGCAGGCAGAGAGAGAGAGAGAGAGAGACAGGAGAAAATGAAACAGACCAAAAACGAGTGGCGAGGAACTGGTGGACGTCAAAAAAAGAGCATGCAGAGCAGCTCCAAACAAGACGCAGGTGGCGAGCGAGAGGTGCGTCGGCGGCGCGCTACCTGCCCACGCCGTCGCCACGGGGAGCCCTGACGAGGCCGACTGCATGGCCGGCTGGAACGTGGACTGAAGGTCAAACAGGTCGCTCTCCATTTTCACCGCGCTGGAACCACGTTACAGAAAGATGAGTCGTCATTACGTACAAAAATAAATGACATGAAATATGCTGCCCCCTACTGTCACAATATATAATGCGGCAAAGGCACATTTTTAATTGCATTTTTTGTTCTTGCCAAGTCAGACAATTAAATGTAAGGTACCCGTTGGAACAGCTCGGTGTGGAGAAGAGATCGATGGCCGGGGCCGTGTTAATAGTTCCCCCCGTGGTGGAGATGGGCGACGTGTCAGTGGTGGCGAACGAGGGCCTCTTGGAGAGCTCCTTGAGTCTTTGCTCCTGCAAGATGAAGGACACGCATGAAAAATAAAGCAAAGCGGCAAGAGAGCGACTCTTGAGAAGGTCGGCTCAGTTGAACCACCTTCAGCGCCTTGAGTCGGGCCTGCTCCTCCTCCAGCGCCGCCTGCTTTTCCCGCTCATCCACTTTGGTGAAAGACATTCCCGTGCTCGCCAGCGACGACACGGCGTTGGACAGAGTGCTGGCTCTGTGGGGCGGACACAAGTCACGCTGGGATGCGGGCAACGCGGACCCGTGGAGTCACAGTCACAGCCCGTGATGGGCTAATTAACGTACCTGCTGGCTGCCGTGGAGTCTTTCACCTTCTTGCCCTCTAAAGAGGCCAAGTGCTGCTCCAGAGCTTCCAGGAGGCTGCTGGGAGCCTGTCGCGGCGAGAAAACACACTGTCAGCTTTCTGCTCACACACCGCATGACCGTGTGTGTGTGCGAACATCGACACCATGAAGGACAGTGGTGGGCAACCAAGCAAGGACAGACTATAAACCATCCTTTTTTTTTTTTTTAATAACAGTTCTTCCAAAGTTAAACGACTCTAATGAGGACAAGCGCAAGAAGAAAAAAAAAGGGAAAAAAGATAGTATTATTTAAAACTGTGCCTTCTAACAGTGACAAGTTTGTATTCTGCAACAACTGATTAAAAAAAATAATCACCCTAAAAAATTTAGATTTGAGTCAACCTTCATCGTAACACTCCATCGAATTTCACTGTGACTTGAAAGTTCATCGTCGCCCACCACTGATGGCGTTCCAGCCATACACTTCGTCTGCATGAGAGCGACGTGTGCGTGTGTGTGTGATGACGCACTATACCGCAGCATGTTCAACAACCTACGGCAGATTGTTGGAATGGACCACAACTAAGCACAACAGGGGCAGCCATCTTGCAGCAAATGAGCTACTCTGATTTGACACTTCACTATGAGGAAAAAGACACCACATAGACCCCCCCCCCCCCAACCCCTTCCTATTTCTTAGGCTGTTTGAGACAACCACGTGGTGTGAGACGGCACGAAGACATGCAAAAAAAGACAACATCGGCGAAGCAAGTCACAGACACAGAAGAAGAGTGAAATGAGAGTACTTACACAGACTGTGAACTAAAGTGGAAAGATAAGGGGGGGGAGAATACAGAATATAAAGGTGGTGACAGTCAGGGGAGGAATCCATTTGAGCCGCGCGGCAAATAAAACGCCGACAGTCCAAGCATGTGCGCGACCTTTACTGTCAATGTGCAAGTGTGACTCGACTGCAACCTCTGTGTGGACCTGACACCTTTATTTACTGTAGTGCAAGAAGAAGAAAAGGAAAGCTTGAGGCGCGAGAAGAAAGGACAGAAGAGAGCACAGCAACTTCGGTGGAACCATGCGCTCAAGAGTGTGGGGGGGAAAAAAACGACATGCAAAGTGCAGAAAGAAGAGAGCGTAGCCAATGGCGGCCATCTTGCTCAGGGGAAGCCGATCAGTTTGCTGCCTCTCGTTCATTGTCGTCGCACACCCGGCAAAAAATCTCAAGCACGCCCGCATTTTTTAAAGCCGAGTACACGAGCCGTAGCTTTCTATCACGGAGGTTTCATCTGACATCATGGTATTCTTCATCGTGGATGGAGCTTCTCATGAGTGTATATATTGGTAGGTGATTTTAATCGATCCAAAAAGGGGAAAGAGCGAGAGAGAGAGACCAGCTTGCAAGCTTACCTGGGAAAGGTCTGGAATGTCTCCTCGGTCGATGCCCACCTGCTGTTAAGAGCACATAGAAAGCCAAATGAGTTTTTCTTCACTCCCCACTTCTCACTGCAAGCATCCTGTAAGCCACTAACGTACCTCAGCTACTTTAAGGAACTCTGATATCCGGGTCATTCGGGTGAGGAACTTTTTGTAGATGTCCAGCCCTTCTTTGCACTGGGTTTTCTTCATGTCAAAGTATTTCTCTGTTTAGAAACCAAAGAGGAGGGTTTAAATGTTGGTGTGAGAAGAAGAGGAGGAGGAAGAGGAGGCGGTGTTTTCTTACCAAGCAGGTTGATGATGCCTTCGTTGTAGGCAGCAAAGAGCCTGATGGAGTCTTTGAAGAGGAGCATGAAGGCTGCATTGATGACTCCATTAGTCAGCTCGTTGGCATTGACCTGCGGCAAAGCAAATTAGACATTTTTTGTAAACACGCCTGACATTTCTCTTTGTGGCGTTGAGCGGAGAGAGGCCATTGACGCAGCACTCTCGCACATGAGCCTTTTTTTTTGCGGCAGGCTTCACCTCCAACTCACATTGAAATCGAGGAGGGCGTCCATCTGGTTCTGAATAATGGGGATGGTCTTGAGCAGCTTCTCTGTATTCATGGTCCTCATGACGCCGTCCACTCTGAGAGGATCAGCGGACACGAGTAGTTAGTAGCCGCGGCTGACGAAACGTTCTAGACAAGCACACGTCGTTTCCTCATTTTCAGCGTCTTACCCTCGCTTAACTTTGGTGAAGTCAAAGGCAACCTGTCTGTACGAAACGGCTTTCTCGTTCAGGTATCGACTGTACCGCCGGATAAACGTGGACATGTCGTACCCTGGAACGAAGAAACGGGTACGCGTGTCAGACATGTAAAAAAATGACAGCGGGCGAGGTGCAGAACTTACCTTGGAGGCCACTTTTGTCCAAGAAATTGCTGAGGTTGAATAATGTGTTCCTCGAAGCCAGGTACTGCACAAAACGCTGGAAATGGGAGTGAGGGAGAGGCGAACATCACTAAAAGGTATTAAATCCAATCATACATGCGATGGTAATCTGCTTGACATCAGTCGCCTGGGTGAGATTATCTGACATGGCGTGTGTGTGCGGCTCACCTCGTTGCCATACACCATGAGGTGGTGCGTGGTGATGAGCGACTTGAACACGACCACCCAGCTGGTGTTGGTGGTCCTCTCAAACAGCGAGTCGGCCAGTTGGGGAATGTTCACGTTCATCTCGTTGGTACAGTGGATCAGGTCTGACGCAGGAACAAACGATTGTGAGATGCCATTTTGTCCTATTCTCGTCCATTTTTTTTTTTTTAAACGTCAAGAACATTCCATAGGTTGAACGCAATGCCGTGCTGGCGCTTCTCATATTTTTGTCTTCATCCACAATAAACTAGTGAGGTGACGTTTGCTAACATTTTGAGCCTGATGGCAGAGCAACACCTGCTGCTTTTGAGGACTATGAATAAACACAAGTGAGCGAGCGCCATGAGGGACAAGCTGAGTTTTGCGCCCCCGGGTTCAAAGTTGCTATGATTTGGACTCTCTCGATTCAATTTGGCAACGGCTGATCAATCCGTGGCATCTAACATGGCCTCTTTTTAATAGTAATGAGCACATGGTGCACTCCATTCAGTTTTCTGTTCAGTGATGACGACCGCTGCCAGCGATTGGTAAATCATACATGTGCGGTCCCACTCGCTCGGGGCTCATGTCGTTTTTTAACATCCGCAGAGCTGGCCGAGCGACACTAGTCAAAGCTGCTTGACCCGATTTAAAATGGAAATATTTGATGGTCTTTATCGTTAAAAAAAAAAAAAAAAAACTTGGCTGACGACAGCACGGATCAGAACGACAACGTAATTGGGCCTCCCTTCTTTTGCCGTCCTATATTTGACTCCTCAAAATAGGGCAGGGTAACCTTCGCCAGAAGCGGATGCTAGTTAGCACGGGTGACTGCGTGAAGAAGAGCGAGGAGGAGGAATATGGAGGAGGCAGTCATGTGACAGCAAATAGCCGGCTTTTTGGGGGGCTTCTCGTGGGATATAATCGGACTCGTGTGACAGCCGTGATGATTCATACCGGAGGGAATTGCCTTGCGTCAGTGTGACATGCAAAGATAACTTGTGGGGAAATAAATCATGTTGCGCATGGGCTCAAAGTGCAAAGTGTAACTGAGGGTCACAACAAATAGAACGAGAAGAAACTCCAGGGTGGGCCAAAAGAAGATCTAAGCTTTGAGAAAAACATTCTTAGATTCACACAATTATATTTATCAAACTGTTATAAATCGTGAAGGCTCAAGATGTGGTTCCACATTGCAACACACAATACTACAAAATGGCAGCAATTTAAATAAAATCTTGCAGGGTGAGGGCTTGATGGAATGTTTAGGGTTACAATTAGGGTTAAATTGTTGGTGTTTTGATACTGTGCTGCAAATTCTATTAATTACAAATTCTGATTTTTTTTGTTTGGGGTTCCAAAACAAGCATTAGGACTTCCAAGATTAATGATCCGGCAGGTTGGAGTTTCTCTCCTGGGTTAGGAGTTAGGATCTCAAGTAATTAAAAGCTGGGTCTCTAACCAGCGGTCGCAACTCAACTTTCTGGTCCACCCAGTACTGTGCAAGTTTTACATTTGTGATTACAATGTTTATAGCATTTTCTTGACTTAATTTTGCGATTGGCAGTAAATGTTCCTCGGGCCATTGGTTGCCTACCAGCCCGTTGCTTTAACTCGTGACACCTCGGGCGAGTCACCTGAGCGGCACAACAGGTGTGCCACCTGCCAATAAAACAAAACGGGATCTACAAGCCCATCCCTAAAAATTATAATTGATAATTTAATTTGTATCCATTAATTACAGACTGTAGGTGATAATGCGTGAATTTTGCTGGCAGCAAATACATCTGATGTCATAGGGGGCCCGGTTCATACATTTTATACTGTTAGCATCTCCGACTACTATTACTACTTCTGCTTTTAACTAAAAGCAAAAATAGAGAATACAAGAAGAAACGTCATTAATCGACAACAGACAGCCTCAAACACTAATTCCGAAATTAGTTAAAAATTCACACGCTCGAGGAAACGTAGTTTAATTTGATGCCTTCTCCGTGACTTGCGATAGCTTTTAGCATGTTAGCGGCGCCTCAGGCTTTCGGGCCTAGTCGTTCCAACAGCCGCCATAACCTCATCAGCGGCGGCTTTAAAGAGGCGACACAGTTTAAAAATCAAAAAGACAATAAAGCATACTCACAGTCTAAATGTTTCTTCTTCGGGCCCATTATTTCGTGAGTGGTGGCCTTGCATACGGTTTTGGATACGGCGGATCCCGTTACGCTGTGCTGGGCTGCCGTTATCCGGTCCGTAATGCTCTGCCCCGACATCTTCGCTCACTCGTTCCAACACAAAAAAATAATTCTGGGGAGGGGGGAAAAACACACTTGCCGGCGTTTATTGTCGTCAATAAGCTCTAGCGGAGGGAGGATAACCCGTCCACCGCCTTGCGAAACCTGGCCGGACTCCTCCTTGCCTCTCCCACCGCGGTGGTTGGTGTGAAATCAGAGCTAAGCTAGTCGGCTGTTATAATAAGGAGGGCGGAATGTAGCGACAACAACAACAAACGTTAACAATGTGTCGTTGCGCCGCTAGCTGCCCGTCACACATTCAAGGCTTGCGGTGTTCGCATTCATCCGCCCCGGCTCTTGGTCTCGCTTTCATCCCGCTGTGGCTCACCGGATCCCCGCCTGCCTTCCTGCAGTTTATCTGCCTGCCTAGCGCCGCTCCGCCTCCCGGTGCCGCCGTCGCCGATGTAGCGCAATGGTGAGAAGGAAGAAGGACGCAGAACGGGCCCGGAGTGAGGGGAAATGGCGGAACTTGTCAGGCTAGCACGACGCCCGCTGACCCTGGATCCGCTGGCTCAGCGCCCGGGCTTTTAAAGACTGATGTGACGCAGGTGCATCTAACTGACCTCAGGCCAGCTAATATGGGCTATGAGGAGCCGTCAGGGACATAATTCACTATTATATTTCATACACACTACTAACGCGTTCTCGCATGTATTATTTATTTACCCCTCCCAGACACATTAGTAAAACACTGTCTGAGGAAACACAAATGAAATACACTCATTAAACAGATTTTTTTTTTAAATTCTACTCATTACTGAAAAGCTTTCATCCATGCAAGTCACATCCACCAATGAAACGCTCTAAAACGCTCTCTGAACTGCTCTCACACAAAGAACTGATATTTTTGCTCACTTACAAAATGCTCTCTCGGGACTAAACGTTAATAAAATGTTCTCACAGGCACCACTGCAAAGCTGTCAGTTGAAATAGTGGCAGGCAGCCAACAGTTGGATAAATTGCCTGTTGTTTTTGAATCATCTTAATCTGCAGAATTTTTAGATTTGTGTTTTCAAATCATTTTAATTGTTCAGTTTACTAATTAACATTTTTTTTAGCTCTACTTTCAGCAATGCTTCTCGGTTCTTTTCTGAAAAAAAAAAATCACACACACTGACTTTTCTCAGTGACTATAAATAGTAGAATTTGTCTATAAATTAATAATTCCAGCATAACAATGTATTCTAATTAACATTTTCTGATGACCTACCGGAGCTGTGACCTTTGAACCCAGAACCGCAGGGTGGGAAGTGCATTTGTGGTGCAGTGACAAATGCTGACCACAGGGAGGCAGCACAGAACCATGTGTCCTGCTCAACACTTCAAGTCAAACATCTTATTTTCAGTTGTGGGGCTTTAACAAAACTCTAACACACAAATGACAAAATGCAATATATATTATAGTCATGCAGATTCCTATTATTTTCAATTTTATTGAGGTCAAAGATAAATGTCCACACACCCCACCATACACGTGGATACTCGGGGAAGAAGAAAATATTGAGTTGCTTTCATAAATAATGACGTACTATTGAGTTTCCCTGCTCCACTTGGATTAGTTGCAGGAGACCAAAACAACCTCTTTTTTTTTTCTTTCATTTTTATTGTTTTTCATCATTTCTAATAAGTAAAATGGTGAATCCAAATGGCAAATTTGGCAGAAACAAATTAATTTAAACCAGGCAGTACAGTCCTGTAGTGAGCAGCACATTTGCAACGTGGATTTATTTATTTTTTTTGCCCCCCACATTAACTTGGGACTCGCACATACGTGACACTCCTAAATTGGCCCGAGGTGAACAGGGGCGTAGTTGAGAGGAGGTACAGAGGGGGCATGCCCCCCCCACCCCCCCTACTTTCTGAATCTGTCTCCTTCACAATTACAAGTAAAGCAATTCCAATTTGTTTTTTGACGCTGTGACAAGTTCTGAGATGCCCTTGAACGCATCACAAGTGGTTGTGTCAAAGGCGACCAATCACAAATACACACACACACACAGCATGAGACAGACATTCTAAAAAAATATTTCACAAACTTGCCCGCAATAGACGAGAACATGCCGTTATCAAGTTGTCAACGTTTTTTTTTTTCAAAACTTAAAGAAAACCTATCAACTATTTTCACCCGATTGACATTTCTGGCTTTTGGAATCACACAGCTCACTGAGGTTTGAATCTCAGCACCGCCTTTGATGAGGGCTTCACCTTCCAGGCCGTGTTCAATCCGGCGCGTCGGGTTACGGTCTGACTCTCACAGGTTTTGTGACGCCACTGTTGGCTTTCGAACGAGCGTGGATGTTTCAGCTCCATCAGATAACGGCAGCTCTATTTGGCACATCTTGAAAGTGGCGGTGCGTTGTGACTCGTGGGCCTTTAAAGGTCTCTGAGTGCAACGGCGCGCAAACACGGGTTCACCAGAGCACGGCCCGAAATGAGGAAAAAAAAACCTTTGGAATCTTCATGACGATGGTTGACGTTGGAGATAATGAATGAATTTGAAATCGTTTTTCTACAAGAAACAGTAGGAATCGAAAATAATCTCGAGTCAAACTGTGAACGCCCTCTTAAAGAACACATTAACTCAACTGGTGATGTTCTCAGGAAGATTTCACAGGGAGTCAATTTGTGAGTAAATGAAGTCGAGATCATCATTTCAATACTTTTTTGTGACATTTGTGTTTAGCGGCGTGCTGTGCTGTTTCGACTGGTTCAATAAAGGTTAAGAAATTGCTCCGGAGCGATTAACGTCTGTGTAAAATAAAACCATCTAAAACTACAAAATATCTCATGTAAAAGTAAATTGCCTTGTGTGAATGTTGTTTGACAATACCGTGTGCGAATGCCGTTTATCGATTTCACCCATCAATAAGGAAAATAACATTCATTATAACAATTCAATAGACTGTAAATTATTAAATAAACACTGTGGATCTTGATTAATTCACTGTTATTCCTCCCGGTGTGCACGTCTTGGCCACCGGGTGGCAGTATAATAAATGAAACGAGGCAGAGGATAAAGAATATATGCCTGTGATTATTTTTAGATAATCTGTTGCTGCATTGTTTGTGTTGAAAGGTCTGTCTCTTAAAGGGGAATAAAAAAAATCTTTATTGTAAAATCCCTTTTATTCTGCTAAATATGGTGTTTGTCAATAAAATAGACTAAAGTGTAAAACAGGTTGTCATTATAGACGATTAAAATTAGGGCTAATAACAGATTGTCATGTGATGTGTCAAGAAACTCGTGCGTCTGAAAGACAAGCCCGCCCAGAAGTAGAACGCAGGGCCACGCACTGACTAAATAGGTCATTAGCTGGGTGGGAGTTGTAAAATAAGAAAGATGCTAACGGGCTTACCATATGTATTCATTTCATGCGCTCGTGACCATCTGATCCCGTTCAGGGCCGGCCGTCACTTGTTTGTTTGGACGCGTCCCATATTTGATTTCAGCTCTACCTCATCGTCAACAGCCTCGGGCTTCATCAGGAATTCCAAACGGGATCGGAGGCCAACACGTGAGGCGGGTGTGCCGGCACGAGTCGGAGGATGGAAGACCTGTTTTGAAGAGGAGGTCAACGCTGAAGCAGGTGGAAGCGGGCATAGAGCATCCCGAGCATTTCAAAGTTCTGAAGTTTTATCATATAGTTTTTTGTGACAGAAAATCAAGCGGAGTTTACGTTAGCATATAAAACGACACCTGGGTTAGCGCATGACCTCAAGGACAAAAGTAGAATACAAACGTTCTCATTTTCTGAATGTACATCCCAGCGTAGGCCTCCGACAGCCTTTTAGCGACGCTTTGTGCATCCCAATCGCTTACAGACAGCTCCGCGTCGGACCATGAGCCGACTATTATGCGGATGTGAATGTGGGCCGATGACAGCTTAATTCGCTCGGACTCATATACGACTCCCCCGCCCTTCTGAGACCCGGCGTTTGTGCCAGCTGACAGGTGATGATCAGAACCGGCGGAGGCGAGTGGGAAACGGCGCGGCCGGCTCGGGTTTCGGGGCTCCGTGAAAAGATTTGTTGAGGCCGTTTCAGATCTGATGGAGGTTCCCACGTCCGTCACCGAGGGCATGTTTGGATAATGGCCGCCGCTATCTTTCATATCTGATGCGGGCGAGGACGCCTTCTCCCTGGTGGCGTTTCTTTGAAGGCATCAGGAAACGGTTAAACAGGTGTCGAAAAGGGAGCGGTGGGGGTGAAATGAGGCGCGACCCGACTTAAAAAGGCCTTGAAAAAGGGCCAGGTTGGCGACCGTCATGAGCGAGTGAGGCCAAAAGGGGGAGGGCAGAAGGGGGAGATAGAGGAGAACCCGGAGATAGAGGGTGGCGCTACTTTGCTTCGAGGTCACAGAGGGCAGTCGCCTCCGGACTCGCTGGCACTCGGGAGATAAACGCCATTTTGGAGCGTCCGTCCCGGGGAACGTGCGGCAGCGCCATGTTGACCTTCTGAAGATGACTAAAGCTCTCGCCGGTGCCCAAATGGGCTTCCTCGTCCTACTCCTGATGAGCGGCGTCGCCTCGGTGTCGGCTCAGTTTAACGGATACAATTGTGATGCTAACCAGCACAGCAGGTTTCCTGGTGAGGATGACGCACGCTCGCAACATCAGGACCGCGTTACTTTTCACATCGGCGATAATTATGACTCAAAATGTAATTTGGACCTGCAGATTGTAATGAGAGCCACTTTGAGCTGCACTTCATCACACTGTCTGATCATTTTTAATAATTTAATAAGGATGGGTGCCTGACCATATTCAAATATTTAATACTTTTTAATGGAATCTTTTTTTTTTTTTAGATTCACTTGTCAGTATGATGCAGTGCAGTTCGTTATAAAGCGAGTTTTCAATATTACAGATTTGATCAGGACAAAGTGTTATCTTGATTAAAGGCAGACAGAAGAAAACGCTTACACTGTATAGAATTATGAACAAAATGGATTCCAGCCTTCCACGTTGACAATCGGCTTCCCAAAATGAAAAAAAACTTTTTCATTTCATCAAAATAAAGTTTGGCTCTTGATGCTCACATTTCAAAACGTTTTGTATTTTTAAGTACTACAACAACAATTACAAGGATAAACATCATGATAAAAACTAGGGATAGGCGAGTACCGATACCAAATCTCGATACCAGAATTATTTCAATACCAGTATCGTCCACCCTCTTGAGGCCATTTTACAATCATAACCAAGAAATTAGAAGAATGATCTGTCCGTTTTTGGGGGGGGGGTTTTATGTATCCTTAGTACGAGTGGTATCGGTACTTGGTATCGGTGACAACACAACAATTAAGTACTGGTATCGGCTTGAAAAAAAAAGTGGTATTGAATATCCCTGATAACAATGGTTCAAATCTGTTCTGAATTTGTATCAGATTATTTCACACAACTGATTTAAACTGACATTGATGAATTTTAAATCTCCAAATGTTGAACGAACTGACTTTGCATTAAAGATATTATCATCTTATTTTACTTGACATAATAACAGTAATATCATACTTTGACACACTTTTACACTTTATATGTCAACATTATGACAATATGGATTTGCGTAAGTCAGCACCCCCCAATAAGTATACATACTCACTCAGTTGTTGTTTGAAAGGCGAGCGGGACGTCAGCGTGTATTGCGGCGTGCAGACCATCACGGTGAAGATCAACTTCTGCCCGGTGCTGTTCTCCGGATACACTGACACGGACCTGGCGCTCAACGGTCACCATGGCGACGCCCAATGCCGCGGCTTCATCAACAACAACACCTTCCCTACCGTTGTGCTGTTCAGCATCGGCCTCAGCACTCTGGAAGCTTGTGGCAATAGCCTGGAGGTGAACACACACACACACACACACACACACACATACGCATATTTAATCAATATTAGCTTCATTAAGCTGTTTACTGGCTTGGTGAAAAGTGATCTTGCTTCCTCCGCAGGTCAGCACAGCCTTGGGACCCAACGCCTACGGGAACATGTCGCTGGTACAAATCGGGAACGTCTCCGGCTTCGTTGACACCCCCGACCCTCCGACTATCATCAGCTACCTCCCTGGTTTGTTGTATAAATTCAGCTGCAGCTACCCGTTGGAGTACCTGGTCAATAACTCACAACTGGCTTCGTAAGTTGGCTTTTTTTCTGTTACTACTTTCCTAATCAATCGGGAGTTGGTGACATTTATCTAATCAAGACGTATTCGTGATGCGGGAGAACGTGATCAGAATAGAAACTGCAATCATGATACAAAACCCATTTTGTTTTCCATCGGAGGTGATACAATTAATCGATTCATCGAAAACTATTTTGCTAATCGAACAAGCACGTCAGGTTCATTGAGAAATCGATTGTGCTCAAACTTATTATACCAACCCCGGAAAATACTTCCAAAGTGACCAACATCAAAATACAGTAATTGATAATTACGACATCCTGTTTGTCTTAATTATTGGACTTGACAAAAAATGATGGAATAATGAAAAAAAAGGATTCTAATGTTGATATTGTTAAATACAAAATGATGGGCAGCTGACATAATTAATACTTCAGCAGCTCTTTTGTGTCAATTCAAGAGCTGCTGCGTAAAGCCTTGAGCTGAGGTGACGCTGGAAAGACTTATTGATAAGCTCCACGTTTATTATGGATGGCACCTGAGCTCACACATGGTATGTTTTCACAGTTCGTCAGCCGCCATATCCGTCAAGGACAGCAACGGCACGTTTGTGAGCACACTGAGTCTCATGCTGTACAATGTGAGTGAGCCGGTTCACCTTCATTCCAATCGCTCCACGTTCGGACCTCAAGTCGAGATCTAGTATCTAGTGAATATCAGTATTCGCCCAAGTGCCGACTTGTTTCAGATAGAATGTTATTTCTCGGCGGCCATTCGCCGTTTCTGTCACTATGACGATGTGTCGTTTGACAAGAAATTGTTCGAGGAACTATAAAATAGTGGAAGCAAAACTATTGTAAAGCTATTATTGATGATTATCATGATGAAATACAGACAAAAAAAGCATCCTTCTTTTAAAATGAAGTTTAAAATGATTTGAGGTCAAATTTGGGGTCACTGCACTTCTAGGAAACAAAAAGTTCATCTCAAGCCATGTAGTAATAAAAAAATAATAAAATAAATAATAAAAAAATAATGTAATAATAATAAATAAAATAAAAATAAAAATTTTGGGGACAAACAAGCTCCCATTTTAATTAGCAATTTATGATTCCTTTTCCTTTAGGACTCCACGTACAACCAAATGCTCTCCATCCCGATGGCCGGCCTGGCTTTGAAGACCAGAGTGTTTGCCGCAGTCAAGGCCACCAATCTGGACAAACGGTAACGCAAAGCGATTATTTAACGCCGACTCGATTTGACTCGATAAGTCAACCGCCGCCGCCGCCATTATGATATTATACGACATGGAGGCGCCGGGCCGTGACAGAAGGAGAAAGACCCGAGTGCATTTTCCCATGTGCAGTCTCGATCTCACCGTTTTGTCCCCCCGCAGTTGGAACATCTTGATGGACTACTGTTACACAACCCCCTCAGGGAATCCTAATGATGAACTTCGCTACGACCTTTTCCTGGGGTAATCTGACTTGTCCAGCCACCACAAAAGGGGAGCTATTAGCCATTCATGCCCGTCCGTCTCTCTGAAAGCAACAACGTCATATCGCGTACGCGGCTTTTTCTCTCTGTCTCGGCACAGCTGCTACAAAGACCCTCAGACCACCGTTTTCGAGAACGGCAAGAGTCAGATGGGACGTTTCTCCTTTGAGGTTTTCCGCTTTGTCAAGCACCGGCACCAGAAGATGTCCACCGTTTTCCTGCATTGCGTCACCAAGCTGTGCAAAAGCGACGATTGCATCATGCTCATGCCGGTACGACTCCGTCGCATCCGACTTGACTGTTCCGGCGTGACCCGTGACGTGTTTGGCAGATCTGCGGCCGGCGGCGAAGGCGGGACGAAGGGACCGGCCTCGGATCGCCTCCGGCCGCCAGTGGCAATGCCGTCATTAGCGCTGGGCCAATCATCACCAGGAGTGGTACGAGCGCATTCTTACGATCGATGCTTAGATATAAGGTCCGACACATTCGGTGGGTGTGCAGTACCAGAACCTCCAGAAGAAGACAAATTCATAAATGTTTCATATTGAGGTCAACATTGCTGGCATTTTTTTAAGCCGATTCCAAAATTCCTATAACCGATTAATCGTTCAATTAATGTAAAAAATGTTATTAATAAAATAACTTTTTTTTTTCTTGATGCTTAAAAAAAAGCATGATAAATTACAGGCATAAAATTTGACTATGCTACAATACTTAATTTTTTTTGTCGTATTTAATTTCAAAAAATCATTTCCATTTTTGGGGCATAGGTTTGAAGGTCATTATTTTCAATTTAGTAATGTCTAAAGAAAACAATTGACAATAAAAAATGGGACCCAGTGACAGGCACTTTTTAAAAAACGTTTTACTTTAGTGTTTTTTTAAACTACGCTAACCAGCTTCTACCTTTAATAGGAGTGAAAGTCAATTTAATAAAAACCCATTTTGTTTTTATTCCAGATGATACCGCTGTCAACAACACTCAGCTTGGTAAGCAAACTCACACAAATTTTATAAACTATAGAAAATGTTTAATATCTTTCTGGGATGCTCGGACTGATAATTTACGTTTTTCTGTCCTCGAATAAAAAAAAAACAAAGCAGGGTCACGATAAGTTCATGCTTAAGCACTTTTAAATTTCTTTCACTGCTCCATTTTACCTTCCAGCGCCAGGCGGCCCCTCCCATCTGATGAATCCGGTGACCACGGCGCTCATCTCGGGCGTGGTCATACTGGGCGGGACGAGCGTCGGCTTCGTATTGCTGTCGCTTCGCCTCCTGCAGAAGTCACACGTGCTAGCATCCTCCTCCTCCTCGGCAGCCTCAGGAGTTTGCAACCCCGCCTTTAAATGAACACAATTAAATTATAAACACACAATAGTTAATTAATTTGCACACACCTCACTAAATGTGTGTTTCAGGTGTTGTTAGATTTTAAGTACACGACAAAAAAAAAAAAACTTCAAGTTAGATAGTTTGAATTCTTATAAGGCAGATGGGTGCATTGTTACTATGATACTGACCAAAAGTATAGAAGCATGATTTAAAAATAGTTTTTTTGTGGTTAAAATCAATAATAAATATAATTTTTTAAAGATGCATTTTTGAAATACATTTTAAAGAACTTTTATGCTTTAGGTGTTGAATACTTTAATAAAAATGACATTTTTCATGTGTATAGTTTGTGCTTATAGCAAATAGATGAGAAAGCTTTCATATTTTGGTACATATATATATGTATATATATATATATACATATATATGTGTGTGTACACACACACATACATTTTTTTTTCCAGTGCTCACTTTGAGAGATTTAAAGTGGATTTTTCTACTTTTCTCATTTTGTGAGACATTTCCCCAAACGGCAACAGTACCAAATATTACCGCCTTTTGTGATTGCCAGAATGAACTTTTCCAATTTTCCCTGGATTGATTCTCCCTCGCCGTGACCCGTGTAATAAAAGTCTAGACCTCACGTGCATGACTGGCTCCACTCTAATCCCGACTTTCAACTGCCATTATGTGAGCATGTCTCCATCACGCACAAGAAACGATGGAACAAGTGGAGCGAATACTGAGACCCTCGGGTCACTGAAATCTTTCACCCAAAGTGGGAAGAAGAGCGAAGAAAACCCGCGTGGGGGTCACGTCATCACAACACGGCATGGATGATGAACGCAGACAGCCATCCTTTATCTTGACCCGGATCTGAGCTTTCTCTCAGGTGGCTCAGCTGACAAGATCATTTTACGGGACTCTTGCTTAGTGTTTCGAACTAATCTTGAGTTTAAAAAAAAAAAAAAAGCTCACAGTCACACAAAAAGCTAAGATAAATATCATCAAACAGACAACAGGCCCTCTTCTCTTTTTTCGAGTTCTGGTTCAATAGCTAGCAAACATTCCCCCACTTAAATTTCACATTAGCGACGAGAAAAAAAAAAGTGTACATTGTTTGAGCACGTTTGTTTCAAGTCGGGTTTCATCACCTGCCTGGAGGAGATGACCACAAAAAGCGAATTGTGTCTTTGACCCTGTTCCCCTCCAATCCCGAAACAGTCCTCAACACAGCAGTCAGGTCAGCGCATATAAAAGCGTCTCCACCGGACGTCCTCATCAAAAACTGGGCCGAGAAACTGAGGTAGGTTAGCTCCCTCCGAATGGATTTTGTACCCTAATCCAGGAATGCCTTTTCCGGATTAATCTACCTTCTGAAGTGACATTAGCGCTTCTCCCTTAGCTTCCAGAGCGAGGGGAGATGGCTTTGATCAGGTTCCTCATCCTGACCTCGTTGTGGATCGTGGGCCGAGAGGCCCTCAGCCTCTCTGACTGCGGAGTCTACGCCAGACGACCTGGTGAGACTGTGCGGGGGGGAAGTATTGATTTTAGTTTAGACAAATGCCCTCGAGGACAATGCACTGACTTCATATATTGACCCGCTGCATGTTGACTAATGTGCTGGTAGATATTTGCAGCCCAAACAATGTTGTTAAAACGTCGGCTGCAGTTTCAATTTTTTTTTTTTTTTTATCAGAATATACCGATATCGCCGTGGTGTGCGGCACATCCGCCATCGACCTGGCTATCCAAATCTGCCCGGTGGTCTACACGGGATACAACGAGACTTTACTGATCCTCAACCACATGGTCGGAAATTCGGAATGTCAGGGGAGTCTGGATGAGACGGTTGCGCCCCCTGTGGTTAGATTTAGCTTCCCCATCCGGGAGGGGAACGCCTGCGGGAGTAACTTCTTGGTAAGATCTATTTTGGGGTGGTTTTAAAAAAGTTCAATTTCTCAATGGAATTCTCTTTAGACCACAAGCGCGCCTGGAACGGGATTATTTTCCGACTTCTCGAACATCCAACGGGTCAACGTCAGCGGTGCGGTGCGCTCTTCCGACCCCACCGTCGGAACGATCACCTACAACGCGGAGCTCAAATATTTCTACTCGTGCGCCTACCCTTTGGAGTATCTTCTCAACAACACCCAGGTGGACGTGTAAGTACGCTAAGAGGTCAAGAAGTCGCAAGGTGTCGTCAACTCAGTTGTGCGCTCTCCTCTTTTGTAGGTCGTCTGCTTCCATTGCTCTAAAAGACAACAATGGGAGCTTCATCAGCACCCTCAGCATGACGCTCTTCCAGGTGCCGCTAACAAACTGGCTAAGCTTTTAATGCCGTCTTCATCCTTAACGTCTGTCTTCATTTTCCAGGATGAAAACTACACCAGTCCACTCATCATGCCACAGGAGGGTGTCGAATTGAGAAAAAAGATCTACGTGGAGGTGGTTGCCTCCAACTTGACGTCACAGTAAGAACTTTTGTGGATTCCGTGTTTATCAGAGACTTAAGATCACAATGTATTTGATCAATTCTGGTACTGGATACTTCCTGGGTGGCTCTCCTATGTCTTCAACCACGTGGATCTTGATAGATTGTAAACTTGAGGCTTCCGCCTGTGACCTGGAGTCTCTGACTCGGTGCTGGGGGCCTCATTGTTTCTCCTCAGGTACTTTGTGCTTCTGGATCGCTGCTACGCTTCAGTGTCACCGCACCCAACCAACTCCACCTTCTTTAATCTCTTTGTCCCGTAAGTCCAAAGGAGAAAACATTTTTGTTTTCGACTAGAACATGTGAGGTTGGTCTTGTTTCGAAAGGTGCTCCATCGCCGAGCTGACCGCCATTCTGGAAAACGGCGAAAGCCAAAAAGCCCGCTTCTACTTCTCGGCCTTCCGCTTCATCGAGCAGCAGAACGAAACCATCTCCACTTACTACCTGCACTGCGTGACGAGACTTTGCGAGCAAAGCACTTGCAGCTCCTTCAAGGTAAGACGGCGTCCATTTCTAAACACAAAAAAAACGACAAACACGTCGGTGACCATCCACAGCAATGCAACAATCGGAGGAGGAGGAACGCGGAGACGACGGTCGTCCAGCAAAGCATCGATGAGCCGTCCTTGCTCACCGTGCCCATAAAAACCAGAACCGATGAGCGTACGTATCCTCTGACATTGTTTCGACACTTTACGAAGACACCACAGCTCTAAATTGACAGAGTTTAGCGATGGAGTTATTTATCTACAGCAGGTCAAATTGGCTCAGGAACCCGGAAGATTGCTTTTGCCGAAAAAGTGTCATAACAGGAGGCTAAAGATTTTAAAGCTTCCAACCTGATGATTGGGAAAAGATGGATGCACGGTGCTAAAAAGCCGCGGTGGCTTTATATGACAAAGTTGTATTTCTCAGCCTCTTTTTAAAAAACGTCAGCCTGGTTGTTATCGTACAGCGACGATTCAAAACGTCATCCCTCATATTGAAATACTCTCCCTATCTTTCCAGCAGCCACTCAATCGAAAGAAGAGGGTAAGGATTTTTTTTCCTTCTTGATGGCACCGCTATTTCAACATAAACAACTTTTTTTCAATCTGGAGTCGCATAATTTCCTGTGCCGCCGGAGCGTCTCGGTCAAGTAATATTTTTGTTTTTTTGTGTGCACACAGTTGAGTCCGGCGATGGCCGACGTGACGCATCGGTGGGCCTGGGTATCGCTGTGGCCGTCCTCTTTGCGCTAGGCGTGGCGGCCATTTTGACAGCGGCCTTATTTTATTATAAAATGAGGCGACTGAGCTAGCAGAGGTACACGTTGTTTGCAGGAGGACTTTAAAAAAAAAAAAAAAAAAATCCTACACATTTATGGACGTATCACGATGCATACAACTTATTCTGTATCTTTTTTGTTGATGGTATTTTTGTGCAAGCTGGAATTGTTTTATGTAGTATTTAAAATACATGTACGTCACAACAATGATTCAAAGCAGCAGAGGATATTTTACTCTTAATTTATTTACAGATTATGCTTACTTTCATTAATATAAATATTGTAACAGTGTTTTGCCAATCCCAAAAATTTCAAGACTTGCTGCTGTGTAGATTGCCACCATTTTGGGTTGTCGGGGATGACGCGTATTGATTATTAAATCATGAGAGATGTACAAACAGAGTAAATCAAATCTAATCACTCACTGCATGTGATTCCCTCTCGTGACACAATTCAGATGGTGTGATCAACATTGCATTTACAGTCAAGCAGTTTTTGTAATGACTTTCCACCAGAGGGTGTCTAATCACCATTTTTTTTGTTCACTTGTCCAGTGAGACATTTTAGCAGTGGACAGGGAAAGTTTTAAAATTTAAATTGACCAATTAAAGATGTCTTATTCGCTCAATAGGAGCGCTAGGAAAGATGTCTTATGTCAATAATTGGCATTTTTTGCATTTCGGTCCGACTGGAACTTGCGTCCTCCGTCTCCGAAACTCAATTCGTGACGGGCTGAGCTCGCGCCGCCATTTAGTGGGGTCATGACTGATTTGATGGAAATGGAGATGGTTTCCTGTGCGACAAGGGGAGCAATCAACGGGTGATGAGATGAGCCACTTTTTAACGTGAATGGAGGGGACGACCAGCTGATCTCGCTCCATTAAGGCGGCAGTAAAATGTACGCTCGCGATGAATCTTTTCTTTTATGACTTCACTGTAATTTAATTAAAACAACAGGGATGGACACCGACCTTTAGATCGGGGCCGCTTTGCCCTCTAAAAGTGTTTACGGCCTTGAGGGGGGGGGGGTGTTGTGGACCTGCTGCCCGTGTTGCAAACGACAGGCCATATTTTATGGTTTTTTTTTTTTTTTGGTGGGCCGACGCCTGCTGACTTGTCATCGTGAGCGGCATTTGAATGGAAGCCATTAAATACTGTCACTTTCATATCTGCCAGACAAGGGTGGAGCAAAAAAAAAAAAAAAAAAACGTTTGGTGGTCCTTCTTAGCTCCTTTTCCTTTCGGTGAGCTGGATGAATAATTGTTCTGTCATTTCCACTCTAATTAAAAGGCACATGAGTGTGTCTGTAGGCTAACCGTGTAGCACTTTTCATGAAAAATGAATGGAGCAGCTGTAGCCTAGTTCAAGGCCGGCACATGAGCATAAAAAGCGGCATGACTTTGAATAAACATGGGCGTGAGGACGGCGAAGGAGATAAAATAATACTAAAAAAAGCCATGCGTGGATAAAGAGAGGTGCAAAAGTGTTACGGCAGACTGCTGAGCGGGCGGAAAGCGTGTGAAGGGGTCTGGTTATTCCATTAACCTTTTGTAATGAGGCAGAGAAAGTGGACGGCGGCAGGTAAAGCAAAATGTCATGTTCAAGTCAGAGCCACAGCACATCCTCAATGGACACTTTATGGCTAGCCTATCTTAGCTTACCTTATGGTGCGAGACTCTTTGCTGGCAATAAACATCATATGACTATTTCTCATGCTTTGGCTTCTATCTGAGCAAGAAACGTCTAAGAATAGGATTTGGAGATAGGCTAGTTGCTAACGCTAACTCAAATGATACAATTCTCGATATTTGGGGGGATGAAAATTAAGACTATGTCAAATGCTACTGCTACAGGCTATTAAATGGGAACAATTATTATTGTTAACAATAAAATAAGAGCTGTTAGCTTGTTAACCAGACGGCTATTAGCCTACTAGCTTAATTTGCGACATCCCATTTCCCAGGATTATTTGAATAGGGTTGGTGTAACCTTGAAAGGCTGACTATCTGACCATCTGCCTGCTTCAGTTGCAAATTTCCTTTTCCTCAAAATGTGTTAACATTACAAATTAGTTTGTGGGCTGTCGATGGCCCTCAGGACGTAGGTTGGCCAACCCTGGTTTGCAGCGTATCTTTGCAGCTCCCCTATGAATATAATTTGCCGTCAACAACAGTGATCAGCGACTTGAGCAAGTGAATGTATTATAGTTATCTTGAGGATAGCAGAAAAATGCCTCGTGATTGCAGAACTTGTGAGAATTAGGAAGTATTGCAAAAGCGCCACGTGTTCCTTTTTTTTTTGCTTTTCTTCCCAGGGCATATTGGCTCCAACAAACAATACAGAACATCATGTGGCGTATGTTTTGCGTTTGCGCCTCCTCCCGGGCCCTCGACGGAACACGCAGTATTTCAGCCGCGTCACATTTGCATGCTCATTTGCACATCAAGTGGACAGCCAGCATCATTAGCATTCATGTGAAGAGGTGCATTTGTCCAAGTAAGCTATGTGTTGCTCACTTGAGACATTCTTTACTCGCTGTGCGAGTCTTTTCTAGATAAGTTGCTTCTTATTGGAAATATTTATCATGACGCCCGGCCCCCTTGTACCTGCGCCTGTCTATAAAAATACTAAAAGAAAGAAACCTAGCGCTTTGTGCTAAACTTGTGTTGGGCACCAAAAAATAACATCCTAGAGTTCAATGAGCCCTCATCAACTTGGTGTTAATAGACTAAAAAGCGGCGGTAATTATTTGAATGTATATTGATTTGGAATGTATCTGCTCCTGTGAGCCGCTGAAGCGCCGAGAGTCCATCAGTACGACTCATGACGATGTAATTGTATTTATCGATTACAGTGGTAAACGTATTGATTGGTTGTGCTTCGCTTGTACAGGTGAGTCCACACCGTACTCGTAGCTGTGTGTCTTCTTCGGGCTACTTTGACAAAAAAAACATGGAAATCTCGTGAAAAAAAAGGCACTCGAATGTTAAATCCTTCCAAAGAGAAACTAATCCTGTTCTGGATGAGCCCCTCTACGACATACCTGCACTTTAAATCCTCTCAAAGGCTTTCTCGGGACGTGTACTATAAATCCTCACGTTATATAGCTAGATGAATTTGAAAAAAAAAAAAAACAAAGTTAACAATATGCACATCCTTTCTCGGATAAAAGTTGCATTTTCAAGCCATAAAACTAAAAGATAAAACAATTACACCTTGGTTATTTAAATGAACCACTTACCGTAGCTTTTCAGCTTTATGCTAATGCTAATTAGCAAGCCTGTTGTAGTAAAACGTTGAAAAACAATAACAGCCTTGAGTCAGTCATATTCTTGAGCTTCTAGAATGACTAATATAAGTGCCGTACTGATGAGCTGGGAGGAGTCGAGACTTCTCAATTCACAAAATGTCTGTCTGATATTGCCCCCATGTGGACAAACAAGGCAAGTACAATATTATGGAGTGCTATTTTTTCTCATTAAAATATACTTTTTGGGGAGACTGGACTGGATTAATTGTGTAACCCTCCAGACGCAGTCTTCAAAAATAAATAAGTCTGACAAAACAAGGTCTACTTACTGCTGGCATTTCAGGAATTCCTGGCAAGTCTTTCCTGGACTTTTTAAGTACATCGCCTTAAGCGTTCAAGTAGAATTGCCGCACTCTCTCTCTGGAAATAAAAAAAGTCAAGTTTAATCATTAAAGTTTAATCATGCAATGTCGAGGAGCTAAAACTTATAGCGTTAGCGTTTTCATCTTTTATTTTGGGTAATGTAAATGCATTATTATTAAAATGCCACACCACAGTTCCAGGATTTTTTTTTTTTGGAATATAATTTGCTGCTGTGAATAAATGTCCTTTTGAAGTGATATAAATGCTCGCCTCACCTTGCCCTACTTCATCTTAACTTATTTGTCTAGCTGTCCATCATCCTTTCAGCACTTGGCTACTTGTTAATGATTGATGCACCACCTTTTAACGTGATGGATGAACAGCCCGCCGCAGGATGCGACCAGCTTGGGTTAGCCGACCGCCCACCCTAAGACTCCCCCTCGCCCCCCCCCCACGGCCCCACCCTTTCGTCCGCTGATGGAGGAACAAAGGCACATTCAACAGCAGCTCCATTAATAATGTACAGCTTGAGGGGGTGATGGTGCCAGTCGGAGAAGTGGTGGGGGGTCTTTTCCTGGAAGATCAGAGGTTCTGTTGTGGTGAAATTAAAAGTGTATTTGCAGCTACTGTATATGAGTCACATGCAGTATGTCGGTTGACGGTGACATCTCCGTCTGTCATGGTTTCTCGGAAGACTCATGAAGCTTGAGATCATACCGGCATTATGACTACCCATATTTGGATAGCACTTGGTTTGAGTACGAAAATTTGCTTTCTCAGCAAGATCATACAAAAATGAGTTCTGGTCTGATTCAGTATCAATTTAAAACTGACTGTGCCGATACTGGAGATAGATACTGCATTATTTGCTTGATTGGTCAATTAGATACGATTAAATTAATTGTGAATAAAATAAATATAAAAAATAATTATAAATATATATAAAAATATATGAAAATGAACAATAATTTGGTTGATTGGTCAATTAGATACAATTAAATTAATTGCAAATAAAATAAAAAATTATAAATATATATAAACAATAATTTGGTCGATTGGTCAGTTAGATATAATTATATTAATTGTGAATACAATTTAAAAAATTGGATATTTATTAAAGTATTTTACATAAACTTTTTTTTCTCCTGCTCTTTAAATGACTTGGTCCATCATTGGATTTCCAAATTCTGCCCTTGAGCATAAAACTTGTTCATCCCTGACTTCATTCCTATGATAAACGTGTCACACAACAACATAGTTTGTGTCACGCACAAGACCTCACGCAAACATTTGCAGTTTCACTGATGCGAAACCTTATTTTCGCTCTCGAGCAATTTCCATGATAATTTGTTTTTCGCTGCTTCAGTCTCACTCATAATGTGAACACCTGCGACTCCAAAAAGATCCTATTTCATTGTGGACAACATATTTCCCTCCAATGCCGACGTGCTCGCAGCATTATTGTGTCAGCTTTTTTTTTTTTCGAGATTGTGTCGCCGGCGTGGTTTGGACAGACACCAAAGGGACACTGGAGGAACATATAAACAGCTGGCTAGGATGCGGGCCCCCAATTCGTTGGTGGCCACCGGGAAGCCTGTGGGGGATTATGCTTCATAATTCATAGAGGGAAGGCAGACACCCGTAAAGAGACAAGCCTCAGGCAGGGCAAAGTAGAAAAAGCCCCCCCCCTTTTTTTTTTTGTCATCTGCTGAGGAAACTCTAAAGGGCATCGCATCAAAAGCTAGCCAATTCGAAGTTCAATTACATTTTCATGAAACGCTTCGAAGAACAAAAAAGATGTACGTGAGATAAATGAGCCTGTAGGTCAGGGGTGGGCAAGTAGTTGAGCTCATGGAGCTCATATTTTTTGAAAAGGACACATCGGCCAAGTCATTCATAGATGGGGTCGAAAAAAAACAAAAGTTACATACAGTAGCTTAGACTTTCAGTCTGCTAGCTTCATGCTAACGCTAATTAGCATATATGAACAGTACGATAACAAATGAAGAAAGACTAGCGTCTGTGATGAGTGACTAATATTAGTGCTGCACTGATGAGCTGGGGGGGAATTGAGTATAGAAAATGTTACGAAAAAAATGGCCTACACAGGTAATGTTTTTTATAAAGGTGACACTTGGCATCAAATTAATTCGCTATTTAATTCATTTTTTTCCCAACGAGTCTCAAACATCAACATTGACTCTGAGAATGAATTATTAGCCGAGCTAGGTCGCCGCTGACAGCAATGTTATACACCTTTTTGGTGTGAGGAAAAAAAAAATCGCAGAGGTCTGCGATTAAGCAGAATAAGTCGACAAACTTCAGTTGTGACAAACACCAATGTGGCACTAAAGTTTTTTGGGGAATAAATCCCCTCGGTGTATCCAGACGTCTCCCGTTAAATCCCCAACTAGGCGCATTTGCGAGACTTTGATGCGGCGACGAATGCTAATGGGAGGCAGGCGATGAATTAAATTACGCAGCATACTCTGGAGCGCAAACTTCTTAGCTGTGAGTTATGATGTTGCCAAGTGGCGTCGTTTAGCCGCGCCGCGCTCTTTCAGGTGTCACTTTAAACATTTCAATTATTGCAACTTCAAGTTTTTTTTGGGAGCCTTGTTTGCGTACAGTAACTTTTTGTTTGACGTTTTAATCCACTTTAATGGAGGGTGATACAAAATGAAGGCCCATAGCGTAGCGCGCCGCTAACGCTTTATTACTATAATCGAAAGCAATGACCGTGGAAGTTGCTCACAAAAGTGAGTACTTTACATTTTTGTAATGATCTTTAACGAGAGACGAGAAACCACTGAAGAAATTGCACATGTATTTTTCCGTTCGAGGAGCAAAAGTGTGCACACCCCTGACCAGAGTTTCCATCGCATCATGCGTGGAGCTTTTCCATCATACTGTATCGCTCCGATTATCGGTCATTAGTGGCCATTGATTACTTCCTGGCGTACAAGCCAACTAAGTGATTTTGTCCTTTGAGTAGTTTACATTACAGACATCTCTGACGCCGTATAGATTTTATGCTAAGTGCTGTCTTGCAAACTGCACATTATGGTGGCGGTAAACAGGAAGTAATTATTTATAGATGAATGAGATTAATGGCCGCGAGAAAAGGGAAATTTTTAGTAAGCCCATCAGTGGATTCTTTTATTATCTTGATAAGTGTGGCAGCTAGCTATTTACAGCAGATTATACATTATTGCCATATGTTTTTGCACAGCAGAGGCAACGGTACGCATATATTAAGTGTAAAGACATATTTTGCAATGTGGTTACACACACACACACACAGATACACAACGATGTTGTAAATTACCTGACTTGAAAGAGATGACGCTATTCACTCACAGCTTCTTGTTAAAGCGGGAATCCCGCAGGTGCAGATAAAAACGAAAAACCAAGACGAACGAGGCCGTACCGCCTAATTATACAAATATATAACACGTATGTATATGTGCATAATAAGTCTTTGATACGCGGGCGGGAACATCGCACAGCCGCATTGGCGGGCCGCGTAATTGCTTGCGACTCGGAAAGTGAGCTTTCAAAGCGTGTGTGTATAGCGAGGTGAAAGGCGAGGCGGGATGAGAAGACGGAAGGTGTCGGATGAGGATGGAGAGAGAAAAAAAAAAGGGCAATCACCCGATACACCTTGCGGGAGGAAATCACTCACGCTGACGAAATTTAAACAATTGCTGATAAAGAGCGACAAGACAAATGGAGGGGGCCTTTTTCTTTGCGTGAAGTTTGCAATTCATGTTTGAGGGTTACCTGATGAATGCGAGATGCTTAATGTGCTACGGTGACACAGCAAAAAAGATTTTTCAAAAGAAACTAGGATGGAATTCGGAAAAACGTCAAGGTTGGAGTACTAACAAAGGCCGTTTGTGCGTGTGTTTATTCATAGTTTGGAATGACAAGATCAGTAACATTCCAAGCCCACATCATCTTCACAAAACATTCATCGGCCTAATGTAACACACGGTTGAATGTGAATAAATATATTAAATAAATAAATATGTTACGCGGTCCGACATTAACAATGATCCAAGGCCTGTGTCGCCATTAATACAAATCTCATGAATAAAAGGAATGAAAATACTCTTGCAAGTCCGGATATTTCGTTTTATTCATTTAAGGTGATCAATCATCTTTGTTCGGGTATTTTTTACAGTGCTTTAAAATGGTTTATAGCTAAACTGAATAAATATATTCGCTGTTTTTTTTTGTCCTCAGTCTGCGGTAAACTCGCTAAACTCCCTTCTGCATGTTTAACCAAGACCTGTTTTGCATACTTAACTGGGGGGCTAAATAATTATGCGCCTTCGCTTCCTGCCTGCTTCTCACTCTCGCTAAAATAGCGCAGGCCCTTTCTCGTGGGAGTTGGCGAGGAGGGAACCCGAAAAAAAAAAAAAAAGCGAGAGGCGTCGGTGCACAGAGAGCAGCTCCCACGACACTTTGGTAGCGGGGAAAGGGGATTTATCCGTAGAGATGTAAGAGCTCAGCATCTGCTCTCCAGCGAGGCGGAGGAGAGCGCTGGAAGCAAGGCGCATCACCATCGTTTGATTAAAGATTTATAACCTTTCAGACATGTTTTCTTTCCTTTTGGAGTAAAAAAAAAAAAAAAGCTGCCATTTGCTGAAAGCAGTTTAAGGTAAGGGTGTGGTTCTCCGTCTGCATTGTTTCACGGAGGATTTTTTATTAATTTTTTTTCCATCACGATGCCACATGACTGTGTTTACATGCTCGCATATGCTGGCAGATTTTTTTTTTTTTTTATCGTGAGTGAAAAAGCCTCCATTCAGTCACATCTGCATCCGAACTGGACACAATGACTGAATCGGCTGTGAATTGCAGTCCACTACTAATGAATGGGCACTTTTTTTTTTTTTTTAATCAAAACAAATAATGTATGAAATTATAGAGAATCATTACTTTATGAGATGACTGCACTCCCACGAAAACAAATTGAAACAGAAAAACATGAAGCTCCTAATTTATACGAGGACTAATCGTTAATTATTGATTAGATTACTTTGCTATCGCACAAAGCCCAGTTGACGTTTCAGCGGGAACGTTTGATTCACTTCGAATTTCGGGGAGGGGGTGAGTACATTTCTACAATATAGAACGTAATGTTCTCGGGAGAAAAATTACTGACCATTTAATAATACGTGACAGTAATTGGAAATGACTGGTGTAATAATTGATTCATTGTGTGGAATAGTCTTAAAAAGGTCTTTTATTTAATCAAAGGTTAACTTTGCATTGTGGTTGGCATAGAAACGGGCGTTCAGAACATTCAGACTTTCCATTTTCGACTTTCTTGACTAATTTGGCGCACTGTGTAAGGTAAAAAAAGTTTTTAAATGGTAATCAATTCATTTCAATGAAAAAAGCTGATTTAATGTAAAGGTGCTTTGAGTTACAAGCTTGATGGTGAAATGAATTCAACTCTCAAGTCAAGGCGCCGCTGTGCCTGTATTAGCTAGTCCAGCAAAGATCTGACATGCTTGTATTTCATGAATCTGTGGAGTACAAGAAGCAATCCGAATTGATTTTTTTTTTTTGTTATGTGTCGTTTAGCGTGAATCGCTTTTGTCGAGCCTCAGGCAAGACTGTCTGTCTGCTGTTCAAAACATTTGTGAGTGAAGAAAAAGTGGAACTTTTACCTAGTTCTAATATACGAAAAAAAAAAATCTAAATATTTTAGCACACTTGGCAATTTTGTCCTTGGTGCTAGTTTACCGATTGACATTGGCGTAACGTTGCATCACTGCTGCCGGGCAAGAAAGTTTCTTTGTCTCCGACTGCAGTTTGAAAAGTTTTATGGCCGTCAACAATCTCAGCGGACGTCCTGCTAGATTTCTGACTACGATATGTTACTTTATAAAATAACCCCTCTCAGGGTTCAGACTAAAAAGCCCGCATGGTTCTGCGTCAAAGTGCTCATTTTCGCCAAATGCCTGTCTTACTCATCTAAAAATGTCTCCTAATAGATGACTCGGGTAATGTGAGGTACGGGAGTAATTTTCACGCTGGTCCAAGTAAACCATGATTATCTTCAGCAGCACAAACACTCGAACGGCCATTAATGAATCTCACGCATCCCAATGTCAACCATTTTAGAAGAAAAAAAACCCCCCAGCCATAAGTCTGCTATGATGGCTGCATGTTTAAATGCAAACAATAATGTCAGCTTTTGCCATCCATTTTTATTTTTCAAGCAGTGAGGTGCAAAAAGCCCCTCAGGCTCTAAAGAGCCAACGTAAGCAGGGTTGCTTTCACACAGGCAGGTTCTCAGGCACCTGTGCTTCTCCGGAGGGTGCCAGTCAACTCGTGCCCTGCAGCTTCGCCCTTAATTGGTCTCCATGTCAAAAATGCAAAGTCTGCTCTCAGCCACCTTAATCCGTAAGCCCGATATGTAAAAGTCCCAGCACCACTTTGATAATGTCATCGCATGTAAATTCAGAAGGATCCACGCATCCCCCCGGCCAAATTTTACCTTATTAGAGGTCAAATTGGATTTAGTGATGTTTTAATGAGCAAGTTGAATCGTTTTGGCTCTTTCATCAATTATCCATCATGCTTAGTCGCTTGGAGAAAAAAATAAAAATAGTCTGTCAGATCACATCAACAGTGTGCGAGTCAAACATTTGTGCAGTTGACTCACATTCATGCTGAGACCAAAGTAGAAGCATCCCAGAATGATTCATTACTCAGGCAACGGGAGTGGAAATTCCGCAAAACAGGTAAATAAGCTTCAGGTGACTAACACGAGGCAATTTTGATTTATTTTTTCTAAAATAGACAATGGCAAGTAGGTCAGCCACAATGAGCTGAAACTGCTCAAGATGCTAAAACGAGTTTAGTCATTTACAAAAGTTGTCTTCACCCAAACAATCGAGGAAGTCAACTGCGGATTCCACGTCGAAGAATTATGTAAGACATCCTCAAACTTTCATCAAAAGAACAGAAACATAAAAGCCTCGCTGACACGTTTCCTTTTTTTTTTTTTTTAAAGATGCTTTTCCTCGCCCTCGAAACAATCGGCAAGGGGCAGAGAAGAAACTGGAAAACAGGAAGTAATAACAGAAGACTCATTGTTTGCTTTTCAAAGAAATCGAACGACATTCCTATCCGACTGGCGAAAGATGAGGTCATGTCGTAATCAGGCTGCACTTTTGTCAGGTGACGTTCGAAACTCACGCACCCCCGACTGTTTGCAAACAAAGAACAACACACTTCAGTGCCGAGGGTAATCAAAGAGCTTTCTGAAAAGTTTGTTGTGTTTCTTTTTTTTTTTTCCACGGCTTGAACTCTCCCAGGATGACAGGCGCTTAATTGGATCGCTTCGATGAGAAACACTTGGAAGTAAAGTAAGATGGATAGCGCTCACCAACGATGAGTGTTAGCTTCACGCTGGGCATGAAAACAGCTCCTCCAGTGTCGGGGGGGGGCTTTGTAAAGCTTAACAAGTGAGAGACAACATGAGCACATGCCGTGGTGGGCAGTGCAGTTGGTGTTTGGGCCTTTAAAGGGGATTTACCTGACTTAATCCAGCTCTTAGCACCACCGTGGCTGTCACGTCGTAATTATAGAAAGCAGCAATACCAAAAAAACCAACAAAAGGTAACTTTAACGGTGCCGCGGATTTTAATTGAAGCTTTTCCGAAGCTTTCGGGGTGGCAATGTGTCATTAATAATATGACAATGGCCAGCTATATGAATTTAAATTACAGTAGATTACATGTGGAAAGTAAAATCTGACTGGGCAGTTAAAAAAAACAACAACAGTCAAGTGAAGTGATGGGCAGGTTGAATGTTGAGTTGCGCCACAATTTAAAAAAAAAAACTTTGACGTCTTTATCCATCATTGGTAGCGAACGAGTTCATTAGTGTCTATTGAAATTTTTGTCCAAAAACAAAAAAATAATGAGTCAAGAGGCCATCCCTGATATATCCTGCACGTATAGAAAAATCAGATTTTTTATTCTACGCCGGTAGCCATAGTCACCTAAGCTTTGTTCCGTACAGTACCTTTTTTTTTTTTTTTTTTTCTCGAATACAAGACTGTGAAAATCAAGTCTCCTGGGTCCATGCAAGACAAAGAAGCATTGCCGTGGCCAATTGCGTGGCCCCAAGAATGAATCCGGCCCGTAAGAACAAAAGCGGCATTCGCCGTGAAATACGCACTTGTCACATCCCAACGGTTTGTCTTAAGTCCCGCCGCCCCGCTTGTGTTGACGTACGGGAGAAGAAGGGGTGGACTAAAGCCATCCCTCATCAACATCACTCCCGTTTGCACGCTGTGTGTCTGCACTGTCTGATAATGAGTCAGCTTGCCTGTGTGTCTCTAATTAGACAACCTTTTTAAAGTTCCCCCCCCTTACGTTTTTTTTTTTTTTGCCCCTGCTGAACAAATCATTCCTTTCATTTTCACCAACCTTGGAAACTATCACGAGGACAACAAACCATTCATTTCACATTCAAAGGGGAAAAAAAGAAAACACTTTTGTGATCTTTCATTTAAAATACCTGTCACTTTTTTTTTTCCCCCCAGACGATGTGTATTTGTAATTAACACGAGTGTGTTCAATGGATTCTGAGCAGGGGAAAAGTACTTGATTAGTTTTTGAACAAGTGTGATGGAAAGAGACAAGGTTAACATTTAAAGTGAGAATAGTCTTGCTATCCACATCCTGGCACTTTTCCCATTGTTTTGTTTCTTCAGGTAGAACGAAGATTTGTTTTGAAGCTGAATTGCGTCGGATTTCGCTTTTGTCACGTTGCGAATCGCTCTTATTTTCCTGAGCCGCCAGACTCATTTTTTGTTGCAGAACATTGACTTTCTAGCCGAGTGGTGATCGTCACACTTTGATGCTACGTCCTGAAAAAAGTCCAAAGCAAAACATATGGTTTAAATTTAAAGATATATTTTTTTTTTGCATTCGAGATTCCGAGGAAATTCAATTGGCTTGAACGGCACAAGATGATGATGAAGAAAAATTGTCTCGTGACCCAGTTTTCCCTCAGTTCTGCTAAAATTTCACTAAAATTTCAATCTTAACGACGATCTTTTGTCGGCACATTGTTCCCCGTTTTTTGACACATGCTCCATCAAACCGATATGAGCCTCCGTTGCTAATATTAGCCGCGGAGTTCAGCTCGGAAACTAGGTTAGATGGATCCTCTGGGGTCGTACCGTATCTTGGATATTATGACCACTCTTGGATGTTCCCTCCTCTCTCACCTGAGAGCTTAATGAGGATCAGCGCTATAGAAAATGGATGGATTTTGTTAAGACTGCACAGGTGTAGCAATGAAGTGTCACAGAGATAATCATTTATTAAAACATAACCATGAAAGTTCATGCCGTGAAAGTTCATGTTTGCGAAGATTCTTTACTCTGGGCTGGCTGTCTTGGAAATAACTAGAAGAATTCTAGGACAACCGGAACAAGCGCTCGATTCAGTGGCATGAGAATGCTAGTTCATAATATTTTCATGTATTGCTCCTGTGTTTCTCCATTAATAATTTGAGCCAAGAAGTAGCTTTTTTTTTTTTGTAGAATTTGAAAAACAAGTTTCAACGATGCTTTACAGTGCATTCCAAAAAAGAAAAGCAAAACAAAAAAACTAATTAGTTATGAGAACATCCTTGGGATATTTGACAAAGCTGTGTTGAAGCTGTTAGCAAAATGCCATCTTTACTTTGTCCTTCGTCAACTTTTGGCAGCAAGTTGTTAGGAAACGTCACTTAGTTGTGAAGAGGCGACGCACATAAGGAGGATGAACAATTTTGACTATTCACACGGTGGATTTGATAGCAAATGCAAAAATAACGTTTCTTTAGAGATGACGCACGTTGCAGCCTCAAGCGAGCGGCAAACAATCAGCCAAAACGTTGCTATTTTTCTCCCACATAATCGACGTGGCAAGCCAGGATTCACTCTCTGATATTAAAACTCAAGTCAAAAATGTGTCTCACTTTTGAATCGTGCCTTTAGGTAAGAACAATTAAGAAGAAAAATCCAAATGTCATGCTGGCTCACCTGTTTTCTGGGTTTGGTCATGTGACTGTGATGTCATGTTCCGTCGCCGGCAGTACAAGACAAAATGGCCGACACCTGAGATGGATAAAAATGGTTTAATTAATTTAATTTTCCACACACACCATATGAATCATAATAGCTTTATTAGACTAATGAGGGTTAATAGAACACATTATTGTGAAGAAAATTTACGACTTGACTTCCCCTTTAACTTCTTAAAAATTGCGCAAATCTCAACTCAAAAGTGACGCAACAAACCGGAATTTCCAGCTGGGCGAGAGCTTCGTCCAAGGATAAAAACTCCTCGACAAATATTTACGTTGATAGCAGTAAACAGAGTGAGTTGATACAAGCAAAATAAGTTAATAGTTGCTGTTTGCTTTCGCTCCCTCTCGGCCACGAATAGAAGCCAAATGCGAGGCATTTAAAAAAAAAAAAAAAAAGAAAGTTCTTTTGGCTCATCATGTTGCTGTCAACCCGCATAGTCAAGTGTAGTTTATCAAAGACTCCGGAGAGACTTTAGTTGCACATATTACAAAGCAAAGTGCAGACGGATATTTTTACAAGCCCTCGCCACGAGGGCTAATATCCGTCCCGTTGCGTTCTCTTAGCTGCCGCTGTTTGGGCGCTAATCAAGTTGTCCTAAGTGAATTGAATTAACCACGTTAACCCTCAATTTCATCGCAGGTCACAAACAATCACTCAAATGTATAATTTGATCCACTTCCTGTAATTACATTCCAGATAAAATCTCTTTGGAGAAGTAAACCGGATTAGTTGTGTCAAGTGACGCCACAAGGGCGGCGCTATACATTAGCATGTTCGAACGCCATTGTTTCCCAGTTGGACTCAACACAGAATCCAAACAAACCTTCATCATCTCCCGGAGTTCTGTCGAGGCCGGGGATTTGGGAAGCTGAAGCTTCAGGAGTCAGGGTTAAGCCCACATCTGATGTTGTCAAACACTTTCCAGCACTTCCTCGTGATCCAATTTCTGAGCCGGCACAGACTTTGACATTTTGATCCCCCCTCAACACGAAGAAACAATTTCAGCCAGTGTCAGCTGGTGATGGCTTGGAGCCGCCGTCAGCAGCTGTCCAAATGCCACCGCCTGAGGAGAGGAGACATGATAACGAGAATCGATATGTTGCAAATATATATACGTATCCTGTTGAACATACAAAACAACACATTCAAGAGCAAGAGTGTCAAATTCATTTTTTTGTCCAGAGGGGGCTCAGTAAATACGAGTTGGGAACATTTTCACACGTTGTCGAATTATGTGGCCCTCGAGCGACCTTGTTCAGGTTTGTGGAGTTTTTGCGATATTACTTTACAACGGTTATGTTGTAACTTGAACCCAATTGAATGTTTGAAATGATGTTAGCGGTAAATGTCATGCCTGTACTTTTGTAACCTTTGACCTGCGTGCCCCCAGGCTCCTCCGGGGTCAGATATCCTGTCCTAGGAGAAGGTCACTTAGGAGCGCCGACTGCCTCTCAGCCAGAGAGCTTATGGTCGACAGCGTCTTTTGAACTTTGACCTGCTTGATTTGACCGTCTTGTGTGGGATTATTTTGAAATCAATAACTGGGGTGACTCAATGTTTCAACAAGATTGCTGGAGAATTGACAAAATTGAACCAGTTTGACCAGTAAAATTACTAAATTTTTTGTTTTTTTATTTGGGGTTGTGTCTGGAAAATATTGACTATTTGTAAGATTATGAGTTTCTACTTGATAAAAAAAAATCTTTGTTATTCTAAGAATTTTTTTTATCTTTTTTTTCTTGGAAAAATACGATTATTGTACAATTCCAATTATTAACCCATTTTATACACTTTTTTTACGGGTTTCAGTGGTTTGCTTTTTTTCTTCCTGCGTTTTTTTCCACGCCATTTAGCGACACGCAAAGTTTGCTTACTTAAAGTCGCCTTGTTTGGAGGGTGCAAAAGAAGCACCTTCCGGGTGTCACCTTAAGCTTCTCATTGTTGGGACAACAATGCAGACCTAGCCCAGCCTTCAACTGACTCAAATCTGATTACGCCTATTTAAACACAGCCCGTTGCAAGACATAGCCCCCCCCTTCCCGTCTTTGGAATGTGGCCGGATGAGACCATCTTTGCCCTGAGGGTCTGGTCTTGTTTGTTACTTCAAACCAGGCAGACATTATCTCCGTTAGGCCTCGGGCTTTGACCCGCCGAGTTCATACGCGCCACTGACCTTCCACAGAAGACTGCAATTAACCACACCCACCGACAACCACCTTCATTAGCATAACAGTCGGCTCTGTTTCGGCCCGGGTTTCTCCTTCAGCTCCATGCCGTGCCCATGACAATGCTTCAGCTGGGCACGGAAGACACGGCGGAGGGCTTTGTTAAAACCCGCAGCTGTTCACTACGATGTAAATGGCCGCTAAAATCTGCCCGAGGCTAGCGATGGCTAAAAGACTTCATATCTTACATCTGTCGTCGCCGTTTTAAACTTTTGATGCAAGTGCCTGAGGTGGCCGTGCCTTGTCCGAGGCGCGTCTGCTGCGGGCTCCACTTTCCGTCACACTGTGCTGCTAAATGGGAACAAATGTGCGTTAAGTGGTCCACTTAGTTCAAGACGTTCGAGTACCGTTCGTAACAATTTCGGATTGTGTCGAGCTGGAGCAATAGCGGTGATTTTGATTATAATTACATGAAATGAGCGGCAATTTTCTTTTCTCCATTCATGAGCATGCAATAAAATGAAGGGAAAAAATATTTTTTTTGATATTGTGACCAAATACTGTAGAGGTTGACTTGAAGGAAGGGAAGGTTGTCAGCTAGCTTGTTCTAAAAGCCTGACTGCAAAGTCTCAATTGGAACATCATGTCAAACAAGAGACTAAGAAATGGATTTAGATGGATTGAGTTTCCAAGTGCTGAGCTGTCAATGAAGCCAATGAAAAAAGAAAGTCCCGATCGGCGCCAGCAAATTACTTGTCGGAGGAAAATAAACTTCCTCTCTTACAACATCCTCTCAGTGGTGACGAGGGAAATCTAATGATAGATGGACAGTGGATAGAAACGATCCTTCTGCTGGTGCAAGCCTCTTCATGCCTTTGGATATTGATTAATGTAAAACGAAAAAAATGCGTCGCTAGCAACCGATCATCATCCAGCTAAATGTTTTATTTGAAATCCATAGCGGCGGCCTACTTAAATATTAGCAAAGCTAACTAGCTACATGGCTAAATGCTATTATTGATGGAATTTTAAAAAGCTAAATAGCTACGCAACGGAATGCTATTGTTGATGGAATTTTTCTGTCGGGCGAGACGATTCATCTGATTTTCCGACTTGTGTTTCACATGTAGATGATGTGGCCCAAGCCATTCAAGCGCCGCGCTTTCCATTTTACGACTTCTTATTACAGAGGGTGATTGGCTCTAAATAACCTTTGTATGCCTAAACGAGGAACGGCTCAAATCTGGTTTTTACGATACGAAATACTCCGCAGGGGTTATGATGAGGAGCCGTAAATGCAAGGCAGCGTTTAAAAGCCAAATTAGACAATATTATATTGAATAAGCAAGCGCTGATTACACAGATTCACATTAACTAACAGCATATCGGTGAATGAGTCACCGATTTAATGATTCTTTTCCTGTTGATGTTGCTGCTTCATCAGGCGCCGGATGTTTTTATTTCTGAATGAAGTAGCAGAAAGCTGCTTTTATAAAGTCCTTCAATGATTTAGTCAAAAGCGTAAATAGGGCAAATATTTAAGCACGATATGAAAAAAAGTTGAAAATATTTCAGTACTTTTTGAATCTCCTGCACTTTTTCCTCCGCAATCCCTTTTTTTGTCAAAACTTTCAATTTCAATTTTCTACAACTAGCCAAATTATTTATGGCGCTTGAGTCTCAAGGTTCCACTGTACAAATTTCTGCCAGACTCCTGTGGAGAAACTGAAACTGCCAAGCGGGAGCAAGATTATCGAGGCGTATGGGATGTTCCGGCAGAACATTTGGTGGAGTTCTTCATGACCAACATGGAACATCTGGACACGCTCCCAAACGGCCATAGCGGGACGTAAAGACCACCGGCTGGTTGTGTTGTTACGCAATACATTTTTTTCTATGTTTTTCTACACAAGCACTTTTATTGACTTAATTAGAGCAAAAAAAAAATGTATATCGACTTCACCTTTGAAGTTTGTTTTTAATTAAAAGAATCGCAAAAACAAAATCCATCTTTCATTTAAGTGGAGATTTCGTCGAGCACTTGAGATTCGCGGATAATCAAGAGAAGGCGATTGAAGTTTAACCTCAGAATATCTGCTCCCGTCTTAAAAGAAGGATAACAAGGATGTGTACGCTTTGTATTTACTTTGGGTTGTTGTTCAAAGGCGAAGCCGGCAGCAGGCGGCGTTTAAGTGCCGCCGTCCGCGCCGGTGACGGCCCCCGCCGCCATTAAGTGACAAGCCAACAAATAGTTTCAGGCCGAGGTGAGAAATAAACAACGGTGGCAGCTGACAGATGTAAAGCAGCCCGCTTGACACTTTGCAGACGGAGGAAGCCGCCTTTCATGTTGCTAGGGAATTACATTGACGGACGGAGCCAGGTAATTTAACCAAGCAGGATACAGGAGGTGGCGGCGGCGGCGGCGCAGTAGCCCGCCACGCCACGCCGGGTCGGCCGTATCACACGACAGCAGCGCCACTGTACATCCCACGCAGATGACAAATAGCAGACGGGCGGAGAACATTTCACCTATAGCGCCTCTGAATCGTCCACAAATTAGTTTTGCGAAATGGTGTAGGTGGCAGGGCCCGGGGTGAGGTGAGTCATTTGCAAACCCCCCTAATGGACCCCCAACAATAGAAAATGTTCATCTTTTGAGGTATTCTGACGTTATTCTGATAATAGTTTTATTTTTTAAAAAGACAATTTGGTTGGAATGTCTCCTCTTTTTGTGACATTTTCTGAAAACTATGTAGGCTGAATAAATACGGCAAATTTTTTGTAGTCCTCCTGGACTGGTCAGATACTGTATATGTTTTCTTTACAGTTCTTTTTTCCAAAACTAATCTTACACAGCAGACTATATAAAGTAGTAAACATTACACATTGACACGTAAGACTCCCTGGAGAAGTCCGTAACTCACCACAGTTTCCATAAGGCAGCACTTTGCTACGAGGTCATTCGTCCCTTTGGGGTCACCGTACTGTCCCTGTGTGAAGATGAGCAAAAAAAATCGGTGTTATATATCAACCACATCACAATTGTGCATCACTTGATCCATTTACACCTACAATACTTCAAAGGTATATTTGAATGCTGATTGAAAATCTGAGAACTAAAAAACAAAGGTGTGAAAACGCTTTTACCAGAAAGCTTGTAGATTTCACAGAAGCACTTTCCGTCGCCGTGCACAATGAATTCGCAGGGAATTTGTCACGGCAAATTTATGCCGACACGCGCCCTCAATGCAAGGATTATAAAACCCACCCGGGGGGGACGAAGACACTTTGACAATAAACCACGGGCGTGTAACAGTTGCACGCTCACGTTGACTGCCGGTGCGTAATGTAATGCCGGTAGTTATCACGGTATAATGCGGACCGATGACGGAGATTGAAATAAAACCAGATAGGTCTTTAAGGTATGCCGAGATCTCCCTTTATAGTTCGTTTCACGGTCCTCTATGACAATATGTCCGTGGGCATAAAAGCATTCGATTCCGTGAGGGCCGATCTTTAAGCGCCATCTTTGCGGCCACGTTATTTTCCTGTGATTTGCACTTAATTTGATTTTCATTCCTTTTGATTGGATTTGTTCAAATGACTTAATTTGTTTCTATTGGAGGTTTAGAAATAATCTCTTGTGGGGTCAACACTAAGCCCATGAGACCTTTATAGGTGATTTTTTCCCCCGATATATCCCTTGTGTTATTTCAAATTGTTTTGTTTTATTGGGTCTTTCTTTTTTGCTGGTCGCATTTCGCAATAAATCTATTGTGTAAAGAGCCTCAGCTTTAATAGCGCAAACTTGGTGATTTAGGAGGAGGCCGGCGGGCTTATGAACACCGACGGGGACCGGTAAGATTCAACAAAGCGCCGTCTGAGTCCGAGCGGGACCGAGCCAACGATCCCGGAAGAAAGTGAAAGTAGTTATTACAAAAACGACTAACGGTGTAAAACGACACAGCTGGGAGCGCGCGAAGGGAATGCGGCGAGCTGATAAGACGGGGACGTACGGTAGCGAGGCCGGTGAAATGCAGACAATGGAGATATAAAGTAGACAAGGGAGTCATTGGCAGATGCCTCAGAGCAACAGCATGCCGGCCCATTTGCTGGAGGCTGATAAGGTTGTGCTTTCCGAAGATTAAACGCCGGACCCCTTGGTTGAAACTGTTTTCACGCGCTTAAAACGGAGTCAAAGATTCTTTGCGGAGAGAAAAAAAACTGTTTTATATAATGACGTTTTTCAGAACTTTTTGTCAGTACTTGACTGTGTACCCGAATGAAGGCTTCCATTAGCATTTTTTTAAACTACACGGCGCCAAGACTGAGCTGTACTCAACATTGCAGCACGATCAGATGTCAGAGTCGACTGGAATTGTCGTTAAAGATCCGCAAGGTAAAATGATACTCAATAGTGTGCGGGAAATGCATTAAAAAAAAAAAAGTAAGACTCCAGACTGGTCTTTATCCCTGCTGTTGCAAGTGAGTTCCAATGTGCTTGTTAGCGCTAGCATGAATTTAGGTCCCGGGGCCATCTCAGGTGACATGGCAACGACATTACCCGACTACCCAAGTCGGAATGTACGGTCCATCCACAGCGTGGATGAGATGGTCGTTAGCTGAGGTTACAATTCACTTCTCCTCGGAGGGAAAATGAGAAGCGTTGAGTCGGTCGAATCGCCAAAGAATTGCACACCTGTTCGTCGGTGTCAATCAAAAACCATGCATTAAATTGAAAAGTCGGAATTCGCTCAGTCTCGTTAGACGGTCCGGGTGCACTTAGTATTACGGCCGGTAAGTGTACGGGCATTCCATTGCACTAGTTTTAACAAGAAGGGGTTCATATTGATCGGCTTCGTAATAAGAACACCGTGGATGCAGAAAAGGGGGTCTCAAAGATAGAAATCCATTTAGCTTCTCTTGGTGCAAATGTGAGGATTAGTTGAGCGGGGGGAAAAGTTGGTCTCTGTGAGAGAACAATGAAATCAATAAAAGACATAGTCTTTGCAGAAAGGGAGGTAAGTCAGCATCGACAGCAGCCCGCGCTCGCACTCAATCGGATTAACTAATGAAGCAATTATCGACCCGGTCGGGGCTGCTGGCCAGAGAGCAGGAGTGGCCATTAAGTGGATCCTCCGCCTCCCTTAGAAACTCTCAAAATGTCAGAGTCACTCTCTTTGCCGCTTGACAGTTTAGCAAAACCTGTTCGAAAAGGGCTTCGTGGTGGGGGGGACTAATCAAGTAAAGGAGAGGGCAGAGGGGACAGACGCCCCCAAGTGGTCGGGAGTGGGAGTGTGTGTGTGTGTGGAAGGGGGGGCAGCGATCACATGGGTGGATGGATGGATGGATGGATGGATGGATGGATGGATGGATGGATGGATGGATGGATGGATGGATGGATGGATGGATGGATGGAGAGAGATAGATTGGTAGGTAGGTAGATAGGTAGGTAGATGGATGGATGGATGGATGGATGGATGGATGGAGAGAGATAGATTGGTAGGTAGGTAGATAGGTAGGTAGATGGATGGATGGATGGATGGATGGATGGATGGATGGATGGATGGACGGACGGACAGACAGATAGATAAATTTCTGAGTTGTGGTTGTAACTGGGTCGTTTCAGCTGCCAGCCACGGTTTGCGAAAGCGTTCGAACAATGTTGTTATTTCTCAACCTGGAGAACACATACTGTATGTAAATGACATGCGTAACCTGAACCTGTGTGTGCGTGTGTCTGTTTACGGGGGGGGGATTGCGGGGGCGGTTGCACATTTCCTCTGTGAAGGTACGGCACTTGAATGTCAAAAAAAAATATGTGCTGTCATTCGCTGTCTCTCCTTGTCCATAGCAACGGCGCGTTTGTGTGCTCGTCTCGGCAATGTCACAGGATGCCGTCAAAATAAGAGCACTCACTCTTTCATCAAGTGACGGACAGCAGGGGCACCGCCACTTTCTGCTACATGACATGACGTATTGTAATTCATTATTCCGTATGTAATCTCTTCCAGGAGCCAGGGGAGAGGAAGAAAAAAAAACAACACTCTCCTGTGAATGCAAAACCAACCTGCAGCTGCATTTGCTCCTGGAATGGAACGTTTTAACATAACAGTCTGGTTGATTCACCGGTGAAGATGTTTTGTTTTCATATTTGGCCCTTTCTCCTGGATTCCCAATTATGAGCGAGATGTTTGGTAATTGAACACAAGGCTTCAGGGCTGTTCATCAGTCATTTGCTTTCACCCGCACTGAAAAGAACCAAATAGTTCTTCTTCTTTTTTTTTTTTTTTCTCCCTTATGCCCCCTTCACAGTGCAGCCAGGCAGGAAAAATATTGCTTTGCAGTTAACTTCTAATCAAATTGCATTAGCTTTTCACAGCCGGTGCCCTTACTCCATTTGCACAAACCATCACGGACCTAGATGAATTTCACAGCCAGGGTGAGGAACACTGACTCGCCTCCGCCCACACACACACACTCTCACACATAGGCAAGTGTGACCAGAAAAGCATGATCGTGCAGTTGCAGAGTAAATCATTCCATCTGCAGCGTCCTTAAGTGACATTTTAGCAACTTCTCAAATGGAACCGTCAATGTGAAAGTCACAGCAAAGCGTCATCGGTTGTTGTCTGACTTGAGAAACGTGGTCAGACACCACAAAACGGAATTCACATCAACAGGAAGCTTCCGAGTCAGCGCAAAGGGTCATAAAACATTTTGATTCACGGAACTTGGAAAGTCAAACAAGCCTTTCTTTGATGCTGATTGAACTCGAAATTAATTTTCCCACGGAGATCAATTGTGTTTGGAAAATCCTCCATTTTTTTGTTTGTTTTTCCTTGAAATAATAAATACAAACAATCCAAATAGAACTAAGCAGTCCTTAATAACTTTGCCTCACAAATTTTGAAAATAAAAAAAAAAATGCAACGTTTAAGGCACCATACATCCAAGTCGAAATTTTACGAGCTTAAATCGATTGAATTTGGCGGGCGGTTAAAATTTATAGAGGAAGCCTCGGAAGCTGTCGTTCGTTCCAACTATTACCAGCGGAGTCCTTCTGTGGATAACAATTATTACGGTGCCACATGCAAATGTACTCAAAAGTCAGAAGATATGACCAGCGAGCTCAATTATTAATTAGCTGTGAATTATTAATATGGAAATGTCTTCATTATGATTAACGTTGAACTCACATCCTATACAGCCTAATTACCGTCAACCTTCTGTCAGCTGCCTGTAGGCACAAAGCGGCTGTGCGATCCCACCAGCTTGTTCGCATCTTTGTGTGCGTCTGTGCGCACCAGGTGCTCAACCACACACAACACATAAACACACACAACGGCTCATCTGCGGAAACAAAAGAAAGCCCCGATGACATAATTCTGAAAATACACCAGCCATAACATTAAACACAATGCGCGATACACAATACATAAGCATGATCACACTTTCCATTAATGTAACAAGTCTCATCTTGTAGAACCTCATCAAGGTTAAAAATAAGTTAAGAAAAAAATGGAATCAAAGTACATGTTCTATTCTCACGCCCACAATGCTCTTCTCACGAATTTCCATCTGCGCTATTTACGTCGAGTTTTTAGGTCAAGCGAGGCGGTTTGAAACGTCATGGTAATTTTGAATTGGCCACTTGGAGAAACCCTCAGAAGTTTATTGTTGGGTATTTTTAATCTGAAATTTGTCAATAAGAGAAGGGTCCCCGACAAAATGAGCAAAGCTGCACGCAAAGTGCCTGTACGTCAAGTAAAAATGATGATTAAAAATAACAAATGACATAAAATGAGTAGCTACGATGCAAAAATCAAACAGGCAAAAAAAACAAAACAAAAAATTCCCCCAAAATGGCCGCCTTAGTAAAAGACACCAGGCTACAATCTAATTGGTCACTTAGCAACCAGCACTACATATGGCTTTAATTGCTTTTCGTTGTTTAGGCCGGACCCCACAGTGGGCGTTGCAAAAACTATATAAAAAATATAGCCTCAAAGGGCCTTAAATAGGACGTTACCTTGATTGGATACCAATTAACAATTTTTCGCTCATGCTAAAAGTTACTTTTATTGGCAAAATGAACAAAGAACACCTTTTAGCACCTCACTGACTCACTTATAAAGATGCAGCACGTGTTTCTACATCGAAATGACAAGTGGCGATGTTGGTAGTGAGTGGGAGGGGGGGTCAACGGAGGGGGGGGGGTCAACTCATCCGTTTGAATGGCACTGGTCCCCCTTGAATTTCATATTCTGGCGGTTTTGCATTCGCGCCACTTACAGATGTTGATAAAGAGAAAGAGGGAAATGTTCGAGATAAGTGTAAAGAGGTTGAGTAGGAGGGGAGCATGATGGGGGGGTCGTCAGAGGGTGGTCGAGAGCACTTGTTTGAATGGGGGGAGAATGTATGGCTGCCAGGGTGTGTAGGGGAGGGGGGGATGGGGGCGTGGTTTAAACAAGAGTCCCCCCCGCCCTTCTCCCCCCCCCTGAACACTCCCCCCTCCTCTCGCCGTTCATCCGTCTTTCGCTGCGCTCTTCACTGTTACCTGTTCCAGCACAACTGGCTCCAGCTCTCGAGTTGGCGCCCCCCGCCCGAAAAAACTCACCTCAACTGTTTTCAACGCTTTCCAGGATCACTAAAAGACATTTTTATCAATAACAACTCGCCGTAGGAACCCACCGTCTTTCTTTTCTTGCCGCTCGAGGACCCCCACCACTCCGCGTTAGACTCGCCACCATGCACTTGTTGTCCGTCGGCTCCCTCGTCTTTCTCTTCGCAACCGTTCTCCGCCAAGGTAAGACTTATTTTTGATATTTTAAGACATTAAATGGCGTTCCCGAGTGGTTATGGGATGATTGTACCGACTTCCGTGTGCTCCCGGCCGTCTCAGGGGGGATAACGTGGCGCATGCCACACGCGCGCAGGTGCCGACGAAAAGTTAACTAGCAACCCGTTTTAGCATTTTGGAAGAGGGGCGCTCAAATTTTCATTATACCCCCAATTCCCAAAAATATCGTTTTAAACGTAGTGTGTATTTGCTTTTTCAAACTTATAAACCTTTTAAGTATAACCGTTGATTATCGCCCCCCACCGTTTTCATTGTGTGATTTATCTGGTTTCCGAATTTGTTGGTCCGTGAACGCATCAAGGCCAATTCAGGCGGCAAATATTGGACTCTGGTTTAATTCGGTGAGCACCATATGGCCCTTGGGCTATAGACTCACATTCAAACCATCACCGTGTGGCATGACAGGCAAAATAACCCCTTCAGTGACTTTCAAAATCAATATGTGCTTAATTTTTTTCCCCACAAGTGTGTATTACCCCTGGATGTCTTGCATACATAGCGCATGACTAGTTAATGCCCATCATCATGTGACGCTAGTTCCCTTTTGTTCAGGCTATGATTTCATCTCTTCAGTTTCATGTGCTTGCACTCGTGTTTTATGCAGCTGGATTGAGCTTCCTGGATTACTGGGATTACGATCAGTGGTTTTGACGGGGCCGTCTGATGGTTTTGCTAAAAGGTCAGACGGCTCCTGTGGTGCAGGTTCTAATGGGCTGGGAATGCGGCATGCGGTTATGGATGCTGGGACTGGTTCTGCAGCATCAGTTTAATGTGTTTCTTTCTAACTCAGTTCCTCGCCTGGAGGCCAACAGGTAGCGGAACTGTTTTTTTCCACAGTACTGCCTGCCTATTTATTAGCAAAGAATGCAGAAGCTCAAGGGACTGGACTCGTAGTTCTGACCTCAGCCTCAGTCACGCTACAGCTGTTTCTGCTGGAAATTGACCCCCGAGTAACACCTATCACTCCATTTATTTGTGAGGAAACAAAGTATTTTTTGCACCGCCGTGCCGTGCTTCACATCTTCACATGGTGGAGAAGTGCACCGGGTGGAGGTCAGACTTTTACGGCCCCGCCTGCTGCTCAGTGTGTGTGTTTAGGGAGTGATGGTGTAAACGCGTGCGCACAACAGATGGTCACCCGCCTGAGTCCGGCTCGAGGTTCTTTTTGAATGGGGTAGAACTGCGAGTCCTCATTTAAATAATAGAGTCTGGATGAGATCATCGATAAACATAAACTCAACAAGCGATGTTTATCGCGAGTGAACAGATGAGAGCCGCAGCCATTTCAATTTTGCGAAGTCCTCGGGGCTGTGCAAAATTGATATTAAAAGTAATGAATCAACAACTGTTCATGATTACGAGCATCTGTAGGTTAAGCGTGGTTGCATTTCTTTTTCCAATGCAGTGCCGAATGTTATGGAGCACACGGGCCATATGTTGCCCACCCCTGCTCTCAAATCTTTGTGCTTACGACCCACATAAAAAGACAAACTCAGCCCTAAATCTCTCCAGGAAGAGTCTGGAAAAGGTTTTTTGTTCACTCCCTCATCTCCACCCTACCCCCAACCCACCCCAAAAAAAAAACGCCCTTCCCCTCCCTTACCGCAGAACGCACAGCCATCCTGCGCTCGGTGTCACAGCTGGTTTTACTTGTCAAGCAAGTGGGGCTCTTCCACCACTAATGGACTTAGTGGGGGGGTGGGGGGGGCTCTCACACACCCACCCGATTTCACCTGAGATGGATCCCCTCTTTCATCCCGCTGCCGGGTCCCGTCCAGACTTGCGCGGCAGGATGTCGGAGGCTCCTTTTAATTGAAGGCTTCATGGCACGGTTGACAAGTTGTGTGCGGCTGTGTGTGCGTGTCCCATCTCGCCTTCTCTCCACAAGAAAGCAGATGGGCCCCTCTCCTCAAATCCATCCCCCCCCCTCCCCTTAAAAGACATGAAAACTATCCCTTTGTGGAAAATTCAGATGCGGTCCTGACAAGTCTGCCTGGTCTTTGACTAAAAAAAAAAAAAAATGCTGCATCTGTACTTTACTTCCTTGTCATCGGTGCTAAAATAAACAGACTGATGGTATCGGCCGTCTGCTCAGCCAGTAAATAATTGGCTCGGTGACGATATACAGGTGAAGCATAAAAGTCAAACGCGTTCCCTTACTGAATAGTTGTTCAGATTTACCCAAAACATCCCTTAAGAAATCTCGGAAACACAATTGATGTTTTCCAACGTAAATTGATTGACCTTTGGAATACACACGCACCTTTATTAGTCCTGTAATGAGAAAATTCCCACATGGTTTCTGTGGAGTATTCGAATTTCGATTATTCATTTTCAGGAAATGTTTTTTTTAAGCAATGTCAAACTGATACATGCGTTAAATTAGATATCTTTAATGATGAATTAGTGTCAAAAACAGTATTGATACAACCATAGCATTCTTTTTCTACTATTTAAATATCCCCAACTATGATTCAAGTGCAAAAAACAGCTATTTTGAAAAGTATATATATGTATTTTGTAGATTTATCAATTTTGTATCTGGAAAAACAACCACAAAGGTTCATTGTTTTAAAAATACTTGTACAGTGAGTAGAATGAATCAAGGAGCTGCTTGCACTTTTTGAATAAACAAAATGGCGGCAAATATAAATTTCAATGTAATTTTGAGACAGTAGAAACATGTGGAAAGATGTTAGAAGTATTGGCGTAGTAGCTACTTAGCAGTTAGCATTGTTAGCTATAGTGAGTACAACTGGTTAACTGATATTTTTACAACGTCACCCTAATTTGTTCGGAATGTGCCATAGTTGTCCATCGCAGCGGAATTGGAAGTGTAAAGTAGCTTTTTTCGAGTGTCAACGAGCGCGTGACGGCTGACTTTCTGATGGATTCCTGCTGGACGGAATGCAAGACGAGTGCGCACCCCGGCAACGCCATTATCTGTCATGGGAGAACACAAAGCCGCTGAGATGCAACAATGAAAGTCGCTCAAGGGATTGTTGCATTCACGCTGTGGGTTTGACGCATTGTGTGGCCTTGAAACTTATTGTGAGGAAATAATTAGAATTCCCGTTAAGAGGTTGGATTTTGTTGCCGTTGCTTGATTTTCATGAGTTGAAGTTCAATGAAACGTCTGTTTCGGAGTGACAGTTTGTATAGTGTACATACGGTTTATCATGTTGCTTTCGCTTTTTCGGCAGAGTCAGATAGTCATCTGCTGTCGCGGGCTTGTGGCGACGTGCACGCCCCGCCCAACGATAAGAGCGGCAAATTTAAACGGGCCAGGTCCGGCTGTAAATCACATGAAGTGGCGGGACTTCCTTCTTGCGCCTGTGTGTGTGGGAGGTGCTTGTAATCATTGTAGTACAGCCCTTCAAAATACACATGTATTTTGAAAATATCCAAATCACTGAATGAAATATGGAATTAGTACCAGTTATCGATATCGAGTGCTCACGTTTGCTACCGATACCAGCCACGATACTTCAAATCTCTCTTGTGGCTGTTCCGAACTCTTGCTTCAAGTTCAGGATCAGAACGGCTTTGATCGGACTTCGTGGGTGCTGTTCGACTCCCCCCATACGTGAGATCACTTCTTTAGAACACCATGTACTAGCGTAGCCACGCTCCATTGTTTCATGCATCACTCACTCACAATCCACCCAAGCTAATCGATGGTTCCAGCCCTTCCTGTCTTTCCGTGTTTGCTCATCTTCTATTATGTTGATAATTTCCCCAAATACAGTCCGTCTCTGACAGCCTCCCTTTCTTAATTGTCTTGTAATGACAGTCATTTGTTGCAGACAGCGAACTGCGTCCGCGCCGTGCGGCGCCACTCAATTTTGAGTCGTAATGGCGAGCCGGCGCGCTATGTGCAAATCACTTTAACATTTAAGAGCCCGCTCGAACGAAAACAGTAACCTTGAGGGAGCACGGAGAGATTCAACGCCCGCTGTTTTTTTTGTTTTGTTTTTCCCTACCCGGCCGAACAGGTGGTCGTGTGTGTCGTGTGCGCGAGTGTTTGTTTTAGTCACCATGGAGGGCCCCCCCGCACGTGTCTCTTTATGTTTCCCGTCGTGCGTGCATTTGTCGCCAGCAAATCGCTCGCTCACCATGTGATACACGACTCTCGGCTTTCCACCGAGCCGGTTTTAGTCGCTGCCGGTCACAGGTGCCATGGAGGAAAATGAACTTCCTGCAAGAAAACGGCTTCACTTCCACTGTGTCAAAGCCGGGAGATGTATGACTGACGTTGCCTTGAGTGAATGAAAAAACAAAATGGTTCCCAGGGAATAATTCAATGTGAAAAGGGGGGCTCTTTTGTTCACCCTTGACAGTTTTACACTCGAGATTGTCAGTAAAGCAGCAGCAAGTAAATCTTGATTACACTTTTGGTGATTGCATCGACCCGTTTATAGCGTATTTCTACGGGACACATTCTCTTACCCCCCCATTTTAATCCCCGTTGAAATGGCCTCTTCGGGCGTACAATCTTGCTTTAATTTGCCAGTCAGGTGAAGATAGGCTCTTTTACGTTAACACCTGTTTAAAGCTGCAAGCTTTTTTTTTTTTTTTTTGGTTTCCATTTAGGTTGGGAATTCATGTTGGGGAACAAATGGTTGCCTAATGCTTCACTAACTGAAAAAGTTTCCCACACCTTTTCAGGCAGGTTATTTGATATCTACCCACAGCTTGAACCTGTAAAAAAATACTATGACACACAATACCAGCTTGTCAAATACATACCAAACTGGTTTGTTCACCAAACACGGAATTAAGAGAATAAAACACATTATACTGTATATTTAACCAAACACTTTGTCTAACACTATTTTCTCTCTGCTAGCATAATGCTAGCATAAGCTAAAAGTGCTACAAGCAAGCTAATGAATGGCATCTGTGTCACGGTACAGTATAAACTTTCTGTTTTTCCGAAATGTTATATTCCATGGAAATGTGCATTGAATGTTTATCATTGGCTTTTAAAATATGGAGGTTACTCACTGCAATAGATATAAGAAGGATTAAATTAAAGTCTCAAATTGCAATCATATTTGTCTGTTTTGAATCCAAAAGCTTAAACTCACTTTGAGCTGCATCCAGTAGTTTAAGATTACCGCGCTATTGCTATTTCTCTTATTTTGGCCATGGGCTCTTCTCCTCTGTGTTGTGCAAAAAAAAAAAAAAAAGGTTTATTTGTTATCTGAAGAGAGGAGGACCAGAGTTGCATTGTTTTAGAAATAATGGCAACTGTCCTGCCGCGGCGCTGCTTTCTCCATGCAGGAACTGCCCCATTGACAAGCACAAAAGTAGAAGGAACGGGTTTTTTGGTGAAGACCAAGAAATTGGGCAGACACAAAAAAAAAAAAGTGAGGTTCCCTCGTCTTTTGTCATTGAGGCCCCCCACCCTCCCTTAGCTTTCACCGGACTCCCGCCGACTGTATTGTGAAGTCGTCTCTTTTCAAGCAAATGAGTGTACGATGGCGACTTCTTGCTCCTGTTCCTGTCTTTGTCATTAATATGGAGGAACACTCCTCCCTCCCTTGGAGGGAGCCGCCGCTCCCTGTTTCTGCACTCCGTGCGCAACCCACGCGCGTGTGTTTTCCAGAAAGACGGAAATCATCCCTCCAAATTGAAAAGCCGGTGGCCACACCCATCTTCTAACCGAATCTTTGTTCAAATTCTCCATTAGAGTCATTGCGGCGCTTTAATGAATTCCTGAAGAGGGCTCCATTAGCTGCGGTGACAACGCAGCTACCTTGGAGAATGACTGCGGGGACCTGAGCTTTTGTTTTTTAAATGACACTTAATGAATGTTCTTTTGTTATTAAAATGCTATCTTATACATTTGGAAAGGAAAAGCAAGGGGCCGAGACACCGCGGCGTTTGCGGCAGGGGGGCTATTATTGACTCGTAAAAAGAGGTCGGCGCTCAAGCTCCGATCCTTGCGACGCAAGCCCATAAAGTCATCGGAGTCCAACGCTAATACTATTGTATCGGACTTTTATTTGGGCTTTGTCGGGTTTGGGAGAAGTCACTCGGGTCATCGCGGCTTTTGTGCTGAAGGTGAAGCTTTCATTCAAAGCCTCTGGCCCATAAATGGAACATGGATCCATTGTTTTTTTTAAGCAAGCTCTGTTCGGGTTCAAAGGCTGTGTTTAGTTTGCCACATCTGGTGCGAATTTTTCTTCGGTCCATCCATTCTCAACATTGCTTATCCTGTTCAGATATGTGAGGGGGTTGATTTTGTTGTCCACGAGGGTCGCCATCCTCAACGTCCACATTATAATAACTGTGACTTTGGTTGTGTGTGGATTCAAAGGTTGGAGCTGGCCTGGTGAGTGACATGGGTGTCGATGAATAATAGAGTTCAGAGGTCAGTTTCTGGCCTGTTAACTGGCAGTTCAGGATCTCAGCGTCTTGCTCAAGGCCATGGCAGTTGTGAGTACGGGTGGGAGGGTCTTGAACCGGGGTTCCCCCTGGTGGCTGATTTTAATGTCTTGGCCATGATGTGTCTTTTATTCCGATGGGGAAAAAACAAAATCCTAGACCTGGACTCTTGAGTCGAAGTTACTACTGAGGAAGGATCGCTTTTCTTTTTCATGACTTTTTCCTTCGGCGCCCAACAGAACAGCCCCCGTGTCGGTTGCTGACCTCACATTCCTGCCGTTTTGAAGGCCGCGTCTTTGTTCAGCTCCAAAGTCCGCCACATGGACAGCCCGAAGCCATCTTCAGCGACACACTGCTTGCCGCCAACTCGTAGCAGACAGCGGCCCTCATTCACGGGAGCCTTGCTCACATATATCAGGGCCTGGAATTGAAAGCATTCACTTGGTGGAGACAGAGGATAGAAAAAGCAGGGCTGTGTTCCAGGGTCATCACGCTACCCGCGCTCACGGCATTTGTAAATTTCTCCATTTCTCCTTCCAACATCTCTGGAGATGGGGAAACTTTCTGAACAACGTAGTTGACCTTCATTTCTGCACTATCAGGCTCGATAGACATGATACATCCGGGGAGGGACGGTTGACATTGGAACACATCTCAATTTAAAACAATGAAGTTACTATGCTGGGTGGAAGAAAAAAAAAATCCATGTGGAAAAACGTTTCCTGCGATCCAAAGTTCTCCGTTGTTGTGTTTTATGAGTCTTCTTGCTAACTTATTATTTCTGGGAAATGATTGTGTTTACACACTGCAGGAATTCGCAACCAAAGGTCGTGTAAAGTAAACAGTGACAAAAAAAAAACGTTATTTCCGATTCCGAGAATTAAATGATGTCAGTATCAGGTGTTGAACCAATTAGTCCTCAAGTTACTCGTTTCCCGGCCCAAATCCTTCACAACTCTGGAGTAGCACTAAAGGGTGAAAATTAGCAGGTTGACTTTCTACGTCGATGCCGTTAAAACCAAAGAAAGACAACAAATCGGTGTAAAAGCTTCTCGCCAGCGTTCCCCAAATTTGAGTTTTAATTTAAATAAGTGGCAAGTGTTTACGCGCCAATTACTCCCACAAGCGAGTCTTTGTCTGGTGCTTAAGATGTTTTTTATGATAAGACGCCTTGCTTTGCTGTCGAGCATTCCGTAGCGCCACTGGCAGACCTCCCGGGGAAGGTGAAGAGATGCTTGTCTGGTAATTGGGAGTGATTCTTAATTTACTAATGGGATGTCTGAAGAGGTCAAACGGCCTCGCGTTCCCCCCGGAGTGAATTGTTAAGTATCACGCAGCGTCCCTCCGCTGCCGTTTTAATGCAGACTTTTTATGCTGATTTATCCCCTCGGTGCAAACAAATCACCGTTCGCGATATTACTTTGCGTGTCGCGTGCCGTATTATAGCCGTGTCTGGATACTTTAGAGAATGAGGTCTTTGTTAAATGAACTTTTGCCGCGCATAAATTGAACCCATTATGGTCTGTGTCATTTTCACTCACTGTGATCTGAGCGACAGTCCGTCAGAGGAAAACGTCAAGCAGTCTGCTAACGTTTGCCGTATCACTCGATACGAGGAAGTCAAGCGAAAGGAGGAGAGCCTCCGTTATTTGTTACACGAACATTTAAGACAGTAACGGCTCCCGGCGGATTTCCGATAATGAGATCATTTTGTTAAATTTCATCTCGGGCCATTTTCTCCCATGTAACACTTGAATGATTATGTTCATTTTCTATCTCTTGCTGTTGCTTGCTCCAATTTCCCCACCTTGTGTCATTATGTTGAACATTATGAGAACGGGGCAAGAACATTTTGGGCGTAATTCATCGTGGCTCTTGTCTCACCGCCGGATGCTACGCTAGCTAGCAGTTGTGGTTGTAGAAGCTACTTTGACATGTTGACATTGGAAACGCGATGGATCAAAACGAATTATTGCATCGTTTCTTTGCTTGAATGTGTTCGGTTTTCACATTTATGCTATTTTTATTTTATTTCTTTTTTTTTATTTGAACACGCATGTCTATATTGTCTTTGATACTAATCCTTTGGGGGACCATGCGTGATTTCTCTGGTATTCCTATTTTGGTGTGGAAACAGTAAAGGTGTACCTTCCCCCCCCACAAAAGTTTTTTTTTCTTCTTCTGGAGCATTTGCCTGAAGGCGTCTGTGTTCGTCTGACCTTGCAGCAGAAGATTCCTCCCGAGACCTCCTGAGACAATGTAGCCTCAGTTTGCTTGAAGGGAATAATATGTGCAAGAGATTTGTTTTTCTTCTCTTCAGGCCATATATTGGATATGGGAGGAAAGGCGGGGGTGGCACATTTTTTTGAATTGATAGACAGGTTGTTTTTTCTCTTTTTTTTTTCTTTGCAAAGAGATGTTTCCCCCACCGTCTGTGAAGCTCATCAGCAGCTTGATCTGCCCGGCTCATGCTGCACACAAAAGTCTTCCAATTGTAGCACACGGAAAAAAAAAAAAGAAAAAAGCAGCAGCCATGTGAGGCTGATGGTTTAAAGCACTTATCTTGATGTATGGGCTTCCCTTCATGTCCTGATGGAAGAAGAAAATGTAATGGCCACCACTAATGAAATTATTATGCCTTAAAGGACCTTTGGACCCATGACGCCAGCGACATATGTTGAATTGCATCAAGCGGAGAATGGTTATCCCTTCCTGCCCAAACAAAAGAAGCAGACCAAGATTAGTTCTATTGTGACATTTTGATCTACTACGCATCTTTGGAAGAAAAGAAAATAACACTGTTATTGACCGTGCATGTTCAAAAGACAAATGTTCCTTTTAATTGGATAGAAGCTCACTAAAGGAAACATATTTAAAAGTTCCTGTGTTTGCTGCAACAACAACAAAAAAGGCTCCCATTGAGATCAATTACATTTGCAAGAGTTCACTTAACCCCAGAGTCTAAATTCTTAAGATGACGCAGGCACTATTTTAAGAAACACTTTTGTAAACTTCATATAAATATAAGTTAACTGGTCCAGCCGAAGAAAAAATAACACGTTCTTAACTATGTTTAACTTTAGGGAGGAAGGGTAATAAATATTAACTGTAACGGATGTAACGTAAATGTGAAACCATAACTGTACAGCAGTATAAATCATTTCTTAGTTGTTTACCTGTACATAAAATATTTTGCCTAATCTCATTTTGGTTATATCATAGTTTGAGGTGTTAAGAAAACTAAAAATATTCGAATCAGTCAGTGTTCGGCTTGTTTTCTCCGCTTAATAGTCAGAAACTGTTGTTTTTGGCAAAACCAAACTATATTCTCCGCTGATTACTAAAAAACAAATCTCAAAACAGGCTTTTTTTTTTTGCTCTTTCGTTTGGTGTGTATTTATACTTTGTCTTGAAAGATCAGTCCAAATGTTAACCAAACTACCATCCTTGGTTACTCTTTTGAAAATCGACACAAAATTCCACGGAATATGGACACGAGGGTCCATCATGTCTCAGACTGTCGTGATATGGAAACACTTCTTGCTTGATTTTAGTTGCACTCTGAGCAGCCATCTTTTACTCTGATTAAATGAAATATTTTAATCCCCTTTTTATTTAACTAGTCAAAGGAAATAAGATTAGCGGTTTGATCAAAGAGGTTAGCCTTCGCTCCACTGGAAGATGTCATGTGGAAAACCCTACAAATTATATTCTGAAAGCATGTACGTAATCATATGTGTGCATTTTCTCCATCCTGCATCTCGAGAGCTTGAATCAGAATGCACTTGAAAGCGTCATGCCCTCTTAATATCAAGCAGACAGCCGCGCTTATTAGCATGGCAAGCACAGCCCACTCAGGTCCTCAGCGAGAGGGGGTCAGGAGGTCCGCCGTTGCCTTATGAGTATATCGCAACATGCAACACATCAACTCGGCCTAATGTGAAAGTATCGGCGGCGGCGGCGGTGCGACAATCGGCAGCGCAAAGCCATCTGCTGAGCGAATGCTAATGCCGCTTAATAGTTTGTGCCGTTTATAGACTAACAAGGCGTGAAGCGCAATCGACGCAGTGCAAGAAAATCAGGCGTTAATGGAGCAAGCACACATGGGGTGGCTATGAAAAGTCGACACACCCCTGCTCAAATACCAGGCTTTGCCGATTAAAAAAAAAACAATCACGAGATCAAAACTCTTGTGAATATGATCTTCCACCATTCAAAACACCTCTGATGAACCCCCAAATCAATTTCAGATGTTCTCGTAGGCTTGTCCTTATTCTATTTCATTTAAAAAGTTCAATTTAATTGTATTTCATTGCTTTCTTGCAGAAGCCTGAAGCTGGCGTACTGTGCTGTAAGAAGTGACTAATATAATGTTGAAAAGCATGTCAGAACAACTGAAATTAATTAGCAGTTATTCAGACTCGAGGCACTTTTGAAAAAAAATGGTGGCAGGCGTGTGATGACTCCCATTTAACTCGTTCACTGCCACCGACGGCTATACAAGTCAAATATCTATTTTAGTGAATGAGTTATAAGCGGGTGTGCACACTTATGCAACAGTTACTTGGTTCTACTCTAAAATATTTTCATTGTTAATCTCATTTTTTGATATCACAAAAACTGGCATTTGAACAGTGGTGTGTCGATTAATGTCCACTGTAAATCAATTAATCTGTCTTTTTTTATTTTTTATTTTTTTACTGAAAAACTGATGAGGCTTTTAAACGCAGTAAAAGGGGCTGCATGGTTGTTGACTCATGGAGACAAGTGATAGACTCCGGGCTCGTTGGTAGACCTCATTTACATTCCGCAGCAGTTTGGTCACCTCCAAAATATAGTCATAGCGATAATGGAACGTATAGGCGACCCGTCAAGTCTTCCCGGAAGGAGACTTTAATCTGTTGCCGCCAGCTTGGCTAATGTTGAAAAATAATATGATTCATCGCATTGCTTCTCGGTCGCAAGGATGCCTTTTTGTCTGCCGCGTATTGACTTTTTCCTTTCTGCTCGTCATGCATCTTACTGGCGGCGGCAGTTAGAGGTGATCCTTTTTGTTTTGTTTACCCACAATTTGGTCGCCGTCTCGGTGAGGAAAAGAGCCTGAAGAAAATGAGATGACAAACTAATCTATTGTTAGCGGAGAGGCCGCTGAGGTGGCACAGTCAACCAAATGCGCCAGTTTTTTGGGGGGAAAAAAAATGTCGGGAAACTTTTAATGTCAAATAATTTCAGGGACAATTCTGAGCATCCTTGCCAAAAATATCTATTATTATTTTTTTTTTTTGCACTTTCTTGACGTGGAAGACATCAACGCTTATTTTGAAAGGGAACGTATGTGAAACCAGTCCTGGAACTTTTCCGACAAACCTGCTATTTAGAGTTCAAACAAATACAGGTCAACACAATAGACCAAAGTTCACTTTACAAACCTTTGAAATGTACATGTTTGCGTACTCTTTCTAAATTTACACACACATCGAGATGAGAACGTTCCTCCGAGACAAACCGGGCCAGACTGATTGATGACGAAATCCATTTCACGCTAGAAAATGAATCGATTTCATCGATCGGCTGTTTAAGACTTTCTTCCGCTTTTGTGTCATTACGGCACAAGGGGAGCTTTTTAGGTGATGAACAAAAGTGATTAGGAATGACGATCAATATACAGTCATGACAAGTAGTCAGCCCTTGCTCCATTTCCAGTCGGCGGCCTCTTAATGTGATTCGGCTTAAAGAGATCCCGGCTTTACTGCAATTTAAAACCCTCCTCGAGTTGATTACGTCTCCCCGTGATTTCAGGCTGTAGTTTTAATTACCCCGACTAAACGATAGACTTTGTAAACAAGTCCAGCCTCGCCTTCCTTTGACAGCCTTCCGCCGCCGGTATGGCGAGCAAAATCCCATAGATCCACTCAAATCCCCGCAATATAGGGAAGGAACGACGAGGCGAGCCGCCAAATGATGTTTTCGTTTTCTAGTGCCTCTCCTCGTACACGCCCGTGGCAAAAAACCAAGGCTTCTCTTCTGCACGGAATGCTGAAATGGCTTTTTATCTGCGCCCCTGAGTTAAGAACGGCCGGAGAAAAGTCTTTTTTTTTTGAACACGAGCTATTGTTAAACTCCGGTAACCAAATGTGACTCCGAGAGCGCTTTCATAAACTGCGGCAAGAATTAATGAACAAAACGCAGCAAGGCAACAATAAAGCTCGCAGGATCATGCGAGAGGAAATTGAATGGATTTCAGCAGGTGGATGGATTTCATAAATTGTGTACGGCTTCTTTTATCTGCGCCTTATAAAACTCAACGTTGTTGCCTGCTGCCCACGAGGAACGGACACTTATTTTTAATAGGCGTCTTTTGATCGCTGCTTTTAGGTAATGAACTGAGAGATTACAGCGCATGGGTGGGGGGAAAGTGTTTTCCGATCAAGGGTTCAGTATTTATAAAACCCTCCGAGGGATCTTGTAAATGTATGAAAAAATACGATGGAATGATATATTAACAGTATTTGTGGGTTAAATGTTTTGGGGGGGTTTTATAACGGTTCCGCTCAACTTACTTGAAATTGTTTTCCAGCTCCGTCTTTGTATATAGACCAAATCAATTGACGCTTTCAGGTTTTACTCGTACTGAAAAACTCACTTAGGATGTTTGCGACTCCCAAAAAACATTTGGAAACCTCATTTTAGATTTCGTCTTACAAAGAACCCAGTCGGCCATTTTGATTGACAGACAAAGTAATTCCAGCCATTATCAGGGGATCCTTCAAAAACAACCTTGTCCTAGATGACTGCTGACACTAAATAGTGAAGAATTTCAGTTTTCACCATGGCTCACCGTAAAACATAAAGCTCCAAGATTTATTCCGCTCCATAAGGTCAGATCTTAACCCCGATGTCAGGTGTCCAACTCTGACAACGTCCCATTTTCCGTAGCTTCGGCTTATAAAGACAGAAATTGAGCGCGAAGGTTACTTGCACTTAGAAATCAATTTGACTCGACTTCACCTGTCACAATCCCCCCCATTTTTTTATTTTTTTTTCGGGGTGGGGTGCGTTCACCAATGCGTCACACATCATTTCCGCATGTTACCATTTGAAATATAATGAGTTTTATCAGCGCTGCTGTGGGAATCAGGATGGCAGGACCCGGGTGTTGCTTTTTAATAGCTGCAAATTATTCGTTAATCCCATTTGCACCTTTAAACCTCACGTATGACTGAATCCACACGATGTCTATTTTCAGAGTGTAATATCCCGGCAGTGAGTCACGCGTGAATTATTACGCTTTTCTCATGACACACGTTGGCCATTTGCTCTCTCTTGAGACAAAAGGTTGAGGTCAGTGCTTCCGGAAAAGCGGATGTAAACTAAATGCCAGAAACATTGGCTTGCCTTATATCGGGAATGTTTAATGGAAAAGGAGGAGGCGGAGTTAATGGCCGTGCTTGGTTAATGGCCTTCTGTTGCCTTTAATGGCACGTCGTTAATGGGAGGTGTGCTCGGGTGTTTTGAGTCATGACAGTCTGGATTACCCCCACCATGGCCCGGACCCCCCTCAAATACATAATTCACCACATAATGGACGTGATTTCTAAGTGCACTCAGCGCTCAACCACTCCAGCCGGCTGGAGTCTTTAAGAGCGATGTGAGGACACAATTTATGATTTTTTTTTTTGAAGAGGATGCTTGTGTGGTCCTGTATGGGTAGGAAATGATTTCAAAGACTAACGATGGTGCTGGTGAAATCAATTTCTCTACCTTATGGCACGTCATTAAAATAGTGATAATCACCATCTTTTCTCGGGTAATATGCCTTTTATCTTCCTCATCAGAACAATACAAAAAAATATAATAAACGCCGGTGGGAACGTGCGAAAGTCTGCAAGCAAAACTTTTCTTTTTCCGGAACCATTTCAATTAAATCCTGATCGACTGCTTTGATTGTGCCGCGGGTGCCTTCAGTGTGAGACTGTAATGAATATAAAAAAAAATACCAAGCCTGCTTCCTAATCAGAAGGGATAAATGTGAAAGAATCTTGCCTTTCTTTGTGTTTTGTCGAGTATGTTTCTCTCGTGCGGCACCCAAGCTTGAATGTTAGCTTCGAGACGGACATTCTGATTGTTCCGCCGATGAATAGAATCGGCGGTGAACTTAACAACGAGACGCCCGGGTTGTTATTTGGTGCCGTGTTTTACAAAAAGTTCCCCTGAACAAAATCAATCACACATCACGCTGAGTGAAAAATGGCAAAACTTTTAGAAACATGCACACACGGATTGTTTACCACCTCGCCCCTCATTATATAAACCAACACAGCACAACTGTCTGTTTTTGCGATGGACCATAATGCAACGCGCTCTCGAGGTGCTCGGAGAGAATGACTCACTTCTTCCTCCGGGCTTATTGTTTCCCCGCTCGACCGAGCTCGGCAACGCGGAGCTGATGCAAATTCTCGCACCTGCTGCACCGGGGATTGTCCACTGGCATCCTGGGAAACGTAGGAAATGGCCAATGTCGAAGCAAACAACACGAGATGGCGTTCCCAGAGGAGGTCACGAATGGAAAAACATTCAAACTAGTTATTAATTTTAACTCAATAAATGGAAAAGCTCATATAAATTGGGGATGGGCGAGTATCGGTATCAGGCTGACATTATTTTAAGGTATTGACCGAAAAGGACTTCACAGTTGCTAGGGGTAACGACCAATCACCACGGCTCACCTGTTTTCCGAGTTTGGTCACATTCGCAAGCTGAGCCGCGATTGGTCGATAACTGAGCCTTGAGTAACTGTGATGTCATTTTCAGTCAAAATGAGATGGATCCTTGAACGCCGTCTTAATCAATATTGTATTCAGACTTACGGGGTGGCGGAGAAAATATTATTTGAAAGAATTGTTTTTCCTTGACTACCCCTTTAAATGTTTTAGAAAATTCACTCCAGATGAGGATAGATTTTAATTGGAGCTCGTCCTTTTTGACCCGCATGCATCAAGAGGGATTGGGCAAAAAAAAATACACCTTAAGGGTCAATCATCTTGCTCAAAACATCATGCTCATTATCCAAGGTTATCTGCCGGCTACTTGCTTTATAAAAACACTGTAGTGGCGATAACTAGCTTTTGTCTTGACAATGTTAAGAATTTTCAACGCAAAGTCAATGGGAAAGTGTGCAATGAATTCAAAGTATTTGTTTTCAAATTGAGATACTTGTAAACCAAAGTGTTAGAATTTTTTTTTTTTAGTGGTGCACAAACTGACATTGATGATTGCATGCTAACACTCTGAGGACAATATAATTCTTTGTCCTGGCTTCGTCCATCCTTGGCGGAGGAAAAAAAGAAACCGGAAGCTCGGAAACATTTGCAAACACAAAGCAACTATAGGAAGCGGACAAAGTGAGATTCCGGGCCATGCATTAGCGGGATTCACACCTACTACCGGCCGCGGGTGTCTCGTGACCACACATGATGCAGCAAATGAAAATTGTTTTCTTTGCCCCAGGGGGCGGGAGCCATCAAAACGTCTCCCCAGAAAAAAAACTCTATTTCACACCGGCCATTTCATCATAGCCTGGCTCTATTCAGCCTTCAATTACAATGAAGCACAGAGAAGCATGAAAAGCTTGTAAAGCTTTCTCACTGCCTCGTAAAAGTTTTTGGCCTATTTTTCCCAAATGACACGCAGCATTAAAAACGGCATGATTGGGTTTTTTTTTTTTTTTTTTTTGCCAGGCCATTGCTGGCTAGAGAGCACAATGTTCAAAAACAGAAAAAAAATCACGTTGCCTGGTGACGGTTGGGGAGGCGATGAGGGGGGCATTATGCTCAGTGGACCTTGAACCCATGATGCCTAACTGACATAATTCCTCCTTTGCTCACAGTCCTCTCCTCCCAGCTCCATAGCAGATTGTTGAATGTGTCCTTTTCATTTCTAAACAGAATAGATTTGAATAAGCTACGGGTACAACCTATACTGTAGTAATGGAGATCGTAGAATATTCATTTCTGGAAATGAAATAAAACATAAACTTCTTGAACTCTTAAAAAGCAATTCACGGTGCACATGCTGTTTTTGATAGGGACATATAAATCTCTATTACATTTAAAAGGTACTCGTTCTTTACAGAGGATAAAGAATATATGCTTGTGACAATTGTTCACTGTCTGCTAAACTTCTGTTTGTTGTGAAGCAATAGCGAGTTCACTGCTGCAAGTTTATGCTAACGAGTGAAAAAAAATGAGGCAAATGGCGACTCCACTCTTAAACGTAAGTAGATGAAGCAATGTTTTGTAAACATACAAAATGATTTCCATTACATTCTGCTTTTCTGTTGCCGGTAGATATTTTTTTATGACTGAATGGAATTTTTTTTTTTCGCCATGAAAACCAAACCATCGCATGAATGATGAATTCACTTTCAGTTCGGAGCACCCAGCGGGAGATCTTGTGCATATTATGAGTTGCAGGGGAGAAGATAATGTGTCCCCAAGTATGAAAGAGAGACTAATTTATCACTTGCATATTTTTTTTTTGTTTTTTGGCATCGCTTGGCTGTGCATCAGTTCGCCATGTCAGACCATATCAGAGTTTTTCGTCACAAAGCTAATAAACGCGTTGGGCTTTGGACAGTATTTCTCGTGGAGCTCGGAGATAAGAAGTGGCAGAGAGTGGCTCACTTATTAGACCGAAGAATAGTGAGACTTAGTTCGGCCGGCCTTGTGGTGGGAACGGGGGGGGGGGGGGTTGTCATAAAATGGACCCTTTGTCTCCCATCTTTTGACGCACAAGTGGACCTTTTTTTCACAAAAGGATCCTTCTGAAGGTCACGGAGATGGCAGCCGGGGCAACATCTTTAGGAGGCCGGGTCACTCTGCCCCAAAACAGATGGTGCAGCTGGAAAAGCGGCGTGGACGCCTCACACTGTACAATCCGTTTTCACACGATCTGCCACCTGGTTACTTCCCAGCATGCCGCAATGTGGGAGTTTTTTTTTTTTTTTTTTTTTTCTCTGCTCTTGATAACAGAAGCACTCCATCATTAACAATCATCCCATTGAGTTTTTAGTTGAAACTTATGACTAAAGCAGGGCTTCCCGAACTTAATTGCTAATACACAACAAACGGCCATAACATCGACATGCACGTATAAACGATTGATAAAGAACACAAAAGACTTTAATTCACTAAGGCCAACGTGAATCAAAAAGACCTTTGCCAAGAAAATGTGTGCCTGCTTGACAATCAATAAAACGGTTTACAGCCTCTTCATTCGGCGCGGCAATAAAAAGTGACCCGGTCCCAACCCGAAGGCTGCTTTAAAGTAAAGTTCCTGGGGTAAAGTTTTTCCAATATATTATCTCCACCTTTTCTGTGAAATAAACTGTACACAAAAGCTTACAAGCTGCTTGTCGTTATATTTTTTTTATGCAACCGGATACCATTAGCTTGATGCTGTGATGACAGTGATGGGCAATTATAGATGGCTTGAAAAAGCAAAATTATAGCGCGGAGAAAATTTGACATTCCGGCCCATTTCACAGAGCAACATGAAAGAGACGTAATGCTGCAGCAATGTGATTGCCGTAGTTGGGATGGAGTTGTTTGTCGAAATGGCTTCACCAAGTACAAACTCTGTATTACACACAACAAGCTCATTAAATGGCAGCCACTGGGTTGTTTCGAGAGCCCTGATGGCGGCCATTTTCCCAAATCATGCCACATCTTCCTGTGGGACTTTAGCTCGTTGCGTGACAATGGATAAATTCGGAAATTTCCCAAATTATTTGAATCAAGATAAACATTCGGCCCCCCGGTTAATCGAATAGAATTTTGCCTTTCCGCTTACACTTTTATGACAAGCAGAGCACGTCGACAAGGTCAAACAACAACTCCGAATTTTGCTCACACCAGTCGTTTCAAAATCTTATTACTATCGGTTAAAAATATCAGCGACCCATGCCGACACTTCTATAAAGAAAAGTATTAAAAAAAGGTGCGAAAAAAATGGTTTTGGTGAGAAATCGCTAATTAATTACAGCCCGTTTCGCACGGAGCTCCACCGAAGCGGGTTATTTTCACCACTGCGTGATTTCAACATAACCCAAGTGAGAAAATTCCATTTCACACTGTTACTGTTCTACGTCCGATACAATGTCGGAAGGTGAAGAATCGCTCGGTCAGCTTCGTCGCCTTGCTGAATACACAACAGCAAAACGGATAAAAAAAGATTTGGGGCTTCCCAGTTGGAAAAGTCTAAAACGTTTTTTTTTAACCAAAAGTGTTTTTTTTTTTACCAAAAGCTACCCAAAGACTTGATTGACCAACATCAACCCAACTCATAATTCTTCAATCAATTATTTTGCTTTTAAAAAAAAAAATCTAAATTAATGCTGAAACATGAGCTGGCTAAACAGCTAAATAGGCCAAATTAATTGAACTTAATTAACTTCCTTCTGCAAGCTTGACTCAACAAGTCAAGTTTATTTATATAGCCCTAAATCACAAACAAGTCTCAAAGGGCTTCACATATACAAAAAAATGACAATTATTCTCCAACCCCTGATCTTAAACTCCCAGTAGGGCAAGGAAAAACTAGCACCTCTGCTAATTGTAGCCAATTAGCGCTCCCCATTTTACCTCAGTGTTACCCAATAATCATTTCTTTTACTCGTCCATATATTTGATTGACAGCACCACTTCCAAGTCCAACTCCACAAAATGTGCACTCACTCTCTAGGCTAGTGAGTTTATTTACAAAAAGAAGGCATTACTGAAGGCTCCTTATCAGAAGCAGCCTTCATTAGAAACTGCAAACCTTCTCCCAAGTGGTATCGATCCAAGTGAAGTGCTCCTTTCTGCCCCCTCACCACTGATCCACCGCTGCAAGGAGGCTATTTGCCATCCTGTCTTTGTGGACATGCGCCACGGGACCTCCATTCAATGCGCAACCCTCATTTTCAGTGCTTAATAAGTTCGGACTGGTTCTTTCTTGTGCCGCTGAATGACGAGTGTGTGTGTGTGTCGGTTTCAAGTGGCTATGGAGGGACGTTGCGAGTGTGTGTGTGCCGGCTGATTTCCCTCGGTGAGCTCGGAGCCACCACCCTACCCCCGTCTCACGCTTGTTACCAAGCCACCTTAATCAGGAACATGAAAAGCATCTCCGCTGTTCCCGCCTCCTGGAACTCTCGCTCACCTGTCGACCCGATTCACCCCTTTCCCGCCGTTTCGGTAACATTCCCACCAGAGTCGAAAATTCCCGCCCCCCGGTTCAACGGGTTAATGTGGTTAATAAATTACACTTGATGACACACAAAGGAATGCGCTTTGATTTCAACTCGGGTTATTGCCTTGGAGATAGTTGCTCATGTCTGTTTGTCAAAGTGAAGTCACGGAGATCATCTACTTTTGTTGAGAAGGATTACCTTATCTCAGGCGGCGGCGGCGGCGGCGTCTCCAGCGTGCGATTAGCTGTCATTGTTTAACAATGCAATCCGTGGCGATAACAACCCGGCTTCTTAAATTCACTTTCTAAATGTTCTCAGAGTGGATGAATACAGCTTTGTTCGAATAAAAAAAAAAAAACGGCCATTTTAATTTGGAAATGGACATTGTAGTCGACCGCTAATCTCCACCGGCGATTTCAGGGTTAGATATTGGCTCCTCTCCGAAGCTCCACTCTGTGCTCAAATTAGCATTAGCGGTAGCCACAGTTTTGTTTTGACGACTTTAGACGAATACATGCTGTCTTTTTCCCCCTTCAGAAGAAAAAACGGCATTATCTGCGCTTTGCCCAATTTATTTGCTAACCAAAACAGCAGCATGTGGAAATGGCCTCTTGGCACGCTGACTTGTCCCGTTTCACTTGAATTTGACCTTGTATGAAATAAAATGTATATAAAACAGTTCCCCAATCCAGATAATGCGCAAAATCTAGCAGCTGAGCAGAGCATCCATATGCGTAGGATGTCCTTTGGACTTCAAAAGCCCTCTTGAAGCACGAGAGAGACAATTTCGTTGCATTTGCGTCAGCACGGCACAAAAATAAAACCTCAACTCTGAAACTCCGGCTAAAGCCTTGTAGCATCTACCCGGAGTTGTTGCTTCCTCTTTGATTTTATCAATTTTTTCACCTGCATATCTCACCTTCCTGTCTTTTGTTTGCTTTCCCACCTATGTCTTATCAAGCTCGTAAGCCCCGCCCCTCTCTGTCCAGTAGCCAATCAGCTGCTTTCCCTCTATTCAGTTTTATTGCCCTTTTTAACTTTGTTCTTCCCGGTTTGCTTCCTTATTGTTCAAACGTCAACTCAGACAGGTTTTGCAGATCAACTCGACTCCATGCAGTTTTTCAGTGTATTAAATTGAGTATGGATTTGTTTATTCCATTTGTTTAAATGCCAAAAAGCCTCATTTGTAAATCCAGGTATTGTATTGAAAAATGCCACTGCAAGGTTTCTGAAAATGTAATAAATGCATTCCCACGGCTAAAGCGCGCTAACAAGCAAGGATATCACATTTTAAAATGCCAGCCACGCTTTTGGATATATTCGATGTCTGTGTAAAAAAAGATTTATTATGACCTTGCTGAACACAAAAGTAAAACTATAAAAAAAAGAGTCACAAAATAGTAATGAAACAACGACACTTGTGCTAATCATAATAATCAAAATGCGGGGGAAAAAATTCTGTCAATATGAGGGTAAAGTTATTGCTTTTATTTCAACTTTATTCCTATAACTTTCATTTATTTAAGTTTAAATTTTTTCTCCTAGTATGCCATTATTCCCCAAAAAAATATGACCCATATATTCCGATTTTCTTCTCCTGAAATTACGATTTTCTCAAAATATTACTTTTATTCCCATTGATTTTAATTAATCGATTAATTTGCTCTAATTTGATTATTGATGACTTTTGACTAAACGTAGTTGGCTATATTAAATTAATTAAACCTTGTGTTGACAGGCTGTATCTTCTTTTTTGAAATTATTCCATACTTTGGACCTTCTGTCTTTTATCGACTGTTTCCTCCTGGCTGGCCGGCATCGTGCCAATTTATTTCTACACGCAGTGTTGCTTGTGTCCGCAGGAGCATTCTACTGTGTCCAAAAAAAAATAAAAAAATCATCCCAGCAAAGCTTTGAGCTTTGACACTTTGCTTCAACCTCAAGTTTTTCGATTCATCGTTTCAATCGATTAATCACCGTACACCTTTATCGCAACAATTCCAACAATTTCTCGCATGCATTTTTAAACTTCTCATCAAAATTGAAGGAAATTGCGAAGCAAATTAGAGCGGCTCATCTTTTTTCCATCTATTTAAAGTCTGCTGCTTTACAGGAAGCGGAAACGTTTAGCGTCTGTCGTTTTGACTTGAATACGATGTGACGCTTTGAATAACAGCCACTCTTTAGTGTGTCTTTAGTTTCCTCTTAGTGCAAGGACATTACTCTTCTCCCAAAACGCGTTTGGGGACTGACTACTCTGTCCACTTAGATTGAACTTAAGTGCTGATGAGCTGTTTCATATTCAAGCTTTCACTCTGGATAGCTGACAGCCACTCGTGTGCACAGCTCCCAGAGTCCTCGCGCTGGGTCTCCGTGAAAAAGTTAACGAGAATAACTGCTCATTATCAGTTGGGCCACGCTAGCCTCTGGTTCCCTGCAGCCTTCTACCTCTTAACCCTCGTCGCATCCAATCCAAGGCTCCTCCTTGCCAGCACTTTGTCTCCATGGTGATGTTGTGAATGAAAATTCAGGCCAAGAGTTTTTTTTTTTTTTTGTCTATCTGATGGGAGTTATTTAATTATAAGTGCTATTCACTTGAGTCAAACACTAAATGAAGTTGTGTGAATTATTAAATTTGGTTTTGGAAATACACAGATATAAATATATATTTTTAAAAAATGTAGAAAGTCGCATGTATTTATTTGAATGCTCATCACTAATTCAAAAAAAATATGTTATCTTTTTTTTTTTAATTATAATTTATTCATCTGTTTAAAAAAATGCCCCGTCCCTTTTGTGTCCTCACAGCAAGCAGCCTGGAGACGGTGGCGGGCATGTACGGCCAAACGTTGGAGATTCCGTGCAACAAAGGAGCCGTGAAAGCGGAAGATGTTCTGATCACAAAGTGGAAATATGTAAGTTGGCGGGGGGAGGTCAGCGGATTCAAAACTGTCTGACACCCCGGGTCCGACACCCATTTATCATGCCGGAGCCACGCCCAGTCTGAGTGCATTTGCGGTGCACCGAACCGTGCGTCTGTTCCTCAATGTGACAGTTGTGTGTGTGTGTTCCTCATGTCTTTGGCAACAAAACCTCTCCAGGATAAAGGGGACGGACGCGTAGGAGACCTGCTGGTCCGAACGAAAACCGAAAGCGTCTCCGTTTTCGCCACGGACGAATACAAGGACCGCATCAACATGGCCGCCAACTCCAGTTTGCTTCTGTCTGCCGCCAAACTGAGTGACCAGCGCACTTTTACCTGCATGGTGGTGCTCAGCTTAGATATCAACGAGTACCCGGTCAACGTGGTTGTCTACAGTGAGTCGCGTCAACACTGTTCAAGTTGTCAGTGTGAATTTCCAAATTGGAATATTTTGAAAACCACCCCCCTAATAGAAATCCAAAGAATCTCCCGTCTGTGTAACTTTTTTGGAGTGCATGCTGCACTTTTTGATACCACTCGGATCATCAATATATTTATAACGGTTTGTATTACAGAGGCACCCGCAGGAGTGGAGATTTCGGACAAGGCACCAGAGCTGGAGATCGGCAAACCTACCAAGGTGTTTTTTTTTTTTTCATTCCCTGCGTGACAAACGTTACTTATACCGACATTTTTTTTTTTTAAGAAACATCAAGGGAACCTCCCTCCCCTCTCTTGAGGCGTAGTGGTGACCATGTTACTACAGTAATGAGCCCTTTTGAAGTGGTGCTCATGAATTAGTAAGCAGCACAACCCACGCCGCTGCAATTAGAATTCCCACAGGACCAGAGAAACGTCTTTAGGCGTTTCATGGTCCATTGCGTGGAATATCCTCAAGTTATCAGGAGCGGGAGGGGGAGGGTTGGCTTTACTGATATTTGCTGAGTGACTTTCGAAGTGTTTTATT